>NC_069792.1:52513674-52819875 GCF_027406575.1 Nycticebus coucang
TGGTGGGCATTTAGGTTGTTTCTACATTTTGGCAGTTGTAAATTGAGCCGCAATAAACAGTCTACTGCAAATGTCCTTATGATAAAGTAATTTTTTTTTCTTCTGAGTAGATGCCTAGTAATGAGATTATGGAAACAAATGGGAAGTCTGAGTTCTTCGAGAATTCTCCATGCTTCCTTCCAAAAGGTTGCATTAGTTTGCATTAGTCCCACCAGCAGTGTGAAAGTGTTCCCTTCTCTCCACATCCATGCCAGCATCTGCATCTCTGTGTGATGTGGGCTCTTCTCACTGAAGCTAGGTGATATGAAAAAAGATGGAGACTTTACATATTTTGTATTAACCTAGATGGAGTTAGAACACATTCTTCTTAGTAAAGTATCACAAGAATGGAGGGGCAAGAATCCAAGTTACTCAGTTCTAATATGAAGCCAGCAGATGATCTAATACATGCCCATAAAAAAGAAAAACTCAAATCAATCCAAAGTGGAGGGCAGGGAAACAAGGAAGCAGGGAGAGGGGCGGGGGCATGGGTAAAAAATAAAGTAAAACAATAAAGATAAATAAATACAAAAAGAAAAAAGATGGCTAGATTCAGTAGCTCTCACACCTGTAATCCCAGCACTTTGGGAAGCTTGGACAGAAGGATTGCTTGAGACCAAGAGTTCAGTACAAGCCTGGACAACATAGTGAAGCACCATCTCTACCAAAAACATTTTCAAATTATCTGGGCATAGTGGTGCATACCTATAATCTAGCTACTTGGGAGGACAATGCTGTAGGATTGCTTGAACCCAGGAGTTCAAGACTGTAGTGAGCTATGATCATGCCAAAGCACATGCAGCTTGGGCGATAGGGTAAGACCCTGTCTGTACAAAAAAAGAAAAGAATTAGGAGAAGAAGAAGAAAAAAAGATGATGCTTAAGAAAAGGAAGCACTAATTGATGCTATTTTCTAAAAGATACAACAAAAAAAGGAAGTTATCAAATAAGGAATTCAATAAAAATTCCCTGTGTCCTGAGTTTCTGGATGGTAAAAGGCTACAAGGTGCAAGCAAAATTAATAAAGACCTGAATCAAGGCAACCAGTAAGGAGAATCATCCCCACTTTTCTAAGATCATTCCTCTGCTATAGGCATAGAACCAGGAATTCTGTTCCCCAGGGGGGAATATCAGTTAACAGTTAATATCCCTCAGGATATTAACTAAGTTAACCAGTGAGAAGTACACGTGAAAGCTGTGGAAGGCAGATGAGAAGAAAAAACTGTGACTTGTGGGCAGCAGCTGTCAGAGGTTCCCAGGTGTTGGTTAATGTGCAGTTTTCCCCATAGTTTTGGATTCCTCCGGAACAGTCACTGTGGTGCTACAGGAAGCAATAGCTACCCCCCTTCCTGAGGGACCCACAACACTCACCTTCACTTCCCAGTTTTCCAAGGTTGTATAAACATATAACTCACTGTTTTAAACCTCTTCCTGCTGGAAATATCTAGAAAATACAGAATGCTTGCTTCTGTATTCCCAAACAAACTTGATGATTATAGTATATTAACATGAAATTCCCAAACTCCAAAGATAAAGAACAAGATCCTATAAGCGTGTGGGGGTGAGCTAAGAGGAAACATTTAAAACTTTAATCAGAATGGCCTCAGGTGCTGCTCAGCTGCAGATACTACAAGTTAATACTCAGGCAAAATTATTTCCACCCTAGAATTTACAAGTCTTAAGCAATATTCTTAGGCAAAATTACTTATAACCTGTAGTTATGATGTGTGATGGTAAAGCAAAAATAATAACAAGAATGAAAAAGTCCAAAAAATTTACTGTTAAGGAAAGCAATTTTTTTCCTCAGGAAGTAACTAAAAGATGTGTCCCACCAAAACTAGAGAGGACGCACAGAAGGAGAAAAACCAGGAATTAGAGGATCAAGTGCAAGAAAAAGGGAAAGAAAATTCGTGGGATGATAATAAATCTAGGATGACATATGGGTAGTGCAGAGTTAAGAGATGATGCTGTGGGGAAAATGCTCCAGGAGGGAGAAAATTAGCTACTGACTTTAACCTGTTGAAAGGAGTGATCTCATTCTGTAACAGAGGCGGGGAAAGAAGTGATGATTCTGTGGTGGGCGGCATTAGTTGTTCAAAAATATGTACTGCGTCTCTATGGGAGGAGTATATTTGATGAATCACTGGTGTCAGGGATGGCCATGTGACCTGTTTTGTCCAATGGAATGAAAGCGAAATTGGCATAGCCGCTTCTGAATGGAAGTTTTAAGGGCCACCACAAGATTTTCCATTCATTCATTTCTCTCTGCCCAGCCACCTCAGCCCCAGCTGAGTGGAGGACCTACCGACTCTGCCCTGGGTGTGTTGGTGCGGGGGCAACGGGCAGAGGAACTAGCGGATTGGGGGGGAGGCTCAGGAGACTCCAGTGACCAGAGGGGCAGCACAACCGCTGGGCGGACACCTCCAGGTTGCCAACTCAGGGAGTGCCGTGGTGTCTCCACCCCGGCTTCTGGCTCCCTCCCCTTGCCCTTGCAGCGGAACAGGGAACCCTCCCACCAATTTCCCAGGCCTGTCCAATTTCATGTAAGTTTCCTAGGTCTGGGAAGGCACAGATATTTCGCCTCCAGCGGAAGAGAGTGTATCCATTCATTTGTTGGGAGATATGTATATACATATTGTATATCTATAATATATAGATTATATATTATATATATAATCTCCCCAAGAAGAGATTTTTTCCTGACTTGGATTTTCCCCTCAGCCAGGAGCTCTAGTGCTTTTTCTGCATTCTTTTATGTAAAATAAATTCTTTCTTACTACTGATCTATGGTCCATTGATTCATTCTTAGAATCCCCAAGACCAGGGACCAGCTGAAAAAGAAATTCTGGTAACACCAGGATGCCTACAGGTCCTACATAAGGGCTGCTTCTTCAACCTGAGGAGACCAGCAGCCATCCTGAAATAGAAAAAAATAAAGCAAGAAATAAGCCTTTGTTGTTACAAACATCTCAGATTTGGGGTTTGTTTCTTCAGCATAATTTAGCTTAAGTTGATTAAATACATAGAAAACCAAATAATCTAATAAACAAAAGTGGCTGAGGCAGACAAACAAAGGAAACCAAATGCATAGTAGTATGCTATGTGGCTCAAATATAAGCAATTTATTCTTTCAACAAATATGTAAGTAGCACCTATTTTATGCCAAGCATTGGTTTAGCCACTGGAAATAGAGCAGTGGAAAAACAATGTCATTACTCTACGAAAGTGTGCGGATACAGACAATAAACAAATATCAAGTAACTATCTAACAAGTAGGTCAGAGAAAAATAAAGCAAGATGAGAGGGAAAGTCACATCTTGGGGAAGGAGATACATTTTATACAAAGTGTGAATTTGCCCTAAGACAGCTGTTCTCAACCTGTGGGTTGTGACCCTTTTGGGGGTCCAACGACCCTTTCACAGGGTTCACCTAAAACCATCCTGCATATCAGATATTTACATTACGATTCATAACAGTAGCAAAATTACACTTATGAAGTAGCAATGAAAATAATGTTACAGTTGGGCGTCACCACAACATGAGGAACTGTATTAAAGGGTTGCGGCATCAGGAAGGTTGAGAACCACTGCCCTAAGACTTGAAGGATGAGAGGGGTTGAGAAAGGAAGATTGAGGGGATTGAGGGGCAACATAGTTGACATGTTTGAGAGCTAGAAGGGGCCGTTGGCTGAAGAAGTGCAGTGAGAGTGACAGAAAGTGGTGTGAGACTGAAAAGGAGGTGGGGCAGGCAGTGCTCTGTCTGGGACCCTAAAGGCCACAGCAAGGACCTGCATCCTGCTCTGAATGCAGGGAAAGCCACTGGAGGGCTTTGAGCAGCACTGCTAGGATCTGATATGAAAGTCGTAGAGCTTACTCTGATGGCTGTGTGGAAAACTTTCAGTAGGTAGTCAAAGTCAGAAACAGACAAGTTAGTAGGCTGCTGTAAAAACTTGAGTAATGAGGGTAATGAGAATTAGATAGATTTTTAGGATATATTTAGAATGGACAGCCTTACCATGACTATAAGACAATATAATTTATGAAATAATATTGAATGTGAGAAGAAAGACATCTATGTGTGTGAGAGAGAGAGAGTATAAAAGAACTAAATTCTCATCTTTCAAAGAATTAGCAGTATAAATTTTATTTGGAAACATAGAGATGAAAGCCAGAGAAACAATTGAATTAGAAGGATTTTCCTTCAGGAAATGAGTTGTGGGGTTGGGAAGCAGGCTAGTGAGAAGATGGAGGCAGAAGACAGCTGTTTCCATGATGAGCCTAATAGTATTTGATATTCAAACTTATGTACCTATGGAGCTTTAACCAAAACAGAAATAAATGTTTTAAAAATATACTTACATACCTAACAATGTATGTAAATAACAGTGTATGACAATTGTGGATAGTAAGGGAGAGTCATACAAAATGGGAGCCATGCTCTCAAAGCACTTGTGCTCTGTATTGTCTAGAATCTAGATTCTGCAACTGTTACAGAGATCTCCAGACTAAGGCAGAAATATATTTTGTTTTCCATGTAACATTCCTGAAATAAATACCTCAAGGCTGGCATAGAACTCCTAAAGATTAGGAATCTAGGGTCCTTCCAACTTATCCTGCTATTAATACTCAAATCAATATTCAGGTCATCCTTGACTTACTGAAAACATTTCTTTGGATTTGTTTACCCAGTCCCTGTAAAATTCCTTTTGTATTAGTGTTAAGTAGGGTATTGGGAGCAGCTCTCCTGGGAAGAAGGGCATGATGGGGCGCAGAGGGGCTTTCCAGGACCCATCATGGTGCCTCTCACCTTAATTCTGTCCCAAGTGATTGCTCACACCTGGGGAGGAGAGATAACCTTGCCAGCAAACCTTAGTGTGCCAACCGCAAAAGGAGGTAGAAGACTCTCTAGCCTAACAACAGATGCAATAGAGTATGGAAGGTAACATAGAACAGTCTTAAGACTAATTATCATGTGGTCCACACCCCTCCGTGGGCTCTCAGAGAGGCTCATGGGAGGTCCGCTTGTGCACTAAGACTCTGATTCAAAGGTGACCTCTAAACCATGAGGTAGGCCTGACCCAGGTGGTATAAAAAAGAACCACTGGCCATAACCTTTGCTTCTTTGACTACTCTGGCAATGGAGGCCCGTTCACTATTTATGGTGAATGTATCCTGCTTTGTAAACTTTCTTACTCTGTAAACCTATCTTGCTCTTCCTCAATAAACTTTGTTTCATGCTTGCCTTACTTTGGGGTATCTGGTCATTTTTCAACCAAGAGAACTAACCTAGAACCCAGGCAGCTACCTTGACACCCTGACATTTTAGGGCAATGGCAGCTACCTTGAAACCCACAGTAGAAGCAGCACCACACAGGTGGAATAAGTATGGACTGCAGAACCAGACAGTCTGGGGCTTGAATCCCAGCTCAATCAGATATTAGGAGAGACAACTTATTAATTAAACCCCTTGCACTTCCATGTCCTTATCTGTAACATAGACTTAATACTACCTATCTAATAGGGTTGTTGGGAGGATTAATGAAATAAAATGTGAATCTAAACAATGGCTGCCATGTAGGGATTGCTCAATAAATTAGAGTTGCGTTATCATTAGCTAAAGTGAGGATCTTCAGTTAAATAAATTGTGAATCAGATCATGTCACTCCCATATCTTCCTTCACATTTAGAATCAGGTCTGAATTCCTTATCACAGTCTATAAGACCCACATGATCTGGTTCTTGGTTACCTCTCTTCACTCAACTTCTCCAAAGCAAGCTCACATCACAAGCTCTTGCTGTTCCCTCTGCCTGGAATTCCCTTCTCCTTGATACAAATGACTTGCTCTCTCATTTTATCATATTTATGCCAACATATCATCTCCTCGGAAGGACCTTTCCTAGCATGCAGCTAATATAATAACCACCTTCCGGTATCCCCTAAGTCTAATTTCTATCTGATATATAGCATTCACCAATCTATCCTATTATGCATTACCTGTCTCTCCCAAGACAATGTTAGCCCCTTGAGAGCAAGGACTTTGTAATTTTCCACAGCTGCATCCTCAGCATCTGAAAATCGACCTGTCATCCTGTAGGCCCTAAATTAACTTAGATGCAGTATTGAGCATCATTGAAACATATATACATCGCATCCATTCATAGTCTGGATAATCATGGTCAAAACCAATATCAGTAGAAAAGGCAAGGAGTGAGGAATGATGGGAGAGAGGGGCTGAGGGCTGTATTTGAGCACTGCGAGAGGAAAACTAACCAAGGAAGCATCTGCCCTTGAATGTGGCCCATTAGTTCTGAGGCAATAACCCCCTTCATCTGGGTTTGTTCTGAGTGCCCTATTTCTTGGCTTTGTGGCAATGACTTCTACAGCACTAAACTGAGCTTTGAATCCATGCTCTCACCATGTAAAAGTGGTCCTCTGAGGTGAGATATTCTGGTCCAGCTGTCTATGTGGATCAAATAAATTATGCAGTGACCAAGATGGTTTTAATTTTGTTCTGAGTACTTTGTTACTTAATAAAGACTTGTCAAATAGAAGAGAGATGGGAAAGGTTAAAAAAAAAAAAAGCCTTTTACAAAAGAGACAGCTTTAGTATTTAGATACCTGATTAAACACGTGTTTGATGTAAACAAAGATTTTCATTTCTCTTATCAAGTGTCGCTAACCTGAAACCATGAATAGTGAGAACACTACGACCTTGGACTTCAAAATTATTCAAAAGAACTGAAAAGTAAAATGCTAAGTGGAAAATTTATAGTCAAAATTAAATGAACAGTTTCCACCAATTTCTAATGTAACCAATTTCCCTGTTAATAAACATACTTTAAAAAGTAAGATTGAGATGGTTTCTCTTTTGACTAACTGAACTGTTCAGCTTTTTAATGTATGTAAGTTTTACTGTCATACTTAACATAATCAGTACTTTATATACAGAGGTACTTATGAAATAAAGATTCACTGATTGACCAAACAATATTCAGACTTACTTTAACAGTATTCTAGGTAAAATAAACACACACAGATGAAAAAAATCTAATGCTTTGCTAAATTGGCTATTAGGACTAAAATTTCCCCTGTTACTCCATGACCCATTCTTGCATTATTTCCTGGTTTTGCCTGATAATTTTTTATTTTAAAAATTCTATAATTGCTAAGTCATGGAAGAAGCCCAAGTGCCAATTGACCCACGAATGGACTAGCAAATTGTGGTACATGTATACCATGGAATATTATGCAGCCTTAAAGAAAGATGGACTTTACCTCTTTCATGTTTACCTGAATGGAGCTGGAACATAATCTTCTTAGCTAAGTATCTCAGGAATGGAAGAAAAAGTATCCAATGTACTCAGCCCTACTATGAAGCTAATTTATAGCTTTCACATGCAGACTATAACCCAACTATAGCACAAGAATATGGGGAAAGGGCCAAGGAAGGGGAAGGGAGGGGGGAGGTTTTGGTGGAGAGAGGGCAATGGGTGGAGCCACATCTATGGTGCATCTTAGAATGGGTACAGGCGATTGCACTAATGTACACAGCTATGATTTAACAATAAAAAAATAAATAAAAAAAACAAACAAACAAGAAGTAAAACAAAGCAACAAGGTACTAAAAAAAAAAAAAAAAAGAATATGGAGAAAGGGCCAAGGAAGAGGAAGGGATGGGGGAGGTTATGGTGGAGGGAGGGTAATGGATGGGGCCACACCTATGGTGCATCTTAGAATGGGTACAGGTGAAACTTAAGTAAATGCAGAATGTCTACAAATATCTACATACAATAACTAAGAAAATGCCATGAAGGCTACGTTGAACAGTTTGGTGAGAATATTTCAGATTGTATATGAAACCAGCACATTGTACCCCTTGATTGCACTAATGTACACAGCTATGATTTAACAATAAAAAAAAAAATTCTAAAGTGTTACCAACTGTGCTGATTCCTCTAATTCCTAATAGTTATAGTATCAGTCCATGCCACATGATAGTCCCACTCTTCTTTTACCACCACTTTATCCAGGCACTCTGAGTGGCCAGCTTAGCACCATAATCCACATGTTTGGACTTCTGTGCTTGATATCAACTGATCTGAGTACATGAGTAGTCATCAGGCTCCATCTCCATGAAAATAATCTGAGAGATTCTATTCAGCAGAATCTAAAGTGGAAGTAACCTACCTTGTCCTTCTCTAATTCATAAGTAAACTATGAAGCAGAAGAGTTTCTTAGTATGAGTCATAATGCTTTTCTCATCTCCATGATGTGTATTTTCAGAGCTAGGAGTACAATATTCATGTCTCTTCAGTTATTTTTTTTAAATGTTTGTAAAGTGCTGTCAGCCAAATTACAATTGGCTCCCCAAAACTACAAGTTCTGCATCTACAGAATTAGCTAACTGCCATTGACAATACAGTATTTGTGGATAATAAAATATCCTTTTCTGAACATGTCAGATTTAGTTGCCCCAATGTAAACATGGGTGCTATTTCCCAAATTAGTTAATGATGCCTTAGTATGAATATGATTGCTCTAATTTCCAAGTAACTGCAGCAACAACAATATCAACAATGACATTGATAATAATTACATCCTGCATTGAGAAGACAGCATGACAAGGTGGTAAGTGCCTTAGTCACTGTCGTTGTGGGCAAGGTTCTGAACCTTTCTGTGTCTTAGTTTACTAATCTGTAAAATGGGATAAAGCAGTTCTTCTTCATAGCATTGTCATGAGGTTTCAAGTGCCTAGAATGATACCTGCCATGTGATAAGCATTCAGTAAATGTTAGCTACTCCTGTTGAGTGTTAATCAGATCCCACATCCTGTAGCAAGTCCTTTGAAAACATTAACGTAACCCACCGTGTAAGTCTATTATATTTTATAGATGGGGAAAATCAAATTCGAACAGCTCAAATTATTTAACATCACACACAAAAAAGAGAGAGCCCGGATTCCAGCCTCGGTCTGCATGGTGCAGAGTACCAGCTCTGAGCAGCTATACTCTCCTGCAGTGCTATGTAATGTGCTGATAATGGCACAAAGAAAAATCGCTGGGTCCCCTGTATGTTAAGTAATGACTCAAATGAGTCTCTGCTACCAGGCCTATTATATACCCCCCAGCCTTGAGGTAGAGTTCACAGGATAATGCTAGGCACCTTCGGTCAATTTTTTTTCTGGAAATTAATTGACCTCTTGCTCCATGCTTACTGACCCACCCCAAAATTCTTTGAGAAATTGAAAATTCCTTCTGTGTACCTAGAAATGTTATAGCATACCCACTATATATATTTGGTTATACTATATATAGATAAGGCTACAGATTAGTGCACCAGAATTTTTCCTGATGGGTAAAAATAAGATTTTTCTCCCAATATTTAAAAATATAAAAAGATAAGGATCAAGGTAGGTGAAACCCAGCCAGTTACTTTCTTGCTGCCTCAAGTTTGAAGACAAACACCAAAAGAGCAAGCTAGGAAACTAGAGAAAATTCAACAGTACTCACCCTATAGAAACTGACCTTGGAAAGAGATAGCCAGTAATCAGTGTATAATTACCTGGTAGTTTGTACAACCAGGTAGTGGATAGGCAGCTCTCTTAAGAGAAATAAGCTGTGGAACAAAATATGTAATATTTATAATACCCATGTGTAATATCTGCGTTAGACATTACTGTCTGGAAAAAGCTAGTAATTCCAGTTCTTCACATAGAAGTGATTGCTAAAAGTAAAGCACTAGGAAATGGAAAAATGGATATTTCATCATGGGCATCTTTAGGCTGTCTATTCAGTTCACTGTGCATCTCTTCTGGGAATTCCTCTAATCCCCAGGTCTGGTTCCACAGTGGTAAGGCCCTAAGACACTACTCCCCACCCCCTGAGAAGTGGTAGTTTGGTCCAGGGTGGACCCCTAATAAAGCTAGACAAATCAGATTCACACTTGTAGAAATTGGTCTACACAGCTGCCTGGACCTTTGACAAGCAACCCCAGGAATAGTGGGATGGCCAGATTCTGTTATGTGAGTATGGAAACAAACAAGTCTTGCCCTCAGAGAGGCTGGGGATGAAAGCAACAATTCAGAGTCAGAGATGAGACACAAAGGCAGAATGCTACCTCTTGGGGACCTCATTCCAGCTTCATCTCCACTCATGGACCAAATAAGAAAGATGCAAGACAGAGTCCATTGGTGGAACTCTAAAATTCAAATAAAGAAAGCATTCAATACAGACAGTCATTAAATCCATTGATCATGTTTCATAGCTTACATTCATGTTAAACAAATTCTTTAGTATATATTCAATATTTGTTAGTTATATCCCAGGTCTATTAATAAAAAATATTTTTTGCTGATCCAAATGTTATCCACTGTTTAAAGTGATATTCTTCTTGAGATATGAGCTGTGTAGTATATATAGAGTCTCTGGAAACTCAATCTTATTTTATATGCACAGGAAGGACTTTATTAAGTAAATCCAGGCATAAAAAATTTAGCCCAATTACCACTATTCAGTATTGTTAAGCCATCTAAGCAAGTCATGTAATTTTCATCAGTATCCTTTTATGCATATTCAAGAATAAACAATGGCAGTAGGAAATACCCATTTCTACAGTGAAATAATTAGAGGGAAAATTCGGTTTGAAGTCATCTACTGTGAATCTTTTTTTAAGTTAATTATTGATGAATTGTCCATCAGGTGCATGTAGGACTACAGAGATAAGATTTGTCTCAAATAAATTCTAAAATAAAGTGCTTTATTTATGGTAGTCCTTATGATAGCTTATACTACAAATAATCTATCATTTCAGAATAGAATGTTTTCTTTGGGGAATACTTTTTCTTAACTACATCTTGAAATATTTACCAGTAGTAACTTTAGTGACATTATTTGTCCCTCAAGAACTTGTTCAAAAAATTATATAGCAATTACTCAGTATCCAAGGGAAGGAAAATGGAGAACAAAATCTCATAGGGAAACACTGGGGAAGAAAAAGGAAACAAGGAAAACAAATCAAAGAATCTATTTCAGTTCTTAATTTTATTTTGAGTATGAGCTACAACTGAATATTAATCGCCATTCTTATATATATCATAAATTTATAGCTAGGTGTGTTTCATTATTTAATACACTCTATTTATCACTATTTTAAGTAAACTGCAAGAAATAACAATTCCGTCTTCTTATTTAGTGCTTTCATTTTCTTTTTTTTGAACTTCCCTAACTTTGCTTCTCTCATAAATTACATAATAGACTGAGCTTAGAAGGTATTTACAGAAAAAAGTACCGAATTCTCCTTCATATTATAAGACACTAAAGAAAACAATTGGGTTCCCTGAAGAACTGAACAAATGCCAGGGATGGAAACTCACCACATGTCTGAAACAAGTTTCCTGTCTGAAACAAGTTACAAGATTACAGCCACAGGCTTCCAATCTGGGAACCCTGAATGACTTCAAGTAACCTGAAAATAACCTTTTGTTCCCTGGAATTTATTGAAGGTTTAGATGTTTTGAATGTTTATGTGACTTTAAAAAAAAAAAAAAGCTTGCAGACCTTAAGTAACACCATGAAGTGTGGATCTTCAAATGCAAGGAACAAGGAAATGTAGTAATACGTTAATTAGTGACAGTAACACATTCTGAGAAATGCATTATTAGGCAATTTTGTCATTTTCCAAACATCATAGAGTACACTGACACAAACCTGGAAGGTCTAGCCTAGCACAAACCCAGGCTTCATGGAATAGCCTATGGTTCCCAGGCTACAGACCTGCGCAGCTTGTTACTATACTGAACATTGTAGGCAATGTAGCAGAATGGTATTTGTGCACATAAACATACCTAAACTGAAAAAGAATAGTAAAAATACGGCATCATAATCTAATGGGACTAACATTACATATGTGCTCCACTTTTTTTTTTTTATTAAATCATAGCTGTGTACATTGATATAATTATGGGGCATCATTCACTAGCTTCACAGACTGTTTACCAAGTTTCACATATACCTTTGTAAGACGGACCGCTGGTGTAATCCCACCAATCCCCTTTCCTCTACCCATCTCCTCCCTCCCTACCCTCCCTTTCCCCCTTCCCCCTATTCTTAGGTTGTAACTGGGTTATAGCTTTCATGTGAAAACCCTAAATTAGTTTCATAGTAGGGCTGAGTACATTGGGTACTTTTTCTTCCATTCTTGAGATACTTTGCTAAGAAGAGTATGTTCCAGCTCCATCCATGTAAACATGAAAGAGGTAAAGTCTCCATCTTTCTTTAAGGCTGCATAATATTTCATGGTGTACATATACCACAATTTATTAATCCATTCGTGGATTGATGGGTACTTGGGTTTCTTCCATGACTTAGCAATTATGAATTGGGCTGCAATAAACATTCTGGTACAAATATCTTTGGTATGATGTGATTTTTGGTCTTTTGGGTATATGCCCAGTACAGGGATTACAGGATTGAATGTGTGCTCCACTTTTGACTGAAATATCATTATGTAGCATGTGACTGTACAAACTAATCATTTGAAAAATGCTCAATGACTTTCAAGATAATCTCTAGTAGTCTGCTCCAAGTATTGTATTTACATAATATTGCTTCAGATCATTATCCTAAATCTTCCGAAGATCTGTTAAGATTTACTTGCTATTGGGGTGGCACCTGTGGCTCAAAGGAGTAGGGTGCCAACCCCATATGCCAGAAGTGGTAGGTACAAACCCAGCCCCGGCCAAAAAAACCTGCAAAAAAAAAAAAGATTTACTTGCTATTGTATCATTTTCTTTTTCAGTATGTATTGGAGTACTGAAAAGAAGTATAATCTTTGAGAAAAACTTGAAACATGCATAAACTATTGTTTTAACCATGTTACCTCATGTGAAGTATGGTGAGGCCAGATGCAGACAAGATGGAGAAACCTGAAACATTTTGATGGTTTTGTTATACTCACAGTTCCCTGGAAAGAACACAGCATACCACTCAGAGAAAAACCAGAGTTGGACAAGATGCAGAGGCAGAGATGGGGTCTATGACCAAGCATCTTTATTGTGGCCTCTCTGGGATGAAATGGAAAAGACAGGGCAAACAAGTTTAGAATTGGCTAGTTTGAATAATTTCAGCAGGATGTGAAACATAAGGGCTATTCCTGCCCTGGGATGATAAGAGTTCCTAGATAGTGATATAGAGTGTGAGAGACCAAGAAGGGAAGTGGTTGGGGTTATAGGGTTAATCAGCTGCTCAAGAAGTAGAACTAATCAGCCTTAAGCCAGGGCCTTCATACTGAGTCAAGACAGCATTTATAAAAATGATATTGTACCTTATACAACAGCAGATACAGCACAGGAGTAAATTGAAAAGCCTGAGGCTGCTACAATCAGAGAAGATGTCTCCTAAGAACCATGTGGTTGTTATTCTACCAATGGAAGGGTAAATGCAGGTAGGTTTGATGTACAAGTTCTTTTCTGACTAAATAGAGGATGTGACTTTAGTATCTTCAGACCATGCTACATATTCATAAGGATATAAAGGGCAGAACAGAGAATATCAACTAGAATTTTCAAAAATATGATTTTGTACAATATACAGGCAAAAGCAATTATCTTTAATGATTCATTTGGTAAGCAATTTTTTTTTATTAAAATCTGACCACTGAGCAGTTGCAGGCAGAGAAATTGAGGACTCCTCTACAAATGATATTTAGAAATTTAATCATGGAAACAAGCATTGCAGCATGGACTGGCCTGGGAACATGTCAGTGTGCCAGAGAAAGGAAAATGGTTTAATGATCAAGAATTGCAGGAGAAGACAGCCCCGGACCTAACAGCAAAAACAACCCCATACCTGCTACGAGCTCTTATTGCTCCCTTAGGGAGGTGGTCAGGAAGTTTATGATAGAGTTCCACTAAATTCATTTGTGATCCCTTGCTTAGACATTCATTTTTCTGTTTTCTGCAACTGAATATAATTCTCATCTCATAATGTTGTTTATTTATTATTGATTTTTTTTACATTGTCATTATAAAGACTTAGTATGACCTAAAGTAAAGTAAAGGCTAATCAGACTCGTGGTAGTCAGAATAAGCATACAAAACCCCGCATAACCCCTCTAAATTAAGGACACTGTCATGGTGTTTCACCTGTTTTCCATGGATCACTCATAGACCTAATAATACTAGATAATGGATAAATGGCACCCTAAACTGTGGGAAATACTTGGGTGAATGGAAGATATAGTGGATTTGTTCTACCTTACACTGATCTTTGCTTTTAAAGAAATCTTAAGATTCTCAAGATTGACCTTTGCTCATTGAGGCCAAAGGTAACTTTCTTATGTTCTTGGCCACAAGATCAAAGTAAATAATACCCCACCCCAAGGGCAGCCCTGTCTCAAAATGGATAAAGGCTGATGGCTGGTCCTCAGCCCAGATGAACCCATTCAGAATATCTGTGGATAGTCACGTGGGTCTTCTTCACAACAAGCTCATGTAGCGATCTATGCATTTGCTAAGAGTAAGAACCCCTCCCTTGAAGCCCCAAAAATTTATGATTCTTTCTGTTGTTACTAAGATGTCTCCCCAACACAGACCCTTTTTTTTACTGTAAGGGGAAAAAAGAAAGGAAGGAGGGAATTCAACTCTATCACTACCAATTAATGACAAGTGTAACAAGAGTTAGGACTTTTTTCTGTAATTAATTTACTCAATGACACAGAACATGGTAGACTCATGGATAAAACTTATACCAAAATATACTCCTAAAATAGGATCTGTTCAATATCCAAACGATATTTATTCTTTATCCAAATGATATTGGGTTGTCTTGTAGTTCTTATCTTTCACCATGTTGCTTTTCTGGAGGATTAGTCATCTGCTGACACACATTAAGCATGTTCTTTATACCATCGACATAATGCCTTTCTTTTCTCAGATTACATGTGATATAGAGGAAAATGAATTTGGCAAAGGAGGCCAGGGTCTTCTCTTGCTTCTGTCTGTGAGTGCCTATGCCCAATTGATTCAGGAAATTAACCTCACTTCTTTGTAAACCCTTGGTTTTCCTATATACATAATAAGGGAGCCAGACTTAAGGTCCCTTGGCCCAGAAATTTAACAAGAGAAAAAATACCTTATAGCCCTTTGAAAGCAAAAAATTTCCCTTCTGAACTTTCCATTCTGTGAAAGGAAGATTTGGGCATGAATTCCACAAAATGCACCTTTCATGTCTCCTGGTGGTTGATTAATTCAACCCTGACTGCATTTCGAGGATGACTCAGAGATTCGTGCCTGACTTCCAGCACTGTGTGTTCTCAATTGCTCCAAAGAAGTCAGTAAGCCCAGAATGTCATATCTTCTGAGCCAAAGAGAACCCATAAAGGCCAGAATTATGCCCTCTCTATCTTTGCAGCCAATCCAGGTAAAATCAAAGAGATTCTGTACCTAATGGCCCAGCAAATACCTGAGGATGTCTCCTTGGCTGGAGAGTTACAAAGTGAAAGATGCTCCATCTTTCAGGCCTCACTGACCACACCAGCACACGCTAACTGGGTACCCTGGTGCTCTCCTGCTCCACCCTCCTCTCTCATTATACAGAAAAGAAGGCGAGTAAGAGGTGGAAGATGTGACCTTGCAAATATTCCTAATCATACAGGCACAAGGTCACATAATTGGTAAGACCCATGAATCCAGAATTTAAGTTCATTTCTTTCTTTAGTTTTCATTTCATTAAATTTTTATGTTTGGAAGATCTAAAAAGATTTTGAAGCAAAAATCTTATCTAAACGTGTAAATAAATGTCTCAAATTAAAATCGAAATCAATAAACACACAAATGATTGTGGTTTATTTCAAGCTATTGGTCTGATCCAAGCACTCTATGGCCTTCTATTCAGAGCAAGCTGACTTTGCAGGTGTCTAATAATCAGACACTAGTGCAGATGTTGTCTTAGAAATGATTATTTACTTCCTTATAAATAACACTGTCATTTGCATAAATACAGACAGAATAGGTAGAAGAATCATACCCATATAAAAAGTTTAGTACAGAAGCTAAGGAACTTCCAGCTGTGCCAGCTCAAAACGAACAGATGTGGCTCACTTTGTAGATTTGTTAAGTAATCATGACAGCATCTTATAAATACAAGAACATGAGCAAACAGCTAGTCAAAAATCACTCCTATTCCTTTTTTAGTCTGAAAAATGTAAATGATCTGGACAATTACTAATTGTTCCTGTAGAGACAGTAAATACTTTACTACTTTGGCGCAGAAATTGAGAGAAGGTATCAATAGATATTACAGCAACTCACTCAATTCAGACTGCGCAGGAAATGACTATTTTGGAACAGTAAAAGAACAAATTGTAGAGTATTTTTTAAAGAAACTTAATTTTCTTCCTGTTTCCTCCCTGTTTATCCACATTTACAGTGCATTCAAAGAAGGACAACCAGAAGATGTTTAAAGGTAATTTAAGAAACTCATCATCATTTGAAACATTTTTTGATCCTCCTAGCACTCAGCATACACTAGCATTTTTCTTTAATATGTAACTACACATTTCCCATCAAGATGTTCACAAAGAAAAAAAAGAAGCAGACTCAATAGTTTTGGGCTCGCTGAAGGAATGATTAAACATAGTAAAAGTCCTTTAAATCT
This sequence comes from Nycticebus coucang, assembly GCF_027406575.1. Lineage (NCBI taxonomy): Eukaryota > Metazoa > Chordata > Mammalia > Primates > Lorisidae > Nycticebus > Nycticebus coucang. The sequence continues at coordinate 52,530,365 of NC_069792.1, forward strand.
CCGAACAAAGGGGTTTTTTTAAAATATAACATATTATTTTATCTCTAACTGCTTATCAATTGGGAATTTAAAATTGAGACAATGTTTGCAACAATCATATTTTAAGCAATAAAGCAGGAAATTCAGAGTCTATCACTGATCATAATACAACTAACAGAGCAGGGGTCCACAATATTTTTTTTTTTTTTTTGGCCAGGGCTGGGTTTGAACCCGCCACCTCCAGCATATGGGGCTGGCACTTTATTCATTTGAGCCACAGGCACCGCCCGGTCCACAACATTTTTGTGTGAAGAGCCAAATGGAAACAGTTTTAGGCTTTGCAGTCTACATTGTGTCTGTTGTAGGCAATAAATAAACTAACAAGTGTGAACACATTCCAATAAAACTTTATTTACCAAAACAGGCAGTGGGTGGACTTGGCCAGGAGGCCATAGTTTGCTGATATCTGAAATGGTGTAAGTTTCATAAGAACTTCATCCTCTTAGAATGAATAGGGACTCGGGTACATAAAAATTAAATTTTAAAGCCCTGAAGACAGGAAAATATAAGGTTTGATCTTGATAATTAGCTAAAAAATGATTATTTCCCTGTTTAGGTCAATTGTAAATAAGACCTGGAACTAACATAGTGCCCTGTTCTTCAGTGAGAAATAGGCCCTGCTTGAGTCTATTCTAAATCCTTATTTCTTGGTAAAATGTGCTCATATTTTATAATTCAATAGAGCATTTTCGTATCCTTTCTTCAGGCAGTTGTTAAGATTGCTAGCACCATTACTAGACACTAACATGGCAGTGAATGGTCAAGAAAAATTATCTTTAGAATTAGCTTAGGGAAAATCAAGCTACATGTTTAAAACTCCTCTTCCCCAAAGACAAGCATAATTCCCATGTCACTGATTTCCTCTCCTGGTACAGAAAGGAAACAAGGCCTACTCTCCTCACTGATCAGCCTTTACCTTTCTCCCAGATTCACATTTTCTATTCAAGTATGCTATGAATTCTTTGCAGAAGAAACCATAGATGCCCCAGCCACATTGATGAATGATAAATACATTTGTTTTATGAATAAATAAAGCCTGAATAATAATTTTCAATTGTATGATAAGGAATGCACAGCCAGATTATAAGACTGCTGTCTGAAACTCTGTAGCTGAATTTTTCTACTGTGCACCTCCTGATTCTGGCATTTAACCACCACAGAATAGAACAGCATTAAGACTCTGCAGTTAAATTTAATCAAATGCTCACAAATCACCTACCATATGTCAGTCACAGTGCAAATGCTATGACTGCAGGAAAGGTGAATTTTCTACTCCCTCCCACAGCATATAGCCCACATTCATACACCAATGCTTAAATTAGTCTCATAATTTTTGATAAAAACAGCCATTCTGATGAAAACAGCCAAAGAGGTAATTTTTTAAACTGTAATATTTTGTTGAAAATTATTTAGTTCCATTTGGAGTATTGGATGTATAAGTAAACAATACACTAAATCAGACTTCAGAAAGGAAGACTATAAAATGACAATTCACTGATACTTCGCATTTTTCAAAGTGCTCTATGTGTGTTTACTAATGTTTTATGGATCAGGTCTTGCATTCTATTCCTAGTGAATGTAGACAATAAACTGATGAAAAATATAAAGACAAGTTTTTAATATTGGCATTTTAACCATTTCACTTAATTGCAAAGTGGCTTTCCCTATTTGTCAGTTAGAAGAATGATGATGCTGCACATGAAACAACCCCGAAGCATTTCAATGGCTGCCAACATAAACTAATGTCTTTTTCACAGATTTATGGTTGGGCTACAGAGGCTTCACTTCATGCTAACGGTCACGTGCAGGCCGACTTCCTTTGCCTGTTTTTCTAGGACTCACGTCTAAGGGGCAGCAACCCCCTGGGGCATGCACTTCTCACCTTCCCAGGCAAAGACAGTACTAAAAAGACCAAGTGAGCCAAACAGGAAGCCCATGAAAAGCCCCTGAGTGAGCATGAGAAGATCACATTCACTCACATCCCAAAGCAAGGCACAGGGTCAAGTTCAACATCAATGCAACAAGAATATTTTTTCTATTTGCATTAGGGGATGGTGAAAAGAACAGTGATTACTGACTGAATAATAGTTGCAAAGTCAAAAAAGTTTAGAATACAAAAAAAAATATTTGGAAGTTTCAGAAATAGTAACATATACAAAATAAAAAACTTCTGCAATAGTCAAAGGCCAGTACTCCAGAGAAAGTGAATGATGATAAAGAGAAAATCAGACAGGCTAATCTGTTTTAGCAGGGACAGTCTAATCTTTATAGAAAGAAATTTGAGCTTAACACCAGAGGGGAACAAACAGCATATTTTGAAACTTTTTCTGCTCCAATGGAAAACATTAAGGGCAAGTATTTACTTGGATTTTTAATTTTAATTTGTTAGTCTTTTTTAAAGAAGCTATGTTGATGCTGGCAATATATGGGATTACTTTGCTTAATAACTAGTAATATACAGAAAGAATAAAATCCAAACTTGTTGCCATAAACAAGAAAATACTTTTCCTCTGATTTGTTTTACTATTTTATTTATTTTAATTGACAAATAAAAATTGGATATATTTATCTTGCACAATATGATGCTTTGAAATACATGTACGTACATTGTGGAATGGTTCAATTGATTTAATTAACTTATAGTATCACAGCACATACTTTTGTGGCAAGACCACTTAAAATCTCTTAATGAATTTCAAAATACAGTGCATTGTTGTTAACTATAATCAGCATATTATACAATACTCTGAATTTTTTTCTGAATAGATTTGGATAGCCACCAAAATTAAAATAAAGAACAAAAGGCATTATTTCTCAGAATTAAAAAGAAATATAGGAGGCGGAGCAAGATGGCAGCCGAGTAACAGCTTCCTTGCATCTGGGCACCGTGAGTCTGGGGAGATAGGACTCCAGGCATCTCTGGCTGGTGGGAACTGCCTATCATCACTCCTATGAAAATACAGGGAGTCAGCGAGAGACTTCTGGACCCCAAGAGGAGGACTAAAACAGTGGAAAGCCGGCAAGTGGTCGCGTGTGTTAAATCCGTCTAAACCCGCCCACAACTGTAAGTTCAGTAGCAGCGAGACTGAAAACCAGAAAGGCCTTACCTGTGAACTGTTTTGATGTCCTTGGACTTGGCACTGAGTTGAACTGCCTTGGGGAAGGCCTGAGCGGGAGCGCGGAGAACTTTGGCCGTTGTCTAGGGCCCCAGTCTGAGCCGCTGAGCCAGACGGAGCTGATAGTGTTTGGCGGTGGGTCACACGGATCCATTGTCAGTGATCTGCCCCGGCAAGCTCTGCCCTCAGGGTCGCAGAGCTAGAAACGGGTGGGAGCTGGTAACCCAGCAACCAAGTAGCCTAAGGGTGGGGTCTGAGCTGCCTTGCAGCCCTAACCCTCAGGGGCAGAGTGAGATCGGTTTTGGCACACTGAGTAAGTGCATAGCCACTTCAGCAGCGATTCCAGCGAGAAAGCTGGGAAAGCTTCTGCTCAGCAAGTTTACAAGTTCAAAGTGCCTTTTAAGTAGGCTGAAGAGAGATTTAGGGTGTCTACCTGCTGGGGTTTGAGAAATCAGCAGCCTCCAGTCGTATCAGAACTGTGACTAACATCTCATACCCCAGAAGACCACGTGTTGCCCAGACAATATTCAATAACATATACAAACTGCTTTGTTTTTGGTTGTGTATTTTTTTCTTCTTTTTTTTTTGGTTTGGTTGTTTTTTTTTGTTTGTTTATTTTGACGTTGCTGATGTTCTTTTGTTTTTTTAATTTCAATCTTTTCCACACAGATCCCTTTTTCTTTCTCAATTTTCCTAGTTTAATTATAATTTCCCATTGCTGCCTTTTTTAATAACTTCAACTTCATTTTTGCTAGTGTTTCTACCGATATAATTTGGTTTTTCACCCAATTTTATCCTCGTAAAGTTTTCTGTTTGCTTCTTTTGGTTTGATTTATAGCATTTTTGTCTTTCCTCTCTACTTGGTGGAGGTGGGGTACTGTGTCTGATCAGGTTAGCAAAGAGCTGTTGACCTCAAGGGAACCACGCAACTGGGCACCCCCAGAAGGTGGGGTTTTTTAAGATTGTGTCAAAGTACCCTACTGTACACCTATATTGCCCTGTCTCCCTCTTTCTGTGCCTCTCTTCTTTTTGTCAATATTCCTTATACCCACCCCCTCTCCTTTCTCTATCTTTCTTTTTTTCTTATCACTCGGTCCTCCTTTCTTTCATCCCCTTTTTTTGCTCTTCAACCTTCTCACCCTTCTGGTCCTATAACCCTTAGTCCACAGGCACAAGAACTTAAAGAGCAAGAGGAAGTGAAAGGAAAATTAGGGCAAGGAAACAGATAAAAGAAACCACCCATGAGGAAGAATCAGCAGAAAACTCCAGGCAACATGAAGAACCAGTCTAGAACAACCCCACCAAGGGACCATGAGGTAGCTACTGCAGATGATTCCACCAGTATAGAAATGTTAGGAATGACAGAAAGAGAATTTAGAATACACATGTTGAAAACAATGAAAGAAATGATGGAAACAATGAAGGAAATTGCTAATAAAGTGGAAAATAACCAAAAGGAAATCCAAAAACAGAATCAAATAAGAGATGAACGATATGAAGAATATAAAAAGGATATAGCAGACCTGAAGGAACTGAAACAGTCAATTAGGGAACTTAAAGATACAATGGAAAGTATCAGCAACAGGTTAGACCATGTAGAAGAAAGAATTTCAGAGGTAGAAGACAAAGTTCTTGAGATAACTCAGACAGTAAAAGAGGCAGAAAAGAAGAGAGAGAAAGCAGAACGTTCACTGTCAGAATTATGGGACTTTATGAAGCGTTCCAACATACGAGTTATAGGAATTCCAGAAGGGGAAGAAGAATGCCCCAGAGGAATGGAAGCCATACTAGAGAATATTATAAAAGAAAATTTCCCAAACATCACCAAAGAGTCTGACACACTGCTTTCAGAGGGATATCGGACCCCAGGTCGCCTCAACTCTAACCGAGCTTCTCCAAGACACATTGTGATGAAGCTGTCCAAAGTCAAGACAAAAGAAAAGATTCTGCAAGCTGCCAGGAGTAAGCGCCAGTTGACCTACAGGGGCAAATCCATCAGAGTTACCGCAGACTTCTCTAATGAAACTTTCAAAGCAAGAAGACAAGGGTCATCTACCTTTAATCTACTTAAACAGAACAATTTTCAGCCCAGAATTCTGTACCCTGCTAAGCTAAGTTTCAGAATTGACGGAGAAATCAAATCATTTACAGATATACAAACATTGAGGAAATTCGCCACAACAAGACCAGCTCTACAGGAAATACTTCAACCTGTTCTGCACACTGACCACCACAATGGATCAGCAGCAAAGTAAGAACTCAGAAATCAAAGGACAAAACCTAACCTCCACACTGATGCAAAAGATAAAATTAAGCAATGGACTCTCACCAAATAAGATGAATAGAATACTACCACACTTATCAATTATCTCAATAAATGTTAATGGCTTGAATTCCCCACTGAAGAGACATAGATTGGCTGACTGGATTAAAAAACACAAGCCATCCATTTGCTGTCTGCAAGAAACACACCTGGCCTCAAAAGACAAATTAAAGCTCCGAGTCAAGGGTTGGAAGACAATTTTTCAGGCAAACGGAATTCAGAAGAAAAGAGGAGTTGCAATCTTATTTTCAGATACATGTGGATTTAAAGCAACTAAAGTCAAAAAAGACAAAGATGGTCACTTTATATTGGTCAAGGGAAAACTACAACAAGAAGACATTTCAATTCTAAATATTTATGCACCCAATTTAAATGCTCCCAGATTCTTGAAGCAGACCTTACTCAGTCTGAGCAATATGATATCTGATAATACCATCATAACAGGGGACTTTAACACACCTCTTACAGAGCTGGACAGATCCTCTAAACAGAAATTAAACAAAGATGTAAGAGATTTAAATGAGACCCTAGAACAACTATGCTTGATAGATGCATATAGAACACTCCACCCCAAAGATAAAGAATATACATTCTTCTCATCACCCCATGGAACATTCTCCAAAATTGATCATATCCTGGGACACAAAACAAATATCAACAGAATCAGAAGAATTGAAATTTTACCTTGTATCTTTTCAGACCATAAGGCACTAAAGGTGGAACTCAACTCTAACAAAAATGCTCAAGCCCACCCAAAGGCATGGAAATTAAACAATCTTCTGTTGAATAACAGATGGGTGAAGGAAGAAATAAAACAGGAAATCATTAACTTCCTTGAGCATAACAACAATGAAGACACAAGCTACCAAAACCTGTGGGATACTGCAAAAGCAGTTTTGAGAGGAAAATTCATCGCTTTAGATGCCTACATTCGAAAAACAGAAAGAGAGCACATCAACAATCTCACAAGAGATCTTATGGAATTGGAAAAAGAAGAACAATCTAAGCCTAAACTCAGTAGAAGAAAAGAAATATCCAAAATCAAATCAGAGATCAATGAAATTGAAAACAAAAGAATCATTCAGAAAATTAATGAAACAAGGAGTTGGTTTTTTGAAAAAATAAATAAAATAGATAAACCATTAGCCAGACTAACTAGAAATAGAAAAGTAAAATCTCTAATAACCTCAATCAGAAACGATAAAGGGGAAATAACAACTGATCCCACAGAGATACAAGAGATCATCTCTGAATACTACCAGAAACTCTATGCCCAGAAATTTGACAATGTGAAGGAAATGGATCAATATTTGGAATCACACCCTCTCCCTAGACTTAGCCAGGAAGAAATAGAGCTCCTGAACAGACCAATTTCAAGCACTGAGATCAAAGAAACAATAAAAAAGCTTCCAACTAAAAAATGCCCTGGTCCAGATGGCTTCACTCCAGAATTCTATCAAACCTTCAAGGAAGAGCTTATTCCTGTACTGCAGAAATTATTCCAAAAAACTGAGGAAGAAGGAATCTTCCCCAACACATTCTATGAAGCAAACATCACCCTGATACCAAAACCAGGAAAAGACCCAAACAAAAAGGAGAATTTCAGACCAATCTCACTCATGAACATAGACGCAAAAATTCTCAACAAAATCCTAGCCAATAGATTACAGCTTATCATCAAAAAAGTCATTCATCATGATCAAGTAGGCTTCATCCCAGGGATGCAAGGCTGGTTTAACATACGCAAGTCTATAAACGTTATCCACCATATTAACAGAGGCAAAAATAAAGATCACATGATCCTCTCAATAGATGCAGAAAAAGCATTTAATAAAATCCAGCATCCTTTTCTAATTAGAACTCTGAAGAGTATAGGCATAGGTGGCACATTTCTAAAACTGATCGAAGCTATCTATAACAAACCCACAGCCAATATTTTACTGAATGGAGTAAAACTGAAAGCTTTTCCTCTTAGAACTGGAACCAGACAAGGTTGTCCTCTGTCACCTTTACTATTCAACGTAGTGCTGGAAGTTCTAGCCAATACAATTAGGCAAGACAAGGAAATAAAGGGAATCCAAATGGGAGCAGAGGAGGTCAAACTCTCCCTCTTTGCTGACGACATGATCTTATACTTAGAGAACCCCAAAGACTCAACCACAAGACTCCTAGAAGTCATCAAAAAATACAGTAATGTTTCAGGATATAAAATCAATGTCCACAAGTCAGTAGCCTTTGTATACACCAATAACAGTCAAGATGAGAAGCTAATTAAGGACACAACTCCCTTCACCATAGTTTCAAAGAAAATGAAATACCTAGGAATATACCTAACGAAGGAGGTGAAGGACCTCTATAAAGAAAACTATGAAATCCTCAGAAAGGAAATAGCAGAGGACATTAACAAATGGAAGAACATACCATGCTCATGGATGGGAAGAATCAACATTGTTAAAATGTCTATACTTCCCAAAGCTATCTACCTATTCAATGCCATTCCTATCAAAGTACCTACATCGTACTTTCAAGATTTGGAAAAAATGATTCTGCGTTTTGTATGGAACCGGAAAAAAACCCGTATAGCTAAGGCAGTTCTTAGTAACAAAAATAAAGCTGGGGGCATCAGCATACCAGATTTTAGTCTGTACTACAAAGCCATAGTGCTCAAGACAGCATGGTACTGGCACAAAAACAGAGACATAGACACTTGGAATCGAATTGAACACCAAGAAATGAAACTAACATCTTACAACCACCTAATCTTTGATAAACCAAACAAGAACTTACCTTGGGGGAAAGACTCCCTATTCAATAAATGGTGTTGGGAGAACTGGATGTCTACATGTAAAAGACTGAAATTGGACCCACACCTTTCCCCACTCACAAAAATTGATTCAAGATGGATAAAGGACTTAAATTTAAGGCATGAAACAATAAAAATCCTCAAAGAAAGCATAGGAAAAACACTGGAAGATATTGGCCTGGGGGAAGACTTCATGAAGAAGACTGCCATGGCAATTGCAACAACATCAAAAATAAACAAATGGGACTTCATTAAACTGAAAAGTTTCTGTACAGCTAAGGACACAATAACCAAAGCAAAGAGACAACCTACACAATGGGAAAGGATATTTGCATATTTTCAATCAGACAAAAGCTTGATAACCAGGATCTATAGAGAACTCAAATTAATCCACATGAAAAAAGCCAACAATCCCTTATATCAATGGGCAAGAGACATGAATAGAACTTTCTCTAAAGATGACAGACGAATGGCTAACAAACATATGAAAAAATGTTCATCATCTCTATATATTAGAGAAATGCAAATCAAAACAACCCTGAGATATCATCTAACCCCAGTGAGAATGGCCCACATCACAAAATCTCAAAACTGCAGATGCTGGCGTGGATGTGGAGAGAAGGGAACACTTTTACACTGCTGGTGGGACTGCAAACTAGTACAACCTTTCTGGAAGGAAGTATGGAGAAACCTCAAAGCACTCAACCTAGACCTCCCATTCGATCCTGCAATCCCATTACTGGGCATCTACCCAGAAGGAAAAAAATCCTTTTATCATAAGGACACTTGTACTAGACTGTTTATGGCAGCTCAATTTACCATTGCCAAAATGTGGAAACAGCCTAAATGCCCACCAACCCAGGAATGGATTAACAAGCTGTGGTATATGTATACCATGGAATACTATTCAGCTATTAAAAAAAATGGAGACTTTACATCCTTCGTATTAACCTGGATGGAAGTGGAAGACATTATTCTTAGTAAAGCATCACAAGAATGGAGAAGCATGAATCCTATGTACTCAATCTTGATATGAGGACAGTTAATGACAATTAAGTTTATGGGGGGGGGGGAAGCAGAAAGAGGGATGGAGGGAGGAGGGTGGGGCCTTAGTGTGTGTCACACTTTATGGGGGCAAGACATGATTGCAAGAGGGACTTTACCTAACAATTGCAATCAGTGTAACTGGCTTATTGTACCCTCAATGAATCCCCAACAATAAAAAAAAAAGCAGCAGAAAAAAAAAAAAAAAGAAATATAAAATTCACAACCTTGAAATGATGGCTATGCTATAAAGTAAAGGTCTTTCTGAGATTAATCTCAGTATATTTGTTCATTTCTAAAGACCAGCCCAGAACACGAAGAACTGAAAAATTATAAATTACAAATAAACAGTGTAAAGAATGAACAAAATCATAGTTGGGAAAAAATTATCTTAAAAATCTCCACCAACTGAATTACATTGCATAAACCCTGTGGGAAACCAAAAAACATCCCAGGGCCAAGCCATGGGGGAAAAATTGTCTCCTTCCTTCTTGGATTAAGGAATTCTATTTTATTTTATTTTATTTTATTTTATTTTATTTTTAGTTAACATAGCTTTTGTAGCATTTTCTTAGTTATTTTGCTAAGACCTTTACATTCCACATTTACTAGGATTCACATATACCCTTAGTTCAGCTCAGCAGGTATCTATTAAGCACTGCTCACTGATTTGGTGAGCACTCGGTGTGCGCTTACTAGCTGCATACTTTTGCTAAGCACATGGAATACAAACAAAAAACTCACACCTCTCCTGGCTAGCTCTCTAGCCAGGTCAAAAGCAAACAAATAATCACAACACACTGCAAAAAGTGGAATGGGATGCTCTCTTAGCTTTGTCCCTCACCCCATAAAATAGACCTAAAACAAGGATTTGAGTGAAAATAATTTATTTGTGAGGTGAAAGAAAGACCAGTTGCAAGGTAAAAAAGTAAGAAAGGAAGGGAAGACAGTTAATAAAAGATGCAATAAAAAGCAAGGTACTGCTGTGAGCTGCTGGGTTTATACTTGCTGGGCAACTCAGGGCAACAGTGCAGAACACACATCTCGGGGCAGGAGCCAGGTCATTAGCTTCTCAGCATTCTCCACCTGAGTGTAAGTAGAGAGTGAGCCTGAAAGGCCTTCACACAAAGAGAGCCAAACATTTATGAGACAGAATCTCATTCTGTCACCCTGGGTAGAGTGCTATAATGTCATAGCTCACAGCAACCTCAAATTCGTGGGCTTAAGAGATCCTCTTGCTTCAGCCTCCCAAGTAGCTGGGACTACAGACAACCACCACATCACCTGGCCATTTTTTCCTATTTTTATTAGACAGGGGGGGTCTCACTCTTGCTCAGGCTGGTCTTGAACTCCTGTGATCCACCCTCCTCGGCCTCCCAGAGTGCTGGGATTACAGGAATGAGTCACTGCACCCCACTATATGCACTGTTTCTTGTAGACATCAGCTGCAGAAGCAGCAGTTTCACAGCCAATCCTGATAGGGGAAAAAGGTTATGCCTGAAACTGTAAGGTGTGAAAGACTCATTCAGGTTAAGAAAGATGGGAAATGATATATTTGGCAGAAGGATAAGTGGGAGGGCATCCCAACTAGAAAGTGTGGTGGTGCTTTAGAGAAGTCACAGTTAAGAGGGAGAAGAACTGCTGAGAAATGAGGAAGGATGGGTAGGCAGGTCAAGATCAGAGTCAGCCTTGAATCCTACACTAAATGTTTGGATCCAACATCACATGCCATGTGAGAAGGGTAGGGATAGGGACCCACCATAAAGGATCATAGCATGGTTTAAATGTCATAAACTTGGCCAACTTGGCCATCAATTGGACCTTTGCTTGACTTCCAGATCTTTCACTTTGCAACTGAATAGTTTCAGTCAAGCAACCCGAGCTCCCATTATAAGTACTGGGGAAATACAACTATACAAAAGTCAAAAGGAGTGCTCCCTTTCATCAGACTTGGGAAGGGTTAATAATTAAGTAATAAATAAGAATTTCAGAGGGAGAGAGAGAGGTGTATTGATGAAAGGACAGTGGAATACTGACTGGGCTATTTGTCTGGAATCGTCAGGGGAGGCTGGTCTGAGAAGAGGACTTTCCAGCTGAGAACTCAATGATGAGGAGGCAAGAAGGCTAAGAGAAAGACATTCTGGATAGGGGATGCAGCCAGTGAGATTTTTCTAATGTGGATCTGAAATGTGGCTTTAAATGTGAACAAGGGAAGATCATAGTGAAGAACCGGAATTTCAGTCTAATGATGATGGGAAGCCCTTGGATGATATTAAACAGTTGAGTGGTATTATTTAATATGCAACTTTTTAAAATTGGTCATGTCCTCTTTGAAAAATGGATCACAAGTGGACAAGCATGGAAACAGGGATACCATAGGGGAAGTTTTTGTAATAATCTAGGGGGGAATGAGGGTGGTCTTGGGGGGAGATAGTGGGAGTGTTTGGAACCCACTATTTTAGAGACTGTCAGGGCTTGTTCATAAACAATGGGAAGGATGAAGGAAAGATATGGTTCAAAGCTCCTGAGTGAACGGGGTTTGATTAATGTTCTAAGATTTTCTCAATTTCATGTTATTATTGTGGAAAAAGGAATGCAAAGTACAGAGCTAAACTATAGAAAGTCTTCAACAATCATAAGTTAGCATTATTATGATGATTATTTCATAGTAACTTGACATATTACAAATAACTTGAGGCCAGACCCTGTCCACTTTCCAGCCTCATCTCTTGTAACATCTCCAGTTTTACCTTCAATCCCTCACATTCTTCTTGCACTTTCCCAGGCTATTATTTCTTGCCTACTACTCGGTGACTTAACTCCTTGATTTTTCTTTTCTTTGCTTTTTTTTTACTTCAGCATTTGTTTCTTTATTTTTTTATTTTCATTTTTTATTGTTTGAGATTCAATGAGGGTACAAAGAATAAGGTTACACTGATTACATTTGTTAAAGTCCCTCTTATAATTGTGTCCTACTCAGAAGAGGTGTGCCATACACCGTAATCCCCCCATCTCCCTCCCTCCCCTCTCTCCACTTGTTCATTCCCCTACCCCCAACCTTGTATTACCTCATCTACTGCCTTCATATTAAAATTGAGTACATTGGAATCTTGCTTCTCCATTCTTGTGATTTTTACAAAGAAGAATGTGTTCCACCTCCATCCAGGTTAATACAAAAGATGTAAAGTCTCCATCTTTTTTAGTGGCTGAATAGTATTCCATGGTATATATAGACCACAGCTTGTTAATCCATTCCTGGGTTGGTGGACATTTAAGCTGTTTCCATATTTTGGCATTGTAAATTGAGCTCCAATAAACAGTCTAGAGCAAATGTCCTTATGATGAAAGGATTTTTTTCTTCTGAATAGATGCCTAGTAATGGGATTGTAGGATCAAATGAGAGGTCTAATTTGAGTTCTTTGAGGACTCTCCATACTTCCTTCCAAAAAGGTTGTATTAATTTACAGTCCCACCAGCAGTGTGAAAGTGTTCCCTTCTCTCCACATCCACTCCAGCATCTGCAGCTTAGAGACTTTTTGATGTAGGCCATTCTCACTGGGGATAGGTGATATCTGAGGGTAATTTTGATTTGCATTTCTCTGATGATTAGGAACAATGAACAATATTTCATATGTTTGTTAGCCGTTCATCTGTCTTCTTTAGAGAAGGTTCTATTCATGACTCTAGCCGAGTGATATATGGGATTGTTGGGTCTTTTTTTGTTAATTAATGTAAGTTCTTTGTAGATCCTAGTTATCAATTTTTTGCCAATTCATAATATGCAAATATCTTTTCCCATTGTGAAGGTAGTCTATTTGCTTTCATTGTTGTTTCCTTAGCTTTACTGAAACTTTTCAGTTTAATTAAGTCCCATTTATTGTTGTTGTTATTACAATTGCCATGGAAGTCTTTTTCATATATTTCCCCAGCCCAATATCTTCAAGTGCTTTCCCCACATGTTCTTCAAGGATTTTTATTGTTTCATGCCTTAGATTTAAGTCTGTTATCCATCTTCATTCAATTTTTGTAAGTGGTGAGAGGTGCAGGTCCAGTTTCAGTCTTTTACATGTGGTTATGCAGTTCTCCCAAGACCATTTACTGAATAGGGATTCTTTTCCCCATTTTGTGTTCTTGTTTGGTTTATCAAAGATCAGGTGCCTGTAAGATGTTAGTTTCATCTTATGGTTTTCAATTTTGTTCCAAATGTCAATGACTCTATTTTTGTGCCAATACCATGCTGTTTGATCACTATGGCCTTGTATTACAGCCTAAAGACTGGTAAGGGGATAATCCTGGCTTTCCTTTTATTACTAAAAATTTCCTTGGCTATACAGAGTTTCTTCAGGGTCCATACAAAACAAAGAATTAAAGAATTATGTTTTTCAAATCATGAAAGTATGATGATGGTATTTGAATGGGCATTGCATTGAATCTGTAGATTGCTTTGGGTAATATTGACATGTTGATAATGTTGGTTCTTCCCAGACATGAGCATGGTTTGTTCTTCCATTTGTTAATATCCTCTGCTATTTCTTTTCTTATGGTTTTGTAATTTTCTTTGTAGAGGTCCTTCACCTCTTTTGTTATGTATATATATGTAGGTATTTTCTTTTTTTGAAGCTACTGTGAAGGGAATTGTGTCTTTGATTAGCTTCTCATCTTTGCTGTTATTGGCATATACAAAGACTACTGATTTGTGGACATTGATTTTATATTTTAAGACATGCTGTATTTTTCGATCACTTCCAAGAGTCTTATGGTTGAATCTTTGGGGTGCTCTAGGTATAACATCATATCATCAGCAAAGAGCAAGAGTTTTACCTCCTCTGCACCTATTTGGATATCTATTTCCTTCTTTTGCCTCGCTGTATTAGCTAGAATTTCCAGCACTATGTTGAATAGTAGGGGCAATAGAGGACAACCTTGTCTTGTTCCAGTTCTATGTAGAAAAGCTTTTAATTTTACTCCATTCAGTATAATATTAGCTCTTGGTTTGTCATACATGGCTTCAATCAGATTAAGAAATGTGCCCCCTTTGCCTAAATGCTTAAGTGTTCTAATAAGAAAAGGATGTTGAATTTTGTCAGATGCTTTTTCTGCATCTATAGAGAGGATCACATGGTCTTTGTTTTTGCTTCTGTTTATATGGTGAATAATGTTTATGGACTTCTGTATGTTAAATCAGCCTTGCATCCCTAGGATAAAACATACTTGATCATGATGAATGATTTTTTTAATGTGTAGCTGTAATCTATTGGCTAAGATTATATTGAGAATTTTAGCACCTATATTCATGAGAGAAATTGGTGTGAAAGTCTCCTTTTTAGTTGGGTCTTTTCCTAGTTTTGGTGTCAGGGTAATGTTTGCTTTTTAGAAAGTATTGTGGAAGATTCCTTCCCCTCTATTTTTTTGAATAATTTCTGCAGTGTAGGCATAAGCTCTTCTTTGAAGGTTTGATAGAATTGTGGTGTGAAGTCATCTGGACCAGGGCTTTTTTTCGGGTGGGGGGAGAGATATTTTATTGTTTCTTCAATCTCAGTTCTTGAAATCAGTCTGTTCAAGAGATCTATTTCTTTTTATTAAGTCTAAGGAGAGGGTATGATTCCAGGTATTGATCCATTTCCTCCACAATGTCAAATTACTGGGCATAGAGTTTCATGTAGTACTCAGAGATGATCTCTTTCCTCTCTGTGGCTATCTATTGTTATTTCCTCTTTATCATTTCTTTTTCTTTCTTTCTTTCTCTTCTTCTTCTTCTTCTTTTTAGAGACAGAGTCTCACTTTATTGCCCTTGGTAGAGTGCTGTGGCATAACAGCTCACAGCAACCTCCAGCTCTTGGGCTTAGGTGATTCTCTTGCCTCAGCCTCCTAATTAGCTGGGATTACAGGCACCCATCAGGCTATTTTTTTGTTGCAGTTTGGCTGGGGCTGGGTTTGAACCTGCCACCCTCTGTATAGTGCCCTACTCACTGAGCCATAGGCACCGCCCTCCCCTTTATCCTTTCTGATTGAGATTATTAGAGAATTTACTTTTCTGTTTCTAGTTAATCTAGCCAAAGATTTATTGATTTTATATATTTTTTTGAAAAACTTTTAGTTTCATTAATTTTCTGAATTATTCTTTTGTTTTCAATTTCATTGATATTTGATTTAATTTTGGTTATTTCTTTTCTTCTGCTAGGTTTGAGGTAAGATTCTTTTTCTTTTTCCTGTTCCATAAGATGGTTTGTGAGTGTGCTGATGCACTCACTTTCTGTTTTTTAAATGTATGCATTTAATGTGATAAATTTCACTCTTAAGACTGCTTTTGCTGTGGGTTTGGTAACTTGTGTCTTCATTGTTGTTATGTTTGAGGAATTTAACAGTTTCCTCTTTTATCTCTTCTGGAACCCAACTATCACTCAGCATAAAGTTGTTTAATTTCCAAGTCTTTGTGTGAGGATGAATGTTTTTATTCGAGTTGAGTTCTACCTTTATTGCCTGGTGGTCTGAGAAGATACAAAGTATAATTTCTATTCTTAATTTTGCTGAAGTTTGGTGTATAACCTAATATGTGGTCAATTTTGGAGTACATGCCATGGGCTTACAAGAAAAATATATGCTCCTTAGCTTTGGAATGGTGTATTCTGTATATGTCTATTGATCCCAATTCTTCTAGGGTCACAATTAAGTCCTTTGTATCTTTGCTTAGTTTCTCTTTAAAGGCTCTGTCCTATTTTCTCAGAGGGTTGTTAAAGTCCCTAGCTATTATGATGTTATGGGATATCATATTGTACAGAACCATCAAGGTCTGTTTCATAAATCTGGGAACATTTCAGTTGAGTGCATAAATATTTAAAATTGAAATGTCTTCTTGTTATATTGTTCGTATAAAGTGTCTTATTTTGTCTCTCTTTTTTTTTTTCTTGAGACTGAGTTTCACTTTGTCGCCCTTGGTAGAGTGCCATTGTGTTACAGCTCACAGCAACCTCAAACTTTTGGGCTCATCGATTCTCTTGCCTCAGCCTCCCAAGTATCTGGGACTAGAGGTGCTCACCACAATGCCTGGCTATTTTTAGAGACATGGTCTCCCTCTGGCTCCGACTGGTCTTGAACCTGTGAGGTCAGGCAATCCAGTCACCTCAGCCTCCCAAAGTGCTAGGATTATAGGCACGAGCCACCACACCCAGTGTTTCTTTGTCTTTCTTAACTTTAGTTGCTTTAAATCTACTTGTATCTGAAAATAAGATTGCACCTCCTCCTTTCTTCTCATTTCCATTTGCTTAAAATACTGTTTTCCATACCTTAACCCTGAGTCTTGATTTGTCCTTTAAGGCTAGGTGTGTGTCCCAGAAATAGAATATGGATGGCTTGTGCCTTATTACCCAATCAGCTTTTCTATCAAAAAAGCCAGCCTGTGCCTCTTCAGTGGCAAATTCAGTCCATTGTCATTTATTGAGAGAATTGGTAAGTGTGGTAGAATTCTATTCATCTTGTTTTGTGAAAGTCCATTGGGCAGTTTTATCCTTTGCATCATTTTAGAAGCTAGGTTTTGACCTTTACCTTATGGGTGTTTTATTTGCTGGTGGTCCATTGTGGTAGTCAGTGTTGAGAAGAAGTCTAAGTATTTCTTGTAGAAATTATTGTGGTGAATTTCCTCACTGCTTGTATATCCACAAAAGATTTGATGTCTCCATCAATTTTGTTTTTTTTCTTTTTTTTTTATTGTTAAATCATAGCTGTGTACATTAGTGCAATCGCCTGTACCCATTCTAAGATGCACCATAGATGTGGTCCCACCCATTACCCTCCCTCCACCAAAACCTCCCCCCTCCCTTCCCCTTCCTTGGCCCTTTCCCCATAGTCTTGTGCTATAGTTGGGTTATAGTCTTCATGTGAAAGCTATAAATTAGCTTCATAGTAGGGCTGAGTACATTGGATACTTTTTCTTCCATTCCTGAGATACTTTGCTAAGAAGAATATGTTGCAGCTCCATCCATGTAAACATGAAAGAGGTAAAGTCTCCATCTTTATTTAAGGCTGCATAGTATTCCATGGTATACATGTACCACAATTTGCTAGTCCATTCGTGGGTCAATGGGCACTTGGGCTTCTTCAATGACTTAGCAATTATGAATTGGGCTGCAATAAACATTCTGGTACAGATGTCTTTGTTATATTGTGACTTTTGGTCTTCTGGGTATAAACCTAGTAAAGGAATTATAGGATCGAATGGCAGGTCTATTTTTAGGTCTCTAAGTGTTCTCCAAACATCCTTCCAGAAGGAACGTATTAGTGGGCATTCCCACAAGCAGTGTAGAAGTGTGCCCTTTCCTCCACATCCACGCCAACATTTCTGGTTTTAGGATTTTGTTATGTGGGCTACTCTTACTGGGGTTAGGTGATATCTCAGAGTAGTTTTGATTTGCATTTCTCTGATGATTAAGGATGATGAGCTTTTTTTCATGTGTTTCTAGATCTTGTGTCAGTCTTCTTTAGAGAAGTTTCTCTTCAAGTCCCTTGCACACCCTGAGATGGGGTCACGTCTTTTCTTGTTAATACGTTTGAGTTCTCTGTGGATTCTGGTTATTAGACATTTATCGGAGGTATAACCTGCAAATATTTTCTCCCATTCTGAGGGCTGTCTGCTTGCTTTATTTACTATGTTCTTGGCTGTGCAGAAGCTTTTTAGTTTGATCAGGTCCCAGTAGTGTATTTTTGATACTGCTTCAATTGCCTGGGGAGTCCTCCTCATAAAATATTTACCCAGGCCGATTCCTTCAAGAGTTTTCCCTGCACTTTCTTCAAGTATTTTTATAGTTTCATGTCTTAAGTTTAAATCTTTTATCCAGTGAGAGTCTGTCTTAGTTAATGGTGAAAGGTGTGGGTCCAGTTTCAATCTTCTACAGGTTGCCAGCCAGTTTACCCAGCACCATTTGTTAAATAGGGAATCTTATCCCCACTGAATATTTTTAATTGGCTTGTCAAAATCAAATAACGGTAACTAGCTGGATCCATCTCTTGGTTCTCTATTCTATTCCAGACATCTACTTCTCTGCTTTTGTGCCAGTACCATGCTGTTTTGATCTCTATGGATTTATAGTACAGTCTCAGGTCTGGTAGCATGATTCCTCCTGCTTTGTTTTTATTGCTCAGTAATGTTTTGGCTATTCGAGGTTTCTTCTGATTCCATATAAAACGAAGTATTATTTTTTCAAGATCTTTAAAGTATGACAATGGAGCTTTAATAGGAATTGCATTAAAATTATATATTTCTTTGGGCAGTATGGACATTTTAACAATGTTGATTCTTCCCAGCCATGAGCATGGTATGTTTTTCCATCTGTTAACATCTTCGGCTATTTCTTTTCTTAGAGTTTCATAGTTCTCTTTGTAGAGATCTTTCACGTCCTTTGTTAGGTATACTCCGATATTTCATCTTCTTTGGCACTACTGTGAAAAGAATAGAGGCCTTGACTGTTTGTTCGGCTTGGTTATTGTTGGTATTTATAAAGGCTACAGATTTATGGGTGTTGATTTTGTAGCCTGAGACATTGCTATATTCCTTGATCACTGCCAAAAGTTTTGTAGTAGAATCCTAGTGTTTTCCAGATATACAATCATATCATCTGTGAAGAGTGAAAGTTTGATCTCTTCTGACCCTATGTGGATACCCTTGATCACCTTTACTTCCCTAATTGTGATGGCTAAAACTTCCATTACAATGTTAAAGAGCAATGGAGACAATAGGCAACCTTGCCTGGTTCCTGATCTAAGTGGAAATGATTTCAATTTAACTCCATTCAAGACGATATTGGCTGTGGGTTTGCTGTAGATGGCCTCTATTAGTTTAAGAAATGTCCCTTCTATACCAATTTTCTTAAGTGCTCTGATCATGAAGGGATGCTGGATATTATCAAAAGCTTTTTCTGCATCAATTGAAAGAATCATATGGTCTTTATTTTCAAGTTTGTTTATGTGTTGAATTACATTTATAGATTTACATATATTGAACCAGCCTTGAGACCCTGGGATAAATCCAACTTGGTCATGGTGTATAATTTTTTTTGATGTGTTGTTGGATTCTGTTTGTTAGGATCTTATTGAGTATTTTAGCATCTATATTCATCAGTGATATTGGTCTATAATTTTCTTTTCTTGTTGGGTCTTTCCCTGGTTTGGGGATCAAGGTGATGTTTACTTTGTAGAATGTGCTGGGTAATATTCCTTCTTTTTCTATATTTTGGAACAGGTTTAGTAGTATAGGTACTAGTTCTTCATTAAATGGTGGTAGAATTCTGACGTAAAGCCATCTGGTCCTGGGCTTTTCTTTTTAGGGAGATTTTGTATAGTTGATGCTATTTCAGAACTTGATGTAGGCCTGTTCAACATTCGTTCAACTTCGTTCTGGCTAAGTCTTGGTAGGTGGCGTGCTTCCAGGTATTGGTCGATTTCTTTCAGATTTTCATATTTGTGAGAATAGAGTTTCTTGTAGTATTCGTTAAGGATTTTTTGAATTTCTGAGGGGTCTGTTGTTATTTCATCATTACTATTTCTGATTGATGAAATTAGAGATTTTACTCTTTTTTTTCCTGGTTAGGTTGGCAAAAGGTTTATCTATTTTATTGATCTTTTCAAAAAACCAGCTTTTGGATTTATTGATCTGTTGTATAATTCTTTTGTTTTCAATTTCATTTCATTCTGCTCTGATTTGGGTTATTTCTTTTTTTCTGCTGCATTTGGGGTTGAAGTGTTCTTCTTTCTCCAGTTGCTTGAGATGTTCCATTAAGTTATTGACTTCCTCCCTTTCCGTTTTCTTGAGGAAGGCTTGCAGTGCTATAAATTTCCCTCTTAGGACTGCCTTTGCAGTACCCCAGAGGTTCTGGCAATTCATGTCTTGATTGTTGTTTTGTTCCAAAAATATGGTGATTTCCTTCTTAATCTCGTCTATAACCCATGTATCCTTCAGCATAAGGTTGTTTAGCTTCCATGTTTTTCTAGGGGTATGCAGGTTCCTGTTTTTATTGAGTTCAACTTTTATTCTATGATGGTCTGAGAAGATGCAAGGAATAATTTCTATTTTTTAAAATTTGCTGAGGTTGGGCGGCGCCTGTGGCTCAGTGAGTAGGGCGCCGGCCCCATATGCCGAGGGTGGCGGGTTCAAACCCAGCCCTGGACAAACTGCAACAAAAAAATAGCCGGGCTTTGTGGTGGGCGCCTGTAGTCCCAGCTACTCGGGAGGCTGAGGCAAGAGAATCGCTTAAGCCCAAGAGCTGGAGGTTGCTGTGAGCCGTGTGACACCACAGAACTCTACCCGAGGGCGGTACAGTGAGACTCTGTCTCTACAAAAAAAAAAAAAAAAATTTGCTGAGGTTAGATTCATGGCCTAGGATGTGGTCAATTTTGAAGTATGTTCCGTGGGTTGATGAGAAGAATTGCATTCAGTTTTTTGGGGATGAAATGTTCTGTAGATGCCTGGTAAGTCCAGATGTTGAATGGTTGAGTTTAAATCTAAAATTTCTTTGCTTAGCTTCCTTTTTGAGGATCTATCCAGGACTGCTAAAGGGGTGTTAAAATCTCCAACTACTATGGAAGTGGAGGGAATCCAGTTGCTCATGTCTGTTAGAGTTTCTCTTACAAATTGAGGTGTGTTGTGGTTGGGTGCATAAATATTAATAATTGAGATCTCATCATATTGAGTATTACCTTTAACAAATATGAAGTGTCCATCCTTATTCTTAATTATTTTGGTTGATTTAAAGCCTATTGCATCTGCAAACAGGATTGCAATGCCTGCTTTTTTCTGCTTTCCCTTTGCCTGGAATATAGATGACCATCCCTTCACCTTTAGTCTATATCTGTCTTTTATGTAAGATGCGATTGTTGGATGCAGCAGATATCTGGCTTGAGTTTTGGTACCCAGTCCACCAACCTATGCCTCTTTAGAGGACAATTTAAACCATTCACATTAATTGAGAGTATTGATAAGCCTTTCGAGAGACCGGTAGACATTTTCAATCCTTTTGGGACTGTGGAAGTTGGAATTTGATCAAAAATTTTTTATGTGGGTTCACTTTTGTGGTGGAGAATTACGCTGGTCTTTTTGGAGGATAGGTCTAAGAATGTCCTGGAGAGCTGGTTTAGTTGTGGCAAATTTCTTCAACATGTGAATGTCGTTGAAGTATTTAATTTCTCCGTCATAAATGAGCTCAATTTAGCTGGGTACAGGATCCTGGGTTGAAAGTTATTTTGTTTTAGGAGATTAAAAGTTGATGACCATCCTCTTCTAGCTTGAAAGTTTCAGCAGAGAGATCTGCAGTTATTCTGATATTCTTCCCCTTGTAGGTAATGGTTTTCTTTGTCTGACAGCTTTCAGAATTTTCTCCTTCATATTAACTTTAGTGAAATTGATTATGATGTGTCTGGGGGATGTCTTATTTGGGTTGAGTCATGTGGAGTTCTGAAACTGTCTGCTATCTGAATTTCGGAATCTCTTGGCATGTCTGGAAAGTTCTCCTTCATAATGTCATGGAGAAGAGACTCTGTGCCTTGTGAAGCCACTTCGTCACTTTTGGGGATCCCTATAAGACGAATATTGGTTTTCTTCAAATTATCTGCGAGCTCTCTGAGAGAGTGGGGTTTTTTTCTCTCGATTTCTCTTCTTCTTTGTGGGTTTGGGAGCGTTCGAAAGCTTTGTCTTCAATGTCAGAAATCCTTTCTTCTGCTTGCTCCATTCTGTTACTGATGGATTCTACTGTGTTTCTCAGATCTTTGAGGGATGCAACTTCTTGTCTCAATGTGTTGAAATCTTTGGTCATGTGGTCTTTGAATCCGTTGAATCCTTGAGATAACTTTTGGAATTCCAATTCGATCTTATTTGCTATCCAGATCCTGACTTCAATTTCTGACATCTCAGCTATTTGTTTGGGCATGGGGTCTTGTGCTGTTTCTGCCCCATTGATCCTTCGGGGAGTTGATCTACTCTGATTATTTATATTGCCAGAATTTTTCTGTTGATTTTGCCTCAGGATTGTTTTTCACCATTGCCTCTGGCTGTCCTCAGATTTGGGGAGATGTCTCTCCAAGATTAGACACCAGCAGGATCACTCTATTGTTGCTGGATCTTTGTAGGGATTGACCCTGTGTAGTTCCTCTGGGGCTGCTCTAGCTAGGGAGTTCTGGTTGTGGAAGCAGCTCCGGTTTGTGACACACCAGGATCTAGCAACAGGGCTGGGGGTGGTGCGCAGGGTTATGGGAAGGCCAGGCACCCAGTGACTTTGGCACAGAGAGCCCAAGGCTCCAGCAGTCTCTGGCCAGGAGAAGAGCTCTGCGCAGAGGCAGGGAGGGCTCCAAAGGACACACAGCTACCAGAGTCCCTGTCCAGATGAATGGGCTAGTGTGGAAGCTGGGAGGACACAGAAGGGAGGACGCATGGTCGTGTGGCTCCCGCAATTCCTTGTCAAGGAATGTGGAGGCCCGGTGGGTGCTGGTCACCGGTTGGGGGTCGCTGCACAGCTCTTACGGAGGTCTGGGTGGCACCAAACCCAGGAGTTTGAGGTTGCTATGAGCTGTGACGTCACGGCACTCTACCCAGGAGCAACAGCCCAAGGCTCCAGTGTGCCAAAACCGCCTCACTCTGCCCCTAAGGATTAAGGCTGTAAGGCAGCTCAGTCCCTGCCTTTAGGCTGCTCAGTCAGTAGGTTACTTTGACCCACCCAATCCTTGCTCTGAGACCCTGAGGGCAGAGCTTGCCGGGGCAGATCTTTCACAATGGCTTCTTGCGCCCAGCTCAGTGGCTCAGTCTGGGGCCCCAGACAATGCCCAAAGTTCTCCACACTCCTGCTCAAGCTCTCCCCAAGGGAGTTCAACTGAATGCCAAGTCCAAGAACACCAAAACAGTTCACAGGTAAGGCCTTTCCGGTTTGCAGTCTCACTGCTGCTTGTACTTATGGTTGCCAGCATGATTAGGTCGATCGAACACACGCAACCACTTTCCAGTTTTCCACTGTTTTTGTCCTCCTCTTGGGGTCCAGAAGTCCCTTGCTGGCTCCCTGTATCCTCAAAGGGAAGATTATAGGCAGATCCCACCAGCCAGAAATGCCTGGAGTCTTGTCTCCCCAGACTTGCTGTTCCCAGTTGCAGGGAAGCTGTTACTCGGCCGCCATCTTTTCTCTCCATCAATTTTGAAGCTTAGTTTAGCAGAATACAGTATTCTGGGCTGAAATTGAATGTTGAAGTGGATGACCATGCTCTTCCATGGCTTGAAAGGTTTGAGTTAAAAAGTCTGCTGTCATCCTAATTGCTCTGCCTCTGTAGGCACCTGCTACTGGGATGCTTGCAAAAATTTTTCTTTCATCTTGACTTTGGACAGGTTCATTACTACATGTCTTAGAAAGACTTGGTTTGAGTTGAGATGACCTAGGGTTGGGGGTCTTTAGTAAAACTTTGGAAGTTTTCATTTATGATAGTCTCTAGTATGGCTTCCATTCCTTTAGAACAATCTTCTAACACTTTTGAACACTTCATGGAGTCGTGTATGTCTCTAAGTGCCTGTTCTGCTTCCTCTCTCTTCTTTTCTGCCTCTTTAACTACCTGTTGTTAACTCAAAAACATATCCACTAACTCTGAGGTTCCTTCTTCTCCATGGTCTACTCTATTTTTGATATTTTCTACTGCATCTTTACATTCTCCGTTTGTCTCCTTCATTTCCTTAAGCTCCACTATATCCTTTCTATATTCTACATATCTCTCATCTGACTTGTGGTTCTGTCTTTCATTTTCATGTCCATTCCTTTTATTGTCTTTATCATCCATATTTTAAGTTCCCTTTCTGTCAAGTCCATTAATTGTTTATAGTTGGAGTCTTCTGCAGTGGCTACCTCATGGTCCAGTGAGGAAGTTCCTCTGTTGTGGTTTTTCTTTTTTTTTTTCTTCTGTTGTGGTTTTTCATGTTGCCTGAATTTTTCTGTTGGTTCTTCCTCATGTGTTTTCTTCTTGCTCTCCTCCTTATCCTCCTTTTTCCTTCTCACTACCTCCTTGGTTTTGAACAGAAGTCCTTGCTCTCGATGACAGTATGTGGCAATATGTCACTGGGACACCAAGTGGCACTGTGGGTTTTTTAGGAGACAGAGAGCAAAGCCAGCAACCCCTATGGTCCTTATTACAAACTTAGTTGCCTTCATTGATTGCCTCAGCAGTTGCCTCAGCAGTCAGACCCCGCCAGGTTGGGATCTTAAAGCTCACAAGAATCCTTCAGGAGGGGTGGTGCCTGTGGCTCAAAGGGGTCAGGCTCCAGCCTCACATGCTGGAAATGGTGGGTTCAGGCCCAGCCCTGGCCAGAAACTGTAAATAAATAAATAAATAAATAAATAAATAAATAAAATAATGATAAATAAGAATCCTTCAGGGGTGGGTCTCACAGTGCCCCTTGACTCCAGTTCTCATGAGGTGCAGGAGTCCCTCAGCCTGTCCCAAGAGTGGGGCTCTGATCCCAGCAGGAAGAATTAAATCAGCCATGTTTTAGGCCCCTGCTAAGACCTTCTTGTGACCTTCCTACAAAGGCAGCCCCCAGGCCACCAAGACCTTCTCAGTATGGCTGCCTTGCCAGCCATCAAACCTATGGCAAATCCACTCCAACTGGCATTCAAATCTTGTTGCTGTATACTGTTTGAGTCTGCTCACTATTCCAAGCTTTCCACTCAACACACAGCTTCCCCCAACAACTGAAAACTCTGGAAAGACTTCCTCCCATCCCAGATCTTTGTTGGGGGGCCAGTTGATCCCAGCCAGTTCCAATAATCAAATTTCCACCACTCTGGATCATATGCTCTATCCAGATCACCACTTCCTCTCTGTCCTCCCTGAGCTATGACTCTGGATAAGATCCCCATGCCAGGTATGGCTAGGTATTCTCTTTTTCCCAGTCATTCCAGGAGAGCCTAGCTGAACAATCTTTCTGGTCTGCCACATTGTTCCACTCCCAACTCCTTGACTTTTCTTGGCTTCTCTTTTCAGATGCCCTTGGAGCCACCCTATCCTTATCTCTTTTGACCCATGGACTGAACCTGACCCTCCTTTGCTTCTCTCCATTGATCTTCAGTATCTTGGCTTGGGCTGCCAGGAAAAAATATCATGGATTGCATGACTTAAATGACAAAAATTTATTTTTCACAGGTCTCATGGCTTTAAGTTCAAGATTAGGGTGCCAGAATCATTGAGTTATGGTAAGGGTCCTCATGTGATAGAGACAGGGAGGTTTTGTCTCTTCTTTTTCTTATAAGGACACTAGTCCCATCATTGGATCCCCATGCTCACAACCTCATCTATGTTAATTACCTCTCAAAGATTCCTCCTTAGAATCACATTGTGGTGAGGGCTTCATTGTGTGAGTGATGGGAGGGGGTGTACAAACATTTAGTCCATAACAATAAGGCATCATAGCAGTGACAACAGCATTAACAAATGTGTGAATGAAAGAAGGAACACTTACTTTATCTTTACTATGAGCTCTCATTCTGCTGAAGAGATAGGGAATTTAATATTCATTCAGAAGTTCCTGTAGTCTGTACCACATTTTTGTATTTTACACAGTGTGAAAGAGTAAAGAATAGAGTCTTTCTAGGTATTGGTCATTTTTTTCACATTGATGACTTTTAAGGTGTACATGTGGGGGGGGTGGCGCCTGTGGCTCAGTTGGTAAGGAGCCGGCCCCATATACCGAGGGTGGCGGGTTGAAACCCCGCCCCGGCTGAACTGCAACCAAAAAATAGCCGGGCGTTGTGGCGGGCACCTGTAGTCCCAGCTACTCAGGAGGCTGAGGCAAGAGAATCGCTTAAGCCCAGGAGTTGGAGGTTGCTGTGAGCTGTGTGATGCCATGGCACTCTACTGAGGGCCATAAAGTGAGACTCTGTCTCTACAAAAAAAAAAGTGTACATGTGGATGTCTACATGCCCCTTCTCTGTGTTCTTTTCTTTCAGACTTGGAATGGCATCAAAGAAAAATTACACTGAAAAAAAAAATAGAACAGATAAGGAAGACTATATTTAAGACTATTGCAATAGACATCAAGATCATCAAGAGAGACATGTTGAAACACAAAGCAAGAGGATTTTCAGTGCTGGGATGAGCTAGTGTAAAAGCATATTGAGGACAGCTTAGGGAGGAGGTTAGTCAAAGCAATTTGTTATTCAGCATTTGTTAATGGGTACTTAGCTATAGCTCCTACCCTCCCTAATCCCTAGCAAAGTCCTGGAGGTAGGGCCCTATCTTTCTTAATAATTGCAACTCAAAGGGATGGGCCCCCAGGTCCTTCAGGAAGACATTTCAGGGGTATAAAACTTGCAAAAGACAGGGACAAGATTTATACCTCAAAGAGAAAGGGAAATAACTTACAATGGCAAGTTTTCTAAAGTAAATACTCTTAGAAAAGGGAGGTCAGGAACTCATAGGCAGGAAGAAGCCTGTCTAAAGTTAGGTGAAACTGAAGGAAACAAGAAGACCATCTTGATCAATGTGGAGCATGTGTATCAGCTACTATGGTTCTTGGTCCCATTTTTCTCTGGAGTCTTGCAGCCTGCCAGGGAACCCTCTTTTTCTTTATAGACAGGGGAGGAGAAGGGATGGGGGAGCAGGATTTCATCTTCTTCCTTTGTCTTCCAAGTCACCCTGCTTCTTTGGGAAATCTCTCTACTCTTTTCATTTGTTTCCTACTTGATCTTAATGGCTCAAAACAAACAAACAAACAAAAAAAACCAAAGTTCCATTTTCAGCAAGGGCTGGAAGAAGGTCATCCTCAAACCCTCTTGGGGAGTGGAGGTTGAGGAGGGGATAAGGAGGAATTATTTGCATTCTATCTTTCCAATGTAGGAAATAAAAGGAGGAAAATCAAGACAGTAGTAAGTTTTCATTCTTAAACAATTATGTTCACATTCTGCCACAAAGATAATGTACTTCATAGAATGGTTATGAGTTTAATGGGAAATGCATATTCCTGGAACAAATTCTGACTATTAGGTATTCATTAAATAAGCTCCTTCCTCCCTCCTACACTTTCATTAAACAATGAAATGCTATTACCTTTACGTTGGTAAAGCTTAGATTGCCTTTTCCATTCCAAGATCTCTCTAAACACTTTCTCTTTTGAATTTTAAAACTTCAGCCAATGTACTTCAGATATGTTAATAAAATTCAATACAAATAAAATAGTTCATCAAATTTCAAACCTTTAAGACAAAAACAATTGTACTGCTCTTGTATTTTTCAGTGAAAAGGCCTGGTGGGTTAACCTTATCATTATCAAGTTCACTTATTATGGCCAAATAAGGCACTTGGGCTTGCAATGTTAACTCTGTATGTGGATATGTGTCATGCTGCCCTAGGAATAGAATATGTAATGGCCAGTAGTGTCACTTATGCTCCACCATGAATCTTTATGTTCATGGCCCCACTATTACATAGAAACCACTCTTTTCCTAATTTAAACTAAGGAACAGATAAGATGAATATGAGAATAGTGAATATATGTGTGCGTGTGTATATATATATATATGGTGTCCATAAAATCCATGTGCAATTCATTGTTAAACTATTTTATTTTTATTTTATTTTATTTTATTTTGAGACAGAGTCTCACTATGTCGCCCTCTTTAGAGTGCTGTGGCATCACAGCTCACTGCAACCTCAAACTCCTGGGCTTAAGTGATTCTTTTGTCTCAGCCTTCCGAGTAGCTGGGACTACAGGCACCTGCCACAACGCTCAGTTATTTTTGTTGTTGTTGTTGCAGTTGTTTAGCTGGCCCCAGGTTGGGTTCAAACCCACCACCCTCAGTGCATGTGGCTGGTGCCATAATCACTGTGCTATGGGCGCTGAGCCTATTATTAAACTATTTTAAATTGTACATGAACTTTAGGTCTACCCTATATATCATGTTTTTTAAATTTCTCACTTTTAGGTAAAAATAAGGGCATCAGGGTATAGATGAAAATCCCCAGGCTTTTAGATTATACTTGGTCTGTATTAAGCCTCCATGTTAATTTCCTACCCTTCCTTTGGTACACAGGCAGATTCCAAACATTCCAGAATAGTTCATTTGCATTTGTTTCCTTTCCTCATTTTGTTTTCATATTTGTCCTGCACTGCTGTGCATATACATAGTGTATGTAACTCCATTGATCAGGGCTGCTGTGGCCTAGTAGGACTCAAAGGCAGCAGCAGCGACACTGGAACCGCATATTCATTCTGTCACACATGACTTGTCTCTGCAATATATGCAGCTCTATTCCATTAAGTCCTAACCCAGACGGCTTGTTTCTACTGTTTGGATTCTGCCATCTATTCTCCCTGCCCTGGGGATGATGAATATTTGAAAACTGAACATAAGCTTATTTGGTATGCTTTGTAAGAGGCTTTTTATGCTGATTTGGTTTTGTATTCTCTGAAACATCAAGGGCCAGGCTCCAACGTCAGGAATAATTACTATATCCCAACTGTCACACACCTTAAAATGAACTGGGGACACAGATGACTTCCTACATGAAGCTAGGAGTAATTTTAGACTGCTTAACAAATGTCAGGAATGATTAAAAGGAACTTCATGGCTCTCTTTTTAGAAAAAAAAAGTCTTTTCTAGCTATTTTAAAAATAAATGTTTTTACTTTACAAGGAATTATATAGCATGACACCCAATGTTCTCTTTATATCATTCAACTGGAGTTACTCTCCTTGGATAATCAATTAGGGTAAAGCCTTCAAGAAGAGGAACACCAGAGACACTCACCCTTTCCTACCCATTTTAAAGGATGTTCTTATTAAAATGCGGTGAGTTGTTCTTGTAATGGGCCCTCCATTCCATACTACCGTTACCCCACCAAAATTAAATGTTGAAGTTCTGTCCTCTAGTAGCTCAAAATGTGAACCTTTTTAGAGAAAGGATCTTCACAGAAGTAATTAGGTTAAGATGAAGTCATTAGGGTGGGTTCTAATCCAATATGACTGATGTCTTTACGAAAGAAAGAAATTTGGACCCAGATGCCTCCTGAGTGGTGATGATGTGAAAATGCAGGTGGAAGAGAGAGGCCTGAAGCAGATCCTTACCTCATGGCCCTCAGAAGGAACCAGTCCTGTTGATAACTTGATTTTAGACTTATAACCTTCATAAATGTGAAAAAAATAAATTTCTATTATGTAAGCCACCCAGTGTGTGATAGCTGCTTACAGCAGTGCTAGCAAACTAATTCAGTGACAGTCAACCCAAAAGGGAAACACCACGGCCTAGTTGACTGCTCCCTTCCTGCCCACAACTGACTGCACTTAACTCAAAGCAGCAAAAGCATTGACTATCTAGCAGCCAGTAAGTCTCTCAAAAATCTGAACCACAGGCCAAGCTGAACCAGGAAGAAGCTGACTTAGACTGCGGCACTAGAGTGGGTCTCCCTCTAGGAGCCCATTCTTAGAATTGGTTGTTCTGCTTTTTCTTAGATTCTGTGTAATCTGTGGTCTCAACAAAAGCTGGATTGAAAATATTCAAACAATTCTTAACTCAGAAAATAGAACTAAGTCTTAAAAGGGATGGAAGCAGGTTGAGTAAAAGTGAAAAAAAGAACAGAAGGGCAAATGGGAAAGGGAGAAGAAACGTGTCACCGACTTGATTCTAAAGTCGGATTCATCTGTTCATTCACTCCACAGAGCATGTGTGCTAGGCCTTGGCTGCATCCTGATTCAGTGGTAAATGATAGTTTCTATACCCAAGAAGCTTAAGGTCTAGAAATATTTGGCTAATTTGTTGCTTTGAACTTGCCATATCTTTGTCTCCTTTGATGAATATAGGTAAGTTGATGATAATCACTTAGATTTGTGTCTCTCCATTATTATATTGAAGTGGCCTTTTAAATGTTTATTATAAATGCTATAAGGGGAGCAATGTCCACATAGTTATGAGACAAAAGGGGTCAGAAAAATAAAGTTTTCTTTTTTCTCATGTTTATGGATGCTTCAAAAACAAATCAAAGAAACTACGGAAGCATATTATTTTTATTATTCCTCTTTCCTTTTGTGCCTTTTTTTTTATTTCTTACTTCCTCTCTCCCCAGGCTCTACTTCTGTCTGAGAAACACCTCCAGACTTGATCCTTAGTCCACTAAGTCCTCCATGCTCCCAAATTATTTATTTCTTCTTCCAATTTCTCTACTTCTGCAGTCAACACCCCCAAGCAATTGAGTCCAAATGATCTGACCTGGTATCAGGAAAAATGTAATCAGACTAAATTCAAATGTATGAATGTTTTTGACCAATAACACCCTACCCTCCCTAAAGGTGGACTACCACAGGAACAAGAAAATTCCCTCTGGGACTCTATCCAGGTGTCAACATCCCTAATTGTGACTTTATTGTATTGGTTCCATTTCTGAATCAGGGATTCTCTGAAAGATCCAGTAAAGGAGGTGAAAAGTCATAAGCAAAAGTTGGAACAAGATTACCTATTCATAGGTCCATGAATTTGTACCTTGTTGTCATTTACATATTGATTACTTGGGATATAGTAGTCAGTAAGCCATAGCCCCTGCCTTCGTGATACTCACTTTTAGGGGCACAAAACGTTCTTCAATCAACATGATCTGGGCCAAGGCTTATTATCGCAGGACTATGAAGTGCTCGTTGGAGGAGGGTGTTCTGGATAGTAAGATGATGAAAACAGTGATCACCACGTGCTTGCTATGTGAAGAGTGAGTTTGTGCTTTACATATAATTCACATATAATTATTTC
The DNA here is from genome assembly GCF_027406575.1 of Nycticebus coucang. NCBI lineage: Eukaryota > Metazoa > Chordata > Mammalia > Primates > Lorisidae > Nycticebus > Nycticebus coucang. The sequence continues at coordinate 52,561,430 of NC_069792.1, forward strand.
ACTCTCAAAAAAACTTCAAGAATTAAGTACTATTGTTATCATTATCATCCTTGTTTTATAAATAGAAGCTATAGAAGTGGTCATTGATGAGGTTGGGATGTGGGCACAGGCTGCAGAATTCATATTTTTCACTACCACCCCATTGCTGGCATGAGATTCTTATATGTAAGTTGGATTTTGAAATCAGAAACTTTAGATTCAATACCAGCAAGCTGAAATATGATCATCTAGGACTGCAAATCCGGCATGGTGACATACTTTTTTTTTTTAGATTATTACAGTGACATTTAAATTTGAAACTTGAACTTAAAACCATCCGATTATGAAATATTAGAAAATTATATTAATATGTAAAGAGGTAAAGTAACTATTATTTTCATTTCTCAATTTCTGTCACTAACCTGCTACATGTCTAGTCTAAGAGTTAGGTCACATTAACTCTCCAGATTTCAAATTTCTCCTAAGTTGGGCAACTGTTTGATTAATTGTCTTAATGGGACACTCAATGGGACACTCTCAATAATGAAAGGGCACTATTTATTTTTTATTTATTTATTTTGCAGTTTTTGGCCAGGGCTGGCTTTGAACCCACCACCTTCGGCATATGGGGCCGGCGCCCTATTCCTTTGAGCCACAGGTGCTGTCCAATAGGGCACTATTATTAATAATTATGCCAATATTTCCAGCCAAACCACAATATATATTGTTACTCTACTTATGTATCAAAACTGAGGCCACACAAGCTGATCCCTAAATTCACCTCCAGTTGTCGTGGGTGTGTTGTGTTCACTTGTCTCTTGATCCAGATGTAGTGGGGTCATTCAGTAAGGAACAGAAAGAGAGCACAGAGGTCTGACCTGTTAACTCTGTACCTACACCTTGGGACATTGTTATTCTAGCAAGTGAAGTGAGTGGTAATAATTTGTAAATTGACAATATCTATATTAAATTTGAGTAATTGTGCAAGGAAAAAAAAACAAATACAAGTTAATTCCAACTGGGCTCAATGTCCAGACAATCAGTACTATACAGAGTACAACAATACAAAAAAAATGCACAAGAAATACTACTATTAGAGAGAAGGAATCAATTTAATTTTGAGCCCTCAAGAACTAAACAGCTTACCTGGTGCCTCCAACCAGTAATGGACTGAAGATGGTGTGATCTGATTTAAAGGACCCTGGTTTTGTACAACAACTATTAGCAAAAGATCTTATAGTCTTCATTCATTTATTCATTTAAAAGAATGGCAAGAGCTTATTATGTGCTAAATATAATACTACAGGCTCATAATACAAGTGAGTGAAAATATAACCTTTGCCCAGGAAGAATTATCATTATATATACACTCCCATATATGTAAAGTGAGGCTTTGACTATATCATTTAACATTTTTGAGTCTCAGTCTCCTTAAAGGTAAAATGTGTAATCACTAAAACTCTTGTCATTTGGCTAGTTAAAATTCAAGACATCGAGAGTTCTGTCTGATTAAATGTTAGCTTTTGCCTGGTTTCACTATAATAATGCTATGAAAGTTTTTAAAACACAATGGGCATGCTACCATTTGCTTGCAAAATAGTTTTGTGGGAAAAAGATATTTTCCTTTTCGTCATAACTTTCTTTTTTTTTTTTTTTGTAGAGACAGAGTCTCACTTTATGGCCCTCGGTAGAGTGCCGTGGCCTCACACAGCTCACAGCAACCTCCAACTCCTGGGCTTTAAGCGATTCTCTTGCCTCAGCCTCCTGAGTAGCTGGGACTACAGGTGCCCGCCACAACGCCCGGCTATTTTTTGGTTGCAGTTTGGCCGGGGCCGGTTTTGAACCCGCCACCCTCGGTATATGGGGCTGGTGCCCTACCAACTGAGCCACAGGCGCCGCCCCATAATTTTCTTTTTAAATCAATCTTTTCAGGATATATTTTCCATGAAGTTGTTAGTCAACCTGCACAATGGTTTGAAGGTGTCCACTCCAAAAGCATATGTTGGAAACTTAATCCTCAGGGCAACAATATCAAGAGGTGTGGCCTAATGGGAGGTGTTTAGACCATGAAAGTTTCACTCTCGTGAACCGATTAATGCCAATTATAAAAGGACTTGGGGCTGCAAGTTCAATCTCTTGCTCTCTCTTACCCACTCTTTGCCCTTACACCATGGGATGATGTACCAAAAAGGCCCTCATTAGGTTCTGGCCCCTTGAACTTTGACTTCCCAGCCCCCAGCACCAGAAGTCTATAAATTTCTGTTCATTTTAAACTACCCAGTCTTAGGAATTATAAAATGAACTAAAACAGCATGTAAGTATACAGAACTTAGCATCATAAAATGAACTAAAACAGCATGTAAGCATACAGTTTCTGAATAAACCATACTATACCAGTTGTCTTGAAATGCAGATTGCTGAATCTCATCCCTAGAGTCTATGTTTTAGTGGGTCTGCAGACTCGAGTAAGCAATCACATCAGATTTCCTGAAATTACCAATTTTGCACTAAAAGTCTTCTATCTCAGGAAAATCTTTAGTTTCAGATAAAACAGGCCTATTGTTCACATTAGGTAGGGCATGAGAGTCTGAATTTCTAACAAGTTCCTGATGCTTGGTACTGCTGGTCCAGAGACCACATTTTGAAAGGCACTGCTTTATGCCAATGGTTCTTATCCTTGGCTATCCACTGGAATCACATGGCAAGTTAAAAATGTATTTATTCAAATTTAAGTGATCTCAGGTGTAACCTGAATATTGGCCTTGTTAAAAGCTCCTCAGATGATACTAGGGTGTGGCCAAAGTAAAGAGCCCCTTCTCTAGAAATTATTCAATAAGACTGAGAAGAAAAGAATCCTCCCCAGCATGTTTTACAAAGCTAATATCTTGGTACAAAAGCTAGAAAAGGACTCAGTGAAAAAAGAAAACTACAGACCAGTATACCTTATGAATATACATGTAAAAATTCTCAATAAAAACGTAGCAAACCAAACTTAGCTACACATAAAAAAAAATTCACCATGACCAAGTGTGCTTCATCCCAGAGATGCAAGAATGGTTCAACATACACGTATCTATAAATGTAACTCACCACATAAATAGAAGTAAAAACAAAGACCATATGATCTTCTCAATAGAAGCAGAAAAAGCATTTGACAAAATTCAGCACCCTTTTATCATAAGAATTCTTAACAAGATAGGTATAGATAGGACTTACCTAAAAATCACAAAAGCCATATATGGCAAATCCACAGCCAGCATTGTACTGAATAGGGAAAAACCGAAAACATTCATGCATAGAACTGAAACCAGAAAGATTTCCCACTATCTCCACTTCTATTCAACATAGGGCTAGAAATCCTAGCCAGTGCAATCAGACCAGAGAAGGTTATCCAGGATATCAAAATGAGAGAGAAGAAGTTAAACTATCGCTCTTGGCTGATGATATGATCTTATATTTAGAAAACCCCAAAGATTCTGCTAAGAGACTCTTGGAATTGATAAATTCATCATAGTCCCAGATCATAAAATCATGGTACAAATCAGTAGCATTCATATATGCCAATAAGAGTCAAGCTGAGAATCAAATCTAAGACTCAAAAACCTTCACAATAGCAACAAAGAAAATAAAATACACAGCGATATATTTAACTAAGAAAGGGAAAGACCTCAACAGGGAGAAATACAAAACACTGAAGGAGGAAACAGCAGAGGATATAAACAGTTGGAAAAATATATCATGTTCATGGGTCAGCAGAATCAACATTGTTAAAAAATATAAACTACCCAAAGTGGTCTGCAGATTTAATGAAATCTCCATAAAAATAGGGTGGCACCTGTGGGTTCAAAGGAGTAGGGCTTTATGCTCTCCCATATGCTGGAGGTAGTGGGTTCAAACCCAGCCCAGCCAAAAGCTGCAAAAAAATAAATCAATCAATCAAAATAAATTTTCACAGATCTAGGAAAAAATAATTCTATGCTTCATATGGAACCAGAAAAGACCCCATATAGCCAAAGCAACCTTAAGCAAAAAAAAAAAGGTATGCATCAATTTATTATACTTCAAGCTATACTAAAAGGCTATAGAAACCAAAATAGCATGATACTGGCACAAGAACTGAGACATAGCACAATGGGTCAGAGCAGAGAACCCTGAGCAGTTAGAAAGCCCTCCTCATATTGCCATCTGATACTTAATTTAACAAAGCAGAAAAATATATACAATGGGGGAAATAATCCCTATTCAATAAATGGTGCTGAGAAATTTGTAGACAACTGAAATAAGATCCTCATGTCTCATCACTCATAAAAATTAACTCATGAAAGGTAACAGTCCTAACCCTAAGTCATGAAACTATAAGAATTCTAGAAGAAAAAGTTGGAAAAACTCTTAAAGATATTGGACTAGGCAAAGAATGTATAAATAAGACCCTATAAACAGTCATAGCAACAATAATAATAAGTAAATGGAACGTGACTAAATTAAAATGCTTCTGCACAGCCAAGGAAACAATCATTATGTAGGTTGAATAGACAACCTACATAATGGGAGAAAATACTTGCATTGTCTACTCCAATAAAGGGCTAATTACCAGAGAATCTACAAAGAACTCAAGCAAAATCAGACAAAAGACATGACCAGAAATTGTTCAAGACAGACTAAAGGCCAATGAAATATGAAAAAATACTCAATATCTCTAATCATCAGAGAAATGCAAATCAAAACCACAATGAGATACCACTTAACTCCAGTGAGAATGGTGTTTATTAAAAAGTCTCAAAACAACAAATGCTGGCCTGGATGTAGAGAGATGGGAATACTCATACACTGTTGGTGGGCCTGAAAACTAGTACAACCTCCATGGAAAAATAGTATGAAGTATGAAAGTAGTAGTATGTCACTGAATTGTACACTTCAAACTAGTACAACCTCTTATGAAAAGTCAACCTCCCACTTGATCCAGCAATCCTACTACTATTATTTACCCAAAGGGGAGAAGAAAGACATTTTATAAAAAAGACACCTCCACTCAAATGTTTATAACCAGCTCAATTCACAATTGCAAAGATGTGGAAACAACCCAAGTGCCCATCCATACATGAGTGGATTAATAAAATGTGGTATATGTATACCGTGGGGTACTGGTCAGCCATTAAAAAAAAATGGTGAAGTAATACCTCTTCTATTAACCTATATGAAACCGGAGAACATTCTTCTAAGTGAAGTATCACAATTATGAAAAAACAAACACCACATGTACTCACTATTACATTGGAAGTAATTGATCAGTTGAAGTACACATATGGAAATAACATGAATCAAAAAATCAAGTAGGCATTGTGGGGGATGAGTAAATTCATGCCTAATGGGTACAATGCACACTATCTGGGTGATGGGCACACTTATAACTTTGATTCAAACAGTACCAAAGCAATTTAGGTAACCAAAATGTTTATATTCCTATAATAATTTGAAATAATTTTTTTTTTCTTTTTTTTTTTTTATTGTTGGGGATTCATTGAGGGTACAATAAGCCAGTTACACTGATTGCAATTGCTAGGTAAAGTCCCTCTTGCAATCATGTCCTGCCCCCATAAAGTGTGACACACACTAAGGCCCCACCCCACTCCCTCCCTCTCTCTTTCTGCTTCCCCACCCCATAACCTTAATTGTCATTAATTGTCCTCATATCAAGATTGAGTACATAGGATTCATGCTTCTCCATTCTTGTGATGCTTTACTAAGAATAATGTCTTCCACTTCCATCCAGGTTAATACGAAGGATGTAAAGTCTCCATTTTTTTTAATGGCTGAATAGTATTCCATGGTATACATATACCACAGCTTGTTAATCCATTCCTGGGTTGGTGGGCATTTAGGCTGTTTCCACATTTTGGCGATTGTAAATTGAGCTGCAATAAACAGTCTAGTACAAGTGTCCTTATGATAAAAGGATTTTTTTCCTTCTGGGTAGATGCCCAGTAATGGGATTGCAGGATCGAATGGGAGGTCTAGGTTGAGTGCTTTGAGGTTTCTCCATACTTCCTTCCAGAAAGGTTGTACTAGTTTGCAGTCCCACCAGCAGTGTAAAAGTGTTCCCTTCTCTCCACATCCACGCCAGCATCTGCAGTTTTGAGATTTTGTGATGTGGGCCATTCTCTCTGGGGTTAGATGATATCTCAGGGATGTTTTGATTTGCATTTCTCTAATATATAGAGATGATGAACATTTTTTCATGTGTTTGTTAGCCATTCGTCTGTCGTCTTTAGAGAAAGTTCTATTCATGTCTCTTGCCCATTGATATAAGGGATTGTTGGCTTTTTTCATGTGGATTAATTTGAGTTCTCTATAGATCCTGGTTATCAAGCTTTTGTCTGATTGAAAATATGCAAATATCCTTTCCCATTGTGTGGGTTGTCTCTTTGCTTTGGTTATCGTCACCTTAGCTGTACAGAAGCTTTTCAGTTTAATGAAGTCCCATTTGTTTATTTTTGTTGTTGTTGCAATTGCCATGGCAGTCTTCTTCATGAAGTCTTCCCCCAGGCCAATATCTTCCAGTGTTTTTCCTATGCTTTCTTTGAGGATTTTTATTGTTTCGTGCCTTAAATTTAAGTCCTTTATCCATCTTGAATCAATTTTTGTGAGTGGGGAAAGGTGTGGGTCCAGTTTCAGTCTTTTACACGCAGACATCCAATTCTCCCAACACCATTTATTGAATAGGGAGTCTTTCCCCCAAGGTAAGTTCTTGTTTGGTTTATCGAAGATTAGGTGGTTGTAAGATGTTAGTTTCATTTCTTGGTGTTCAATTTGATTCCAAGTGTCTATGTCTCTGTTTTTGTGCCAGTACCAAGCTGTCTTGAGCACTATGGCTTTGTAGTACAGACTAAAATCTGGTATGCTGATGCCCCCAGCTTTATTTTTGTTACTAAGAACTGCCTTAGCTATACGGGGTTTTTTCCGGTTCCATACAAAACGCAGAATCATTTTTTCCAAATCTTGAAAATACGATGTAGGTACTTTGATAGGAATGGCATTGAATAGGTAGATTGCTTTGGGAAGTATAGACATTTTAACAATGTTGATTCTTCCCATCCATGAGCATGGTATGTTCTTCCATTTGTTAATATCCTCTGCTATTTCCTTTCTGAGGAGTTCATAGTTTTCTTTATAGAGGTCCTTCACCTCCTTCGTTAGGTATATTCCTAGGTATTTCATTTTCTTTGAAACTATGGTGAAGGGAGTTGTGTCCTTAATTAGCTTCTCCTCTTGACTGTTATTGGTGTATACAAAGGCTACTGACTTGTGGACATTGATTTTATATCCTGAAACATTACTGTATTTTTTGATGACTTCTAGGAGTCTTGTGGTTGAGTCTTTGGGGTTCTCTAAGTATAAGATCATGTCATCAGCAAAGAGGGAGAGTTTGACCTCCTCTGCTCCCATTTGGATTCCCTTTATTTCCTTGTCTTGCCTAATTGTATTGGCTAGAACTTCCAGCACTATGTTGAATAGTAAAGGTGACAGAGGACAACCTTGTCTGGTTCCAGTTCTAAGAGGAAAAGCTTTCAGTTTTACTCCATTCAGTAAAATATTGGCTGTGGGTTTGTCATAGATAGCTTCAATCAGTTTTAGAAATGTGCCACCTATGCCTATACTCTTCAGTGTTCTAATTAGAAAAGGATGCTGGATTTTATCAAATGCTTTTTCTGCATCTATTGAGAGGATCATGTGATCTTTATTTTTGCCTCTGTTAATATGGTGGATAACGTTTATGGACTTGCGTATGTTGAACCAGCCTTGCATCACTGGGATGAAGCCTGCTTGATCATGATGAATGACTTTTTTGATGATAAGCTGTAATCTATTGGCTAGGATTTTGTTGAGAATTTTTCCATCTATATTCATGAGTGAGATTGGTCTGAAATTCTCCTTTTTGTTTGGGTCTTTTCCTGGTTTTGGTATCAGGGTGATGTTTGCTTCATAGAATGTGTTGGGGAAGATTCCTTCTTCCTCAATTTTTTGGAATAATTTCTGCAGTACAGGAATAAGCTCTTCCTTGAAGGTTTGATAGAATTCTGGAGTGAAGCCATCTGGACCAGGGCATTTTTTAGTTGGAAGCTTTTTTATTGTTTCTTTGATCTCAGTGCTTGAAATTGGTCTGTTCAGGAGGTCTATTTCTTCCTGGCCAAGTCTAGGGAGAGGGTGTGATTCCAAATATTGATCCATTTCCTTCACATTGTCAAATTTCTGGGCATAGAGTTTCTGGTAGTATTCAGAGATGATCTCTTGTATCTCTGTGGGATCAGTTGTTATTTCCCCTTTATCATTTCTGATTGAGGTTACTAGAGATTTTACTTTTCTATTCCTCGTTAGTCTGGCCAATGGTTTATCTATTTTATTTATTTTTTCAAAAAACCAACTCCTTGTTTCATTAATTTTCTGAATGATTCTTTTGTTTTCAATTTCATTGATCTCTGATTTGATTTTGGAGATTTCTTTTCTTCTACTGAGTTTAGGCTTAGATTGTTCTTCTTTTTCCAATTCCATAAGGTCTCTTGTGAGATTGTTGATGTGCTCTCTGTCTGTTTTTCGAATGTAGGCATCTAAAGCGATGAATTTTCCTCTCAAAACTGCTTTTGCAGTATCCCACAGGTTTTGGTAGCTTGTGTCTTCATTGTTGTTATGCTTAAGGAAGTTAGTGATTTCCTGTTTGATTTCTTCCTTCACCCATCTGTTATTCAACAGAAGATTGTTTAATTTCCATGCCTTTGGATGGGGTCGAGCATTTTTGTTAGAGTTGAGTTCCACCTTTAGTGCCTTATGGTCTGAAAAGATACAAGGTAAAATTTCAATTCTTTTGATTCTGTTGATATTTGTTTTGTGTCCCAGGATATGATCAATTTTGGAGAATGTTCCATGGGGTGATGAGAAGAATGTATATTCTTTATCTTTGGGGTGGAGTGTTCTATATGCGTCTATCAAGCATAATTGTTCTAGGGTCTCATTTAAATCTCTTATATCTTTGTTTAATTTCTGATTAGAGGATCTGTCCAGCTCTGTAAGAGGTGTGTTAAAGTCCCCTGTTATGATGGTATTATCAGATATCATATTGCTCAGACTGAGTAAGGTCTGTTTCAAGAATCTGGGAGCATTTAAATTTGGTGCATAGATATTTAGAATTGAAATGTCTTCTTGTTGTAGTTTTCCCTTGACCAATATAAAGTGGCCATCTTTGTCTTTTTTGACTTTAGTTGCTTTAAATCCACATGTATCTGAAAATAAGATTGCAACTCCTCTTTTCTTCTGAATTCCATTTGCCTGAAAAATTGTCTTCCAACCCTTGACTCGGAGCTTTAATTTGTCTTTTGAAGCCAGGTGTGTTTCTTGCAGTCAGCAAATGGATGGCTTGTGTTTTTTAATCCAGTCAGCCAATCTATGTCTCTTCAGTGGGGAATTCAAGCCATTAACATTTATGGAGATAATTGATAAGTGTGGTAGTATTCTATTCGTCTTATTTGGTGAGAGTCCATTGCTTAGTTTTATCTTTTGCATCAGTGTGGAGGTTAGGTTCTGTCCTTTGATTTCTGAGTTCTTACTTTGCTGCTGATCCATTGTGGTGGTCAGTGTGCAGAACAGGTTGAAGTATTCCCTGTAGAGCTGGTCTTGTTGTGGCGAATTTCCTCAATGTTTGTATATCCGTAAATGATTTGATTTCTCCATCAATTTTGAAGCTTAGCTTAGCAGGGTACAGAATTCTGGGCTGAAAATTGTTCTGTTTAAGTAGATTAAAGGTAGATGACCATTGTCTTCTTGCTTGGAAAGTTTCATTAGAGAAGTCTGAGGTCACTCTGATGGATTTGCCCCTGTAGGTCAACTGGCGCTTACTCCTGGCAGCTTGCAGAATCTTTTCTTTTGTCTTGACTTTGGACAGGTTCATCACAATGTGTCTTGGAGAAGCTCGGTTAGAGTTGAGGCGACCTGGGGTCCGATAGCCCTCTGAAAGCAGTGTGTCAGAATCTTTGGTGATGTTTGGGAAATTTTCTTTTATAATATCCTCTAGTATGGCTTCCATTCCTCTGGGGCATTCTTCTTCCCCTTCTGGAATTCCTATAACTCGTATGTTGGAACGTTTCATAAAGTCCCATAATTCTGACAGTGAACGTTCTGCTTTCTCTCTCTTCTTTTCTGCCTCTTTTACTATCTGAGTTATCTCAATAACTTTGTCTTCTACCTCTGAAATTCTTTCTTCTGCATGGTCTAACCTGTTGCTGATACTTTCCATTGCATCTTTAAGTTCCCTGATTGACTGTTTCATTTCCTTCAGCTCTGCTATATCCTTTTTATATTCTTCATATCGTTCATCTCTGATTCGATTCTGTTTTTGGATTTCCTTTTGGTTATTTTCCACTTTATTAGCAGTTTCCTTCATTGTTTCCATCATTTCTTTCATTGTTTTCAACATGTGTATTCTAAATTCCCTTTCTGTCATTCCTAACATTTCTGTATAGGTGGAATCCTCTGCAGTAGCTACCTCATGGTCCCTTGGCGGGGTTGTTCTGGACTGGTTCTTCATGTTGCCTGGAGTTTTCTGCTGATTCTTCCTCATGAGTGATTTCTTTTATCTGTTTCCTTGCCCTAATTTTCCTTTCACTTCCTCTTGCTCTTTAAGTTCTTGTGCCTGTGGACTAAGGGTTACAGGACCAGAAAGGTGAGAAGGTTGAAGAGCAAAAAAGGGATGAAAGAAAGAATGACCGAGTGATAAGAAAAAAAAGAAAGATAGAGAAAGGAGAGGGGGTAGGGATAAGGAATATTGACAAAAAGAAGAGAGGCACAGAAAGAGGGAGACAGGGCAATATAGGTGTACAGTAGGGTACTTTGACACAACCTTAAAAAACCCCACCTTCTGGGGGTTGGGTGCCCAATTGGGTGGTTCCCTTGAGGTCAGCAGCTCTTTGCTAACCTGGTCAGACACAGTACCCCACCTCCACCAAGTAGAGAGGAAAGACAAAAATGCTATAAATCAAACCAAAACAAGCAAACAGAAAACTTTATGGCGATAAAATTGGGTGAAAAACCAAGTGATAGCGGTAGAAACACTAGCAAAAATGAAGTTGTAGTTATTAAAAAAGGCAGCAATGGGAAATTATAATTAAACTAGAAAAATTGAGAAAGAAAAAGGGATCTGTATGGAAAAGATTGAAATTAAGAAACAAAAGAACATCAACAACGTCAAAATAAACAAACAAAAAAACCCAACCAAACAAAAAAAAAAAAAAGAAAAAAAAATACACAACCAAAAACAAAGCAGTTTGTATATGTTGTTGAATATTGTCTGGGCAACACGTGGTCTTTTGGGGTGTGAGATGTTAGTCACAGTTCTGATACGACTGGAGGCTGCTGATTTCTCAAACCCCAGCAGGTAGACACCCTAAATCTCTCTTCAGCCCACTTAAAAGGCACTTTGAACTTGTAAACTTGCTGAGCAGAAGCTTTCCCAGCTTTCTCGCTGGAATCACTGCTGAAGTGGCTATCCACTTACTCAGTGTGCCAAAACCGGTCTCACTCTGCCCCTGAGGGTTAGGGCTGCAAGGCGGCTCAGACCCCACCCTTAGGCTACTTGGTTGCTGGGTTACCAGCTCCCACCCGTTTCTAGTTCTGCTACCCTGAGGGCGGAGCTTGCCGGGGCAGATCACTGACAATGGATCCGTGTGACCCACCGCCAAACACTATTAGCTCCGTCTGGCTCAGCGGCTCAGACTGGGGCCCTAGACAACGGCCAAAGTTCTCCGCGCTCCCACTCAGGCCTTCCCCAAGGCAGTTCAACTCAGTGCCAAGTCCAAGGACATCAAAAGAGTTCACAGGTAAGGCCTTTCTGGTTTGCAGTCTCGCTGCTACTGAACTTACAGTTGTGGGCGGGTTTAGACGGGTTGAACACACGCGACCACTTGCCGGTTTTCCACTGTTTTAGTCCTCCTCTTGGGGTCCAGAAGTCTCTCACTGACTCCCTGTATCCTCTCAGGGGTGATGATAGGCAGATCCCACCAGCCAGAGATGCCTGGAGTCCTATCTCCCCAGACTCACGGTGCCCAGATGCAAGGAAGCTGTTACTCGGCTGCCATCTTGCTCCGCCCCCTCTTGAAATAATTTTTTTAAAGAACTACTATTCTACAGCCATGACTCTAGAATCATGACTCTAATTCATTTTAATCAACTTTGACTCTGTTCCATTACTATCCTGTAATTACAGCTTCTTGCCCTCTTCACTGCCCCTGCTATTCAAGACATCTGAATTCCCTGCTTGAATTTTTGCACTAATCATATGACTGGTGTCCCTGCCTCCAAGTTTCTCATACTATCCATACTATATCCTGGGTATAGCTGATAGAGTAATCTTACTAACATATAAACTTGATTACTCCCTTGTTAAGGGTCCTATAAGCTCTCTTGTATTAGTCAATGTGACTAATATTATCTGCTATAAAAAGCAGTTACCAATTTTCAGCAGCTTACCACAATAAGGGTTTATTCCTTGCTCCTGCCATAGTCCAACTGCTGCTCTCCTGGACAGCTCTTCTTCAAATGGTGACACAGAGATTCTCCCATCATGTAGCTTCATGACCTCTAAGTCTCCTTGGACTCCCCCCAACCACCTCCATTTAGTAAACTGACAGATAAACAAAGAGAATGTGGAGCATGATGTAAGACACTTGAGAGGCTGGGCCCTAAAGTGGTATTTATAACAAAAAGATATTTTCCAGATCCCTCACACCTAGCTGGCACCATAGGGTTTGTCCTAGTCAATGTGACACACGAATCCTGCTGCATGTGTTGCACAAGTGTACAAATGGCAGGGCACGTGGGAAATGACTGCTGAATGAGTATAGGGTTTCCGTTTAAAGTGATAAAAATGTTGTGGACTAAGATAAAGGTCACGGTTACATATGCAAATGTCCTAAATGTCACTGAATTATACACTTTAAAATTAATAATTTTATGTTATGTGAATTTCATTTCAATTTTTAAAAATCACATGATCAAGTATATTATTTCTTGCAAATGATAAGAGTTATAATCCCAAAAAGAAAATGCTCACCTAGTCGGAGAACTATTGTGCACTGATTGCTTTTGTATTCTAGTCTTTGCCCACTTAAAATTTTATTTTTACCAAGCTGTTCTCAAAAATCTATGCAACTTTTGTGGAAGTTTCTTCAAGGAGTGAACTGTTTGTATCAGTAAATGATTCCTTCACACTACAAAGCATTTCATTCAATTGATTCATTCAGGAGAGATACTAATTCATGATTTTCTTACACTGTCCTTCTCTGGTTTAATTATCAGGATTATGCTGGGTTAGTAAAATAAGTTAGGAATCCTTTCTCTATTTTCAAAAAGAGGTTGTATAATATTTAAATTATTGTCTTTGACTATATTGTAAAAAAAAATTACCAGTGAAGCAACATGGGTCTAAAATTTTCTTTGTTAAAAGATTATTAATTATAAATTCAACTTCTTTAATAAACACGGTTTTTTTTATTAAACAGAGCAAGATTTTCTTTTACTTCTTTTGTCAGTTTTACTAACTTCTAATGCAGCATTCTTATTCACTTTGAAAAGTTTTAATAATTTTCTCATGTCTTACAGATCCATTTGTATATGTGTTAATTAATTTCTAAATATTTTAGGATTCTGCCAGATTTTTAAAATTATTGATTTAATCATTTAACTTCTTTGTGATCAGAGAATATATTTGTATTATTTCAATCCTATAAAGCAATATACAATCATCAAAATCAGTAGGATAATACTGATAGATTACTACCACTCAGTAACTCAAGCCCAATTTCCAATTGTCCCAATGTCTTTACAAAATAAGGATCCAGTTGAGACCCAGTCATTACAGTTTTAGGAGGTCACATTTCTTTCATCTCCAGTCTGGAAAAGTTCCTCAAAATTTCCTTGACTGACATGACCTTGACACCTTTGGCATTTACAGACCGGTTATTTTGTAGCATGACCTTGGTTTGGATTTGCTTACTGATTTCTATGATTACATTTGGGTGATGCATCTCCAGCAGGAGTGTCATGGGGGGTGGGGGGGTAGGGGGCGGGTGGGCTGTGTTCTTCTTGTTGCTTTCTACCAGATGATGCACAATATCAATTTTTCATCTCCCGTTCATAATGTGTACTTTGATTACTTGGTTAGCATTCTTTCTGCCAGTTGTTTTTTTTTAAATGAGATTACTCTTTTCCCATTTGCAATTAACATGTATTTTTGAGACACTGCTTTGAAAATATGTAAATATGCCATTATCCATCAAACTTTTAATTTTTATTCATTTATTCATATCTTCCTGGTCTCATTTTTCAGTTTTATTTAGTGAGTTATAATCTACCACTGTCTACATTTATTTTCATGTTTAAATTATCCCTGTTTGACCATTAGGAGCTTTTATGATTTTTGAAAGTTTTTTTATTTCTTACTGAGTTTTTGTATTGTTTGATAGTTTTTTTTCACTCGTCTAGCATTTTATTACTTTTGAGAACAACACAATATCTCAAGCTTAGTGTTGTATATTCTCTGACCCACCCCTGAAATTAGCCATTTCTCTGAGGATTCCTAGTTCCTTTTAGAAGAAAATGTTATTTGGAAGCTAAGATCTGAGCTCCAGTTCTGCTAATGGTTATTGGGGTGGTGCTTCTCCAAAGCCCTTTCAGTAGATAGTGCTAGAAAATATGTGTATATACTCTTGTACTTCTCTGCAACTACATTTATTTATATATTTATTATAAACCACAAGATCTCATTATCTTATCTCCTCAGTTCCAATGCAACATTCCAGGATCTGTCTTAGATTTCTCCCTTTCTGAACTCCAGTCTCTGCCACATCAGTCCAGTGGGACCTCCATGCTCTGTGTGGGCTCCAGACACCCACCCACCCCCACCCCCGCCCAAAAAGGGCTTTTAGGCAAAAGAGCAAGGTGACCGTGGGCTCACTTAGGTGTTTCCCCTTTCATAGGGATGGGGCCCTATGCTGCCTATGTCAAATGCCTGGAAGGGTACTTCCTCTATTTAGTCTGATTTCATTTCCAGGGGGAGGATGGTTTGCAATCTGGTGCTCTTTTACTGCTGAATAGAAAAGCAGATAGTGTTAGCTCGTCACAGCATACTCACACAGCTCACACAGATTCTTACGACAATCCAGATAATCTATGAAAACATCTGTACTTGATAGAATAAAAAGGCAGGGATTTGGAGACAGCCGGGCTCATGTTAACTTTACTTTTTCCTGCCTTGTGACTTTTGGCAATCTACATTGCTCATTTGGCCTCCATTTCTTCATCTTTAAAGTGGAGAGTTTGCACGTGAATCACCACTGAAGAGCACAACACAGATCTTCAACAGGTGGGAGTTTACTCCTCAAATACCTCTATGATGCTCATTAACATTTATTTTGAAAGGATAAAATGTATCCAATAATTATATACTAAAATTCCTCCTCAAACATTTTTCTCATGACTTTTGTAACTTCAAATTTTCCATTAAAAAAATTATTTTATAAATTGAACATCAGCATTTATGATGTCAACCACTGCTGAAACATCAGAGTCTCTGGGGTAGAATATGTCAGCTTTTCAATGGTGGCCAGATACAGTTTGGTTCAATTTTGAATGGAAAGAGAAAATACTTCAATCACCTGCATCTGCAAGACATTCAAAAGTTAGGCCGGATGTCAACACCAAGGGAGCACTAAGGATTTACTGTACTTGCTAATTTTATATTTGTTTTTGTTACAACTAGTTACTCATAACTATTCATCATGGCTATACCTTGAAAAGATGTTGTTTTCCCACCTCTCTAGAAATAGAGAAAGTTCTCCATGAAACAATTAATAGCTTTACATGTAAAATAATCAGTCTTTATGTAATGCCAGTGTGCATGTATGACTGTATATGAGCACATATAGACACATGTAAAGAAATTCTTTACTGTTTAAGACTGATCAATTATCCCTCTCCCTCTCTCTGTCTCTCTTTCACCCTCCATCCACCCAGACTTTTTTGTTCTTCCCTCCCTTTCTCCCCACTTCCTTCCCATCTTTCTTTCTTCTTTGCTTCCTACAAAGCTTGATATTCATCAAGCTCCTATTATGTGCCAAGGATATTAGGAACTTGATATACACAATAAATAAGAGAACATTCCTTAGTCCAAATACATAAAATGATTACAAAATACATAAAATTAAAGCACAGATCAAGAGAAATCAGTACAGTTCGTAGGATCAGGCACGGCTCTTTGAGAAAAGTAAGCACTGAGGTAAACCTTTCCCTGCCTCTATCTACTTTTCCTCAATTTTGGTAAACTTTTAACCATTATCAATTTGAACATTGCCTGTACACCATTCATTTTATATTCACTTTTGAAACTTCTACAAGTGCTATGTTTAAGTTTTTAACTATTAATATTTTCTCTGTGTCTTACAATTTTTCCAAAGTTCCATTTTTTCCTCACTGTGTTGTATTCTGAGTTCCTCAGATCTAGTTTCTAATTCTGTGCTTCCTTCAGGTGGATCTAGCCTACTATTTATCTAATAACTATTTTAAATTTCAATGATCTTATTTTAGTTATCATATTTCCATTTCTAGAATTATTATTTATCCTAAATAAATCCAATTATTCTTTTCCTTGATATCCAAAATGTATCTTACAGCTTCCATTTCATTCCTTTACCTCTTTGATAATTCAAAATATTTATATTAAAAATCCCTTTCATATAATTCTATAACCTGTAGATTCTGAGTGTGAACAGTCAAAGATGTTCTGTGTTTTGAACCTCTGTTGATGGTGAGTCTTCTGGTGTGTTTCATGTGTGACTGAGCTCCTTTCTGGTAGACATTGTGGAAATGCTTCCTGTGCTTTGAAATGGGAAGTGGTGGATGCTGTCCTTCCTAGAGCAGAGTGGCATGTGACTCTACTCAAGTTTTATGAGTTTCTTTGGTTCCATGCCAGTTTTAGCATTGGCTTTTCATTCTTGGCATTTCATTGCCCTTTGAATATAGTGAATATTCATACCCCATCCTGACTTTTTAATCTACTCATAATTTGTGGGCTGGACTCAAAGCTCTCCTATTCATGGAGTGCAGTGCCAATCTCCCAACACTGCATAGGTGTTGAAAGACACTGCCAAGGACCACTTTGCTTCAACTTTCATTCATCATAATAGCTTTGAGTATTCTCTTTGTATCAGACTCCTAAATTCACCCCTTCACACTCATTCTCCACTGTATAAGGGATGAGGAATTATTCACTATATATTGCATTATGGGAGGAAGTATATAATAATCTATAGGGCAGAGGTGTTAGAGTGCTGGGGTATAGATACCCATCCATGAGGTGATGACACAGCAGAATCTCTGGGGTTGCATATGCCTTAATACAACCTTGGCTCTTAGAATACATAGCAAGGGCCTGCAAAATGATGGCCCTTGTAAGTATACCTGCACATTGCTCAGAATATAGTTCAGTTTCGATTCAAAATATATTCTAATAATGATAAGCCACTAGATATTATCTAATTTGATCCTTATCACAAGCCTTTTAGGTAAGAATTATTATACATGTTGTATGAGTTTTTCATTCATTCATTCATTCATTCAACAAACACCAATTACATTCCCTTTGAGTGACAGGCACTGTTCCAGGCACAGAATTCAGAGTTTAGCAGACAGATGAGGTTAAGTTGTCCACAGGCCACACTGCCATCAGGTGCAGAGTCTAAATTCCAATCCATCTCTCTATCTAACCACAAAAATGTTAGCTTCTGTCCAGTAATTACTTCCAAATATTGCAAATGAACTTTTGTTTTTTAGATGTAGAGTCTTGCTCTGTTACCCAGGCTAGAGTGTTGTGGAATCATCATAGGCTCACTGCAACAACCTCAAGCTCTTGGGCTGATAGGATTCTCCAGCCTCAGCTCCTCAAGTAGCTGAAACTATAGGTATATCCCAATACATCCAGTCAATTTTTCTGTTTTTATAGAGACTGGGTCTCACTCTTGCTCAGGTTGGTCTCAAACTCCTGGCCTCAAGCTATCCTTCTGTCTTGACCTCCTAGAATGCTCCAATTACATGCTGAGCTACCATGTCTGGCCCAGATGAACTTTTGTGTAATTGTAGTATTATGAGTTTTTTTTTCTTATTTTATTGCCTCTGTTTTCCATTTGTCTTTCTCCAAGTTCTGTCCTATCTTAAGACTACTTCTCTTCAAGAGGATCTTTTAGTCAGATACTAGCTCCACTGTATTTTAAATTTTCAACAGAAATTTAAAATGTTGCAATAAAATAAATCCAGTCAAACCTAAAGCTTGACATCATATATTTTTAATTTTTCAGACAAAATAATTCAAAAGATTTATGGCTTAATAATAATATCAATATCTTTATTTCTAAAGCCTTTTCTAAATTCTTCTTTCTTTTCTTCCATTTCACTTCTTTTCACATTGTCTAAGTTTGTACTTTCCAGCTCTAAAAAGAAGGTGGCTTAATGTTTCACTTCTTTGTTCTTACATTTTGTACACATCCACGTCTATTTTTTACTTTGCTTTCCAAGTTAAATCTTTACATTTCTTACACTTTTAGCCTCTTCCCATCTTTCAAACATGGTTTCTTTATAGTTCTTTAGTTTTTAAAACTCTTTCTTCACAGACAACTTGCCTTTTTTCCAAAACATTCTAAAGAATTTTGTGCAGTGAGGGAGCCAAGACATAAGGGAAACCTTGAAAACTTATGTTTTAGTAGTTTACAAAAGCTTCCTGCTGTACTGAAAGGGGG
Organism: Nycticebus coucang; assembly: GCF_027406575.1. Lineage (NCBI taxonomy): Eukaryota > Metazoa > Chordata > Mammalia > Primates > Lorisidae > Nycticebus > Nycticebus coucang. The sequence continues at coordinate 52,580,236 of NC_069792.1, forward strand.
GGAGGGGGATAAAAAACATTAAACACATTTTGGTTCTGATTCCAGCTTATATGGAACACATAGTTCTAAGAAGAAAACAGACCATTTTTGTACCCCAATGTTTTGCAGTAAAACCTTATGTTTTGCTGTCAATATATCCCACCAAAGGGCTGGATGGGTTAACAAAGGCCATGTCAGCATGCTCTTGGCCCAAACAGCCCTCCGTCCATCACTTATTGTTAAGTAGGCCATTGTCTAACTCCTGGTTCACCTTTAAGAATGGAGGGATGACACCTTTAGTTGTTTCTAATGCCTTAGAGTGAATGCACTTATGAGATGGCTCTTGGGGGCAGGGGCTATTTCAAAAAAGGCACTGATAAGAACAGCAGGAGGAGAGGGGTCAGGGTATGCTGGAGAAGTCAAACATGAGGTGCAGGATGCACGGGAAAGCCATACGTGTAGGTCACCTTTGGGGGCCCTGAGGACCCTGGTACCTGGAAAGTGGGGTAAGCAAGAAGCAAGTGGGTGGCCCAAATAGAAACTTCCAAATTGGATTGCAAGGATGGGGGAAAGCTCAGTGTGGGCACTTAGAGGCTGAACTGACAGGGCTAGAGAATCAGCCTAAGGGCCATGGATGCTGAGGGTTCAGACTTTTGTTGCCTCGATAGTGCACCATCGCTGCTGGGGCACATGCCTGTGGGAGATGCCACCAAATAGTGGGAATACCCTGTATGCTGAAAAGAAAAATGCATTTATTACCTCACCTCAGTACACAAAGCCTCCTCTCAGTACCTAGGATATATTTTTTTCCCAGTTCAGGGAGGAAAAGCAGACACCTCATATCTGTTCTGCTGATGCTTTAGGATTTAACACACAACAAGCAGCCAGATCTCTGAGATTAAAAAAAAAGGTCATCCACATTCAATATTTTTAGAAACAAACTTTGCCAATTGTGCTTCCAGTTCATTCATAACAAAAACACTTGTCCATCTTGCAGCCAACTTTGGCAAAGGCCTCACTTCTCAGACGGACATTTAGGGCTGCCCACAACCTATCATGCAGCTGAAGTCATTGTCTCCAACACTGCACTCCAGGAAACACTGAGATTGGTGCCCCGGGTGGAGCCTCTGGGAGGACCCAGCCTAGGAGGACCCAGGTTAGGTCAAGGCATACAGCTGTTTATATTTGTCTTTCCTTTCTCTGTCACTGGTGACTTTGCCTCTCTCCCCGCACTTGTTACACACCTAGATATTCAGGGCTTTCCTTTGCTCCCCAGGCCACACTCCTCAACCAAGTAAGAAAGAATTTCCTGACAACGAAACTTTGCTCTCTACCCTTCAAAATCGTGCACTTCTGTGACTCAGCCCTTGAGTCACGCTACTGAAGGGTGGCAGAATATGCCATCCCAAAATATGCCACTTTGACATAAAGATCACTTCAAGTTAAAGCCACTCAAAAAACAGCAGGTGCAAGAAGAGTAGATGCATTCTAATCCTCCACTTTGTTTCCTGAAACAGGAGATTAAAAACTCCCATGGGAAAGACGCCCTCTCTGTACCAGGAGAAGAGAAGCATTTTTCCATGGGAAGTCATAGCCGAGGTAATTCTGTACGAACAGACCTTGTTAATACAATGATCTCCCTTTGGCCTCCTCACCTAAGTGACTTTTCCATGAGTGCTTCTCTTTGTTCACCCCAAGACCAAAGCAGGTACGTTTTGCCATGGGGGCTGGTGGAGGAGGGCTTCAGTTCCTCATGAGTGCTCCATGCCATGTAAAACGTGGTAATTGCACATGCTTCTCTCCCGTTAATGCAGCTGGTGTCAAACTAATTCCCAGGCCGCGATGAAACCCTAAGAAGATAGAGGTAATGTTTGGTCTCCCTTACATATTCATCCAACACACAGACACACACACACACACACAGAGACACACACACACACATACACAGCCAGAGAGACACACGAACAGATACACAGACACACAGAGAGACACACACACAGATACACAGAGAGACACACACACAGATACACAGACAGAGAGACACACAGACACACACAGAGACACACACACAGATACACAGACAGAGAGACACACAGATACACAGACACACACAGACACACACAGATACACAGACAGAGAGACACACAGACACACACAGAGACACACACAGATACACAGAGAGATACACACACAGATATACAGAGACACACACACAGATCCACAGACAGACACACAAGACACAGATTCACAGGCACACATCGACACAAGAACTCTCTCTCCCTATTCTCTACTAATAACTTAGACTCATTCCCACACCAGCCAGAAAAGCAGTATCCTCCTTATTTCCCAGGTGTATGCTCCTTCTGTCTTAAATTTTTATTTATTGTTTGGTCGAATGCACATTATTCCCCAATCTCCCTTCTGGAATCCTGGCAAATTTCCGGCCTTCTGACCTGCAGGACCCCCACTCCACAGCTACACAAGGACGGCGCTGTAACACCCGTGTGCTCCCTCCTCCTCCGCCCAGCACCTTGCCCTTGATATTCCGTTGAAATGTGCCTGTCTGCTTCAACAGGAGGGGTAAAGTTCATGCAGTAAACATCTTTTTTCTGACCTTAAAATATTGACCACAGTGGATATTAAAATCTTCCTCCCAAGGTTGCTATGGGATCAATGATATAAGAAACTTTACCAATAGACTTTTTAATACATCCTTCAGTATATAATTCATTCACTTCACAGAGTTTAGTGAGCAATTAAAATATCCCAGCCATGCTCCTAGATGGTGGGGATATAGCAGTGAATAAACCAAATAAAATCTCTACCTCGTGGAGACCCCAGAAGTGCCTTGAGTGCTGGTTGGCAGGTGGGTTCACTTTTTGAGATTCCAAAGTAGACAATAAACAAACCAATAAGCATCGGATGGTAATATGTTCTTTGAGAGAAAATTAAGCATGGGAGGAAGGCAGGGACTGTTGGAGTAGGGAGGATGGTGATTTTAAATAGAACGTTCAGGGAAGGTCCGTCTTACCAGAGTGAAATGTTTGGGCAAGAACTTGAAGGAGGTAGGGGAATGATGGTGTCTCCCGGGAGAGTATTCCTGGCAGAAAGCTTAGGGAGTACAAATGCCCTGAAGCACCAGGGATGACAGAAAGGCCTGTGTGGCTAGAATATATTACCTGGGTGGGAGACTAGCAGGAATGAGGATAGAGAAATAAAAGAACCGGTCTCAGGAACTGTAAGGACTTTGGCTTTTTCTCTGAAATGAAATGCCAATGGAAGTTTCTGAGCAGAGAAATGACATGATCAGGGTTAGGTGTTTAAAGCATCATTCTGGCTGGTGCATTGAGAATAGAGTGAAAGGATCAAAGGTAGAACTAGGGGGACCAGTTAGAAGATTATTGAGATTTGAATGAGAGATGACAGTGGCCCCAACTGGTATTGTAACTGTGGAGGTGCTCACAGGGTTTGCTGATGGATTATAAGTGGAATGTGAAAAAGAGAGAGAGGGCAAGGAGCAAGGCAGGCATCCAAAGGTCTGCTGGAAAGGGAAACAGAGCAGACAAGAACGCAGAAACTCAAGGCTCTGCTTCTGTTTCTCCTTCTTTTCCCAGATCCCTCTCTCTTTCCCCAAGGAAAGGTAATCCTAAGCAGGTTAGTCACCTCCAGGTATTAATTAACAAAACAATTGGCACTAATGTGTGAATGAGCAACTGATTTTCATTTTCCAGAGAATATGTGTTTCTTGGATTTTTCCTACTGAAAAGCCCACTAAGCCGCTTTAAGTTTCTAAAGGAAGGATGTGCCTGGGAGAGAGTTTTGAATGGAGTTGGTGGGGACTGCCATGGTATCTGGGCCTGAGAAGTAAAATACTGGTCAGAAAAACAGTCATTCAACAAATGTTTGGGGGACATTGGTTAAGTTCCAGGTACTGTACTAGGCACTAGGAATATAGCAGTGAACCAAACATATTTGGTCTGGGCATCAAGGTGCTTAAAATTCCATTAAAGGAAACAGACCACACAGATAGATATATTAATACTGACAAGGAAAAAACAATGGCAGGGTGTCTAAGACTGTAGAACAGGCAGAGATAACCGTCACTCCTTCTTCACTTTTAGAAGTACTTCTGTAACTGAGGACAGCGACAGAAAATACTCAAAACTAGAAAGAATTGGGAAATATAAAAGTTTCTTATATTTGCGAATCATTGCAAAGCATATGTGACATCGGTCATGTGATTGAGGCTAAAGTAAATTTACTTTAAATTTACTCCAAAAATTTACTCCAAAATCAAAGGCACTTATGACAAGGAAGACCCTTGCATTTAAAACGTAGTATCTTAAAATTGATATATTCTTTTTCTCTTGGAAGTCAGTTTATCCCCTTAGATACCGTCTCTGCTTTTGTAATGAACAGATAAGTGAAAAATACATTTTTATCTTCAGTGTTATGAAAAGACATAAGCAGAACACTTCAGAGTCACGATATATGATAATTTCTAACACTCAACATGTGTATTAAAACACATAAATGACACTATAAAATCATATATTTAGTCCACATAAATGCTTACATAAATATAAAGTAAAATTCAATGTAAAATTATGAAATATATAAATGTGTGAAATCATAAAATATGTAAAATTATAAAATATGTTACTTTTTGCAAGATTTCATTTATTCGATTCAAATGAATCAAATATTTATTTTATTCAAATTAAATTAATGTGATTTTCTTTTGTCTCTGGTAGCTTGGAGGACTATTTTGAAAAAGAATTAGAAATGTGACAATATATCTTAATTTTCCTTCCTTAAAAGCCTAAAAATAATAAAATTAGGATCATGTAAGTGTAGGTGTGTTCATGTCTTTCAGAAAAAAAAAAAGATTATTTAAATAGTTAAACACTAACATTTACTTATTTATATAAAGAAAGCGACTAAGAAACAAAACTTTAAATATTATTTGAAAAAACTGGGATAACAAAAACAAGTCTTATAACGTAACTATATCTGGATAATTTAGGTTTTCACCCTCTGCCATTTCGATTTCATTCAGTTTTTTTTTCTAACTAAACTGAGTTTTCTTTATTCTTGAAAATAAGGAATATTTTAATCATAAAATATTAGTGCTAAGTATAAAAATTAAGGAAAATACTAAAATTCTCACCCAATGTAAAATAGAGTGTCACAAAGATCCCTCCATCCATAACACTAGTTTTATCCAGAATTTTCTGAACTTCTATTTAAATTTAAGTATATTTGAATTTTTTTAATCCTGAGCTTTGGAAAGCCCAGTTGAAATGCCTATTTTTGAAATCCTAATATCTTGCTTTCTGGTTTTAAATCAATTCAGTAACAGGGAATCAATCATCTTTTTTCAGAGCACCTTTTGCAAATAAAAGTAGTGCAAATTCTCCCTTTCTTAGGTAAGCACTAAAATGTAGGATCAATTAACAGGTTTATTGTTTCTTCTACCTTACCTGAGGAATTAAGGAACTAATTACCTCCAGTAATTAACTGACATGCAAATAATTCACAGTAGGCCATTTTTGAGAATTTTAGGAAAAGAACCCATCTGGTCCAGAAAAGCATTAAAGTCTTATGAAAATTATTTGCTTTGGGATATATTATGTTCTTATTAATCAAATATTTGACATTACACTTATCACTCACAAATAAACGTACACACAAATATATACACACATACACTCACAATTTTTTTTGTCTCTTTTAAACAATCACTCCCTCAAAAAAAAAAAAAAAATATTGTAAAGAGCTTTTAAAGAAGATAAAGCAAGGTTTAGTGAAACACTGTCATAAGTTTTATTATCCTGCCACCCTGTGGTTAGAAACAGTACTCCAGTGGTATGTCACTTGGAATTTCCTTCTGAGTATCCCAAGGCCTCAGAAATGTGGTTAGCTTCAAGAATAAAATAACTTTTAAACGAACTTAGAATATAAAGAAGCACTCTGAAGTATCTAAAGAGTTACTTCATCCTAAAATAAAAACTTGGCACCTAAAAAGACAAGATGGGCTTATACATATACTGTGTTTGAAATTTGTAATTTTTGAGATACTTCTGCAGTCAGTAGATTCCAAGAGTGGCAAGCTAACCTATCAGGAAGCTAAATATTTTCCATTTTAATAAGAAGAAATATCTTGTCAGGCCAAGCTGGAAAAAAAAATCTTGTTATAATATTCCAAGCATAGCGCTGACCTTTAAAGAGAAATGTAAGTTTGGCACTGTCACTGAAAAGGTGAGCAGGGACCTGCAGGAATGGAAACGCCGCTCTTGGGCCTGGAGAGGAGTGGAGCCTCCTATCACCCCAGTCTTCTACTCTCTGCCTCAGCTTAACAATCTGGACAATAGATTTTTATTTTTGGAATACAGATTTTGTGCTAGGATTTCACATTTCACTAGACCCATAAGATAGAACATCTATCAAAGACTGAAGGAGCAGAACAGTGATACTAAATTTTATTGAATACTTTTCAATCCCTGTAACTTTCGTGAATCAAAGGAGAAGCCACGGTCGTGCTAAGCAATTACAATAGCCCACTGCAGGCACTGCCAGTAAACGGTACAAAATTCCTGAGCAAGCATCACCAACAACCATTATGCCCCCTCCGGCACCATTACAGAAATGGTAACTCAGTTGAACATCCCTACATGTCGTTCCAACAACCACTGAACATTGGATGTTTGGAAATATCTGTAGTTTGCTCTTGCTCAGTGTTTAAGGAAGCCACATCCTGTCAACATATATATTTGTAAGTCTCATAGGCAAACTTCATTTGCAAATAAAAGGTTATTTGAAATTTATATCAAATTACTGTTCACTTCAAATTTGAACAGAAAGCAGATCATGATTTCATTGTGCGCACATGTACCCATATCCCGCTCTCATGTCCCCTTCACAGCTCTTCAGTCATCCTCTTTCTCCCTTCTCTAGCTTTGTCTCCTGGGGACTCTTCTTCCCACCTGCCCTCTTCCACTTCAACTCCATCATAGTCTGACTTCTGTCCTCCACAATATACTGAATAGAAATAAAGATCCCAATGTGAGCCATAGGGAAATTTGCAGCAGGTTAGCAGAGGTCAGCGCAGATCTTCAATCTGTTTTCCCTTAATATTTGCTTTGTGGTAGGAATGGGCTAGTTCTAGCGATCGATCTGAACTTTTAAAGCTAAATTGTCAAACTGGTTTACCGAGGGCAAGGGTTTTGAGAAGATTTATGTGCAAAGATTAAAAGTAACATTGGTCAATCCAGATATTTAAAGTTTCAACTCAGAAAGGTATAAACATTGATTTAAGGACTGAATAAGGAAAGGTCTTTTTCAAAGGAAGGGAGGGGGCGGTGCCTGTGGCTCAGTGAGTAGGGCGCCGGCCCCACGTGCCAAGGGTGGTGGGTTCAGCCCTGGCCAAACTGCAACCAAAAAAAAAAAAAAAGGGGAGGGAGGGAAGGAAGGAAGGAAGGGAAAACTTAAACTTCAGTGTAGAAATGAGAATAGTAGGTCCTTCCGTTATGTTCTATAGTATCTGATCCCAATGATGCCCAACATAAAGATTGCCAGTTTTCATATAACACCATGAATCTTTCTTTATTAAGTACACACACACACCCTGTGTTTTCTGGGCATTTTACTTGTGGCCTTTTAATGTTGACAATGACCCTGTGAGGTGAGTACTGATTTTATCTCCATGTTACAAATGAGAAACCCAAATTATGGAGGGAGGTAAAGGAACTTACTACAAAGCTGGGATTTGAAACTCAGGCCAACGGCTATCCATGAGCAAACCAACTCCAGAGATGGAATGATGGAAGGAGCGGGACCAAGATTTGAACCTCGACCTGCTGCTCTAGAGCACCCTGGGCTCATGTGTATCACCTCAGTTTCCCTTTCTGCCCTCATGTCCCTCCTCTTGTTCCTCTTTTCCTCTTTCTTAGCTCGTCCTTCCTTTCACACCTAGACTTTATCTTTTCTCGTCTTGTTTCTAGGTATCTTTTCCTGTAATTATCACAACAATATACTTCCTTCCCTTTTCCTTCAACCTCAGAAAAATGACAAGGAGGAACAGGGAAATGTGGTTGTTGAGTAGGCATGGACCTGAGTTTGACCCTTGCTCCACTGTTCTTAACCTGTGGGACTTTAAGCAAGGCACTTATCTGTAAGTCTTGGGTTCTCCAAGTGTAAACTAAAGCAATAGGACAAACTTCATGAGGCTAATATGAAGATTAAAAGGCATAGCCCCCTGTACACAGGTGGAAATATTGCTTGAGGGCCTGGGTTCAAGACCTGCCTGAGCAATAGCACTACCCCATTTCTACAGAAAAAGTAGAAAAATAGCCTTTTATAGTATCTGGCTCATAGCAAGAATGCCGTGTTCATAGCTCCTTCTCCTCCTCCCCCTCATTTTCTTGTCATCATCATCCTTATTAAATATTATTTGGTTAAAAACCTTTTTGAGTATAGATGTTAAAATCCTTTCCCATTTAAGTTTTTCATCTTTCTTTTAGATAGCAAATTGCTCAAGGGAAGTGACCTCTCTTTTTTGAATGCCAGAGATTAACATAAAAAAATTAAATAGTTGCTATTATAACCCAATCTCTGGTCTCCAGTGTAAAGTTGGCGAAGTCTAAATTTAGAACAAATTGTTGCATTAAAGGTCAATTCCCCAGTAAGGACAAGGGATATATTACCTTTTGCTTTAAAGTCGGGCATGAGCTGAAGGGGGATGGATTTAAGAGGTGTCCCGTGGCCCCAGTTCTTGGTGCTTTTTAATGACCTGACCCAGGGCTGCAGCACTCAGTGAGGGTGGAACTGAGAAGGTGAGTGACGCGTCCTGCCTGCTGATTTCCAATCACCCTGGCCTCCCAATCAGGTGCTGCTTTCCCTGAAACAGTCGACCACTAGGGCCTCTCCAAAGGAATGGAGAGAATTCAGGGCCCTGGGAATTTAACTTTTGAAATTGCATTTCTACTCAGGCAGATTTAAAGTGAACAGAGTTTGGGGACAAAGAATGGTAACACTAATTGCTCACAATAAGACTGCCTCAATTAGTGAAGGTAATTCCCTCTTTTTTAAAAAAAAAAAAAAAAAAACATAATGTCCTTAACTTGGCTTGATAAAAATAAGTATAAATAGTAAGTTCCACTTATATCTGTTTTAACACACTTAAAGAAATCTCTGATTTCTAATTTCCAGCTCTGCTGTACGTGTGGTTTCTAAATTTCTTATCCTAAGCATACTTGAATTTGCCCAAATGTTAGGGAATATTTTCAATTTTCCCTCCGCATTGCCTGCACATTATTCTTAGTGCTATGCTCACTCTACCTCACTCCCTACACACCAATCCTTCTATTTAATGATTGAAAAATAGAGTACGTAGATTTTTAGAGTTTGTCCTATGCTGGGAACATTGAACACATTACACAGCACACACGGCATTCTGCTAAAGAGAATATTAAACCTTGGGAACTGCACTGATGACCTGCACATGTGTGTGCTTCCCTTAGAATCCGTGAAGGAGGACGTCATTCTGATGAAATCTCCAAACCACCTGTGAAAACATGCTCGGCTCTGCTCTGAGAGTCTCTAATGGGAAGCACAGAGAGGGCGCCCTGGGTTTTATTGCTGTTGCTGCTACTGTTGTTGTTGATTAAATCACACAGCTACCATTCCCCTGAAAAGCCTGTCAGATGGTACTTTATGAATTCAAGGTTTATGTTCCTCCAGACAGGGTCACACTCTTACTCAGACTGGTCTCAAACTCCTGAGCTCAAGCAATCTACCTTGGTGTGTGTCACACTTTATGGGGGCAAGACGTGATTGCAAGAGGGACTTTACCTAACAATTGCAATCAGTGTAACCTGGCTTATTGTACCCTCAATGAATCCCCAACAATAAAAAAAAAAAAAAAAGAAAGACAATAATTAGTGGGAGTGGTGGCTCCCGCCTATAATCCCAACACTCTGGGAGGCTCAGGCAGGTAGATTGCTTGAGCTCAGGAGTTTGAGACCAGTCTGAGTAAGATTGTGACCCTGTCTCTACGAACAAGAGAAAAACTAGTCGGGCATGTGGCAGGTGCCTGTAGTCCCAGTAACTCAGGAGGCTGAGGCAAGAGGATCATTTGAGCCCAAGAGTATAAGGTTGCTGTGAGCTATGATGCCATGGCCCTCTACCCAGGATGATAGAGACTTTGTCTCAAAAATACGTAAATAAAATAAAACAAAAACAAAAGAATAATTTTCTAGTTTTTACCAACTTGGCTTCAAAATACGGTCACAAGTCACTCACATATCTTGGCCTTACTTATGATTTAGGTATTTTCCATTAAAAGCTAGCCCATGTTGCCTTGAGCAAAAAGTTATGATCTCTTAAAAGTTCTCTAGCTCAGAAAACCGACTCACATGGGGAGCGAGTCCTGGTCAATTCAGATGCACACTTGTTAGGTTAGTCAATTCTGTATTAGGTTAACAATTAACTTGTCTAATCTGAAAATCAGTCACATTTGTCTGATCATCGTTCACTGGTTGAACTAAATATAATGAAAGAATCTGCAAATATTGGTTCCAAGACAAACCACCAAGATTACTTTTTATTTTTAAATAGAGAAGTCTTCTCAGCTCACAAAAGACAAGGTCTATTCAGCATTGCCCCTTTTTCCTGCCAGGCTAATGGCATAAAGACACTTTTTGACAAAAACCATTCAATACATAGACATGGGGGCCTCTCTGGGGGGAGAGTACAAGGGTAGGGTTAACATTAGCAGACGCAGAGCTAGTATGTCTGTTTTTAATCTACAGCTGTTACTGTGGATAAGTTGAACAGAGGAAGGGAATTCAAGTTAAGGGTGGAGCTGCCTTCGCCGGCTCCCATCTGCCTGGCACACAGGTCATGAATGCATTTTAGAGCATACCAACTGCATCTTTGAGCTCCCTAAAGCTAAAAAAAAAAAAAATTGTGAGGATTTTACTGCGACCTTCCACAGTGCATGCAATAATTTCAGCTAACTACCTAGAACCCCAAGTCCTCTGACTCCCACACTCTCCTGGATCCTGCTTCCCTGGAAATACCACATTCTAAACTAGACCAACCAGGCCAACTGTAAACTCCCTCCTGTATTTGACCTTACTAATTTAGAATGTCTATCTATCAGAAAGCAAATCTCAGGGACGATTCCTTAGTAAATTAGGTAGCAGTAAACATTGATCCCTGAGCTGCAGAAAAGTCTCCTGGTACTTTTAACAGAACATTGAAAATGTAATTTGTGCTCAAGAAATACATATTAACCTCACAACAGCAATAGTAATGCTTAATAGTAATAACAGTAATAATAATAATAAGCACCTGCAATCCTAGCACTCTGAGGGGCTGAGGTGGATAGATTGCTTGAGATTAAGAGTTAGCTCAACACCAGCCTGAGCAAGAACAACACCTCATCTGTTCTAAAAAATGAAAAAACTAGCCAGGTATGGTGGTAAAAGCATGTAGTCCCAGCTACTTAGGAGGCTGAGGCAAGAGACTCGCTTAAGCTCAAGAGATTGAAGTTGCTGTGAGCCATGATGTCACAGCACTCTATTTCGGGATAACAGAGTGAGACGCTGTATGAAGAAATAATAATAAAAAAATTAAAAACAAAATAAAATCCTCGAGAGAATGAAAAGTTCCCATTTTTACATTAACATGAAAAAAGTCTTTTAAAATAATGAAAGAGCCTGAGCACAGATCATGGAGAACTCAGTGATGTGTAGTTAGGGAAACACAAACTCTCATGGGTCCCAAAATCTGTAATATATAACGGCATTATATATATGTAAAAAATACATATGTGTGTGTGTGTGTGTGTGTGTTATTAGGGAGAAGCAGAAAGATATGACTTGCTAGAGTTTGTTCTTTCTCCCAAACAATGTGGAGAAAAAAGCTGAGCTTCTTAGAACTAATTCAGTGTAGTTTACTCCAGCTTCTTGAAGTCTGTGTAATTTGTGATTCATGCACAATGGAAGACCTCAGTGTCATCACAGAGGTTTTGTGGTCTGGGAAAGAGGAAGGAGGAGGTAGAGGAACAACCATTCTCAATAGAGCTGGGAGAGGTTTAGACCATTTTGAAGTTTTTGAATGGGGCCCACAGAATATTGATAAATCTAAGCCATGATTTAGTATCACACAACCAATAAATAGCAGTGCCTCCCTCCGCCAGTGACTTCCCACAATGCCGCTCTGCCTCCTGCTTTCCTGGGCTTGCCTCACCCAGACCTGCAGTCCCTCTGGGGCCTCCTAGTCTTGGAAGCTTTTAGAGTCTTTCCAACCACACTCACTTTAACGGATGAGCTATGTAACTTGGGTGAATTGCTCTCCACCCTGAGGTTTAAGTTCCAAACTCTAAAGCAGAGACAACACGACATGTAAGTCAGAGGGTCTGTGAACAAGCACCTTCGAGCCCCTCACCTCTTTGGTCTATGACTGCTGCCAACCACAGGGAAAAATTGCCTGCTGTTTCCTCTGCTCCGGCTCATCCCTTCCTACATTAAAATAATTTTAAGAATATTTAGTTAAGCAATTGAAATTCTCACTTCAAATTCAAGTAAAATTAACACTAGAAAGGATATGTGCTGTGTTCCTATAGCAGGTATCGGGGCGCAATGTTTTTTTGTTTTGTTTTTTTTTTTAATTTTTTTATTAAATCATAACTGTATACAATGATATGATTATGGGGCATCATACACTCACTTCATAAACCATTTGACACATTTTTATCACAGTGGTTAACATAGCCTTTCCGGCGTTATCTCAGTTACTGTGCGCAATGTTGATAGACACCAGGGTATGGATGGCTGAATTTGGTCCCTTCTTCCGGACAAAGATCTTTTCATTTATCTTATATTGACTTTCTACCATACTATTCATGTTAATAGAAAAAAAAACTGTAAAATAATTTAAAGAGGTTTATTCTGAGCCAAACATGATTGACCATGGTCCAGAGCTACACAATCTCAGGAGGTCCTGAGAAAGTGGTCCCAAGGCAGCCAGGCTACAGTCTGGTTTTATACATTTTAGGGAGGCAGGAATTGGAGGTAAAATCATGAACCAATCTGTGGAAAGTATGCATTAATTCGGCACCCCCAAAGAGGGATATTTTGAAACAGGGCTAACAGGTTGTACGTAAGCTCAAAGATTCCTTGATTTGTAAATGGTTAAAGAAATAAACTTTGTCTATAAGCTTGGGATCAGTAGAAGGGAATGTGTTATGTTAAGATAAGGAAGTCTTCTAATCAAACCACAATGTACTAACTGGAAGTGATAGGTGAAGCAAATTGATGAGCTGCAGACCTGATTTAACCTTTGCCTTGCATGACTGTAGGCCCTGTTTGTAATCAGTCTTACCTCCAAAAGAGAGAGTGTAACAAGGCATTTCTGATCTCCCTTCCCTTCACTGTAGAGACCTCAGAGTTTTTCCTGGGGTCCTCTTGTCCAAGAGGGGATCCAACCTATTGGCAAGGGACTTATATTCACAAATACTGTACTGAACATTTCCCTTCCTCTAGTGTCTAGTGTCATTTGCATTTTCTTCACCAAAACAATAGATGCCACCTGACAACTCCCAACTTCCATCTCAAATCTAACAAATCAATACTTAACCCCACCTTTTCCCTTTCTCTTCTAATTCCATAACCAGCCTCCTATTCTGTTACAAATTTAACCCCCCTTGAGCCCTTCACCTCATTTACACTTGTACCTCTAACTCTCCCCGTTTTTTGTACTTTCAGTTTCTTCCCTGAATGGAACACTTTCTAGTGCAGGCCTCTTGCAGCGTGGTTGAGCTTGCCCAAATACTCAGCCTGCTAGCCAGGCCTCCTGTCTTCCTTTTACTTCTAGTATTTCTAGATTTCCACTGAGACTTAAAGTGTGCACCCAATGAATTATGAAGAGGACTCACCACTTACCAAGAGCACACAATTTCAGCTCTAAAGTCAGCAACTGCTTTTCAACCTGCACAATAAAAACAGCACACAAGTATACAGAAACTATAAAGCTTCAACTGATAGTAGGTTCAAAGATGGTCAAAAGTCCATTTGGCTCAAATGTCTCTATTAGGAATTTTAAGATAACATAAAATCTTCACATAATTGAGGGAAAAGCTTTACAAGATTTTTCAATCACTAATTTCTAAATTACTATAAATGACTCTTAGTGAAAATTGGAAAACATATTCTGTGTTTTTAAATAAGGCTAGATGGCACCTTTGTGTTTCCTTTTTCAGAGTGTATTTATCAGTATGGTACTAGCTTTACTGAGATAAACCAGTGCCTTGGGGCCCTGAAATCACCATGGTTAAGCGGAAGATGGCTTTGAGGGTGTTTTGGCTGTGCTCCAACTAGGATTCAGAAATCTGAGCAGCAGCAGAACTGGGTCATGAGCCTAAGAACTTCTCTAAAATATCCATCTTGCTGATCTGCAGCCATTAATTCTATTCTCTTGAGAATGAAATTTGAAAAGGAAAGTAGCTGAATCCAAAGGTCTTTTGCTATGTCTAATTGGAATAGATGCTCTGAATATAAATTCCTATAACCCACAGGAAGGTGAGGAGAAGGGTAGGCAGAGGAAGGGAGAGAGATAATATCCTAACTGGTTTACAGCATAAACAACAAAAATTACTGCTGTAATTAGTATGCACATTTACTTGGCATTCTTCAATAATCTTTCCTTTGCTTCACCTTTGTAAAAGGCTATCTGGCATTTTTCCAGACCTACAATTTGACCCAGATACTAGAAATAAGCAGTTAATGCAGATCTGGAGTACAGAAGCAAACACTATGAAATCTACACAAATAAATAAATTTGTGATCTGCAGTCTGACACTCAGCACTAAAAAGCAGGGGGGAAGGTGGCAGGGGATATACTTAAGGACACTCAAGGCCTCCTCTGGTGATTTCTTGTGAACACGGGATACCCAGCTATATTATGCAAACTAAGAAAAGAATATTAAAAGGCAAAGTTTGTGACTCACTTTAACTCACATTACCATTTCCTGGAAAGAAGGGTTGCATATTTTTTAAGGTCATTACTGGGCAGCCAGTGATAATCCCTCAGCCCCTTAGTAGTAAAAACGAGCCCGATGTTCTGAAGGAGTTACTTTCTAAAAGCTTTTTGATAAAAAAAAAAGATGGTAAAGTTTCAGATATTGTGGGCCGTTCTATAATATTTAAAGTTCAAAACATGAGTGCATTAGTGTCCTACAGGCTGCTCTAACAAAAATAGTCCTTAAAACTTTATGTATTAATCTCTTACACTCCGAGTGTCAGAAATCTGAAATTAGTTCCACTGGGCTAAAAGTCAAGGTGTGACAGTTCCCCTTCCCTCCAGGAGCTCCTCCCTTTCCCTTTCCCTTTCCCGGTGCCTCGCATTCTTTGGTTTGTGGTCCCTTCCTACACCTTCAAAGACACTAGCGTAGTGTTTTCAAATCTGTCCCTGTTTCCATCTCATCGCCTTTGCCTCCCATGAGAACACTTGTAATTACATTTAGCATGCACCCAGGTAATTCAGGATAATCTTTCTTATTCGAAAATCCTTCATCACATCTGCGAAGTTCCTTTGTCATATAAGGTAACACACAGGAATGAGGGCATAGGCCATTATTCAAGCCACCACAATGAGTGCCCATATAGCTATTTGACTTAAATACTATAATGTAAGCAAGAGAAAGAAGGAACACTGTGGTGGCTAGACCTGTCTACCTGACTGACACTAACACCCATCTTGTCATTGTCCATCATGTGAAACTAGAATGATCGACATTCCTATGGAAAACAAGTTCAGACCTAAATAGCTGTGACTCCAGATCCCCAGGACAGGCCAACTGGGTCACACTGGGGAAAACCCCAGTCATCTTGAGAAGCTGAGTAGAAATCAGAAGGCATGCTTATAGCTGATTCCAAGTGGGCAGAATTATCTGACCTCTCCAGAAAGCCCTTGAAGCCAGACCTAAGCTGCAGCCAAAAACACTGTGGAGAGAAAAAGTGTCATTAATGAAATGGCCAGAATAGCTGGGAAGTGGCAGGAGGGCTGTTATGCACAAAAGCTTGAAATATTTTCCTAAAGAGGAGAAGTATGTTAGATAACATTGAATCTGGACATTTCTGGGCTGGACAGTAATGATGGTTCAGTTAATATTATAAATAGCAATGTCCCCTCCCCCACCCTCAAAAAGGCTGAGTTTTAACTTTAAATTTTAACAAGCCTAAGCTTGAATCCAACTTTGCCACTCACCAGCTGGGTTACCTTGGGCAAGCTGCTCAACTTTTCTGAGGCTCAGTTTTCATACCTTCAAGCAAGATTAAATAAAATCTATTCCACAGGATTATTGCAGGGCCCCAGGAGATCACATATAATCTGAGTGCCTGGTGCACACAGCTGCTCATGTAGCCCTAAGCGCAAGGAGAGGGAGAGAGAGTATGACACAGCGCTGAGGACATTCAGCTGTAGGCACCTCCCCTGCCAGATTGCCAGGAGCTCTGGGTGATGTAGCCTAGTTCACAGCTGTGTAGGTACAGTGGTCACCCGCATAGTTACTAAGGCTCAAGTGAATTCTTAAATCCCGCAATATCCTCCCTACGCACATGGGTCTGGACTCTACTACCAACACTCCATGTTTCTGAATTTCCTGTGTCTCTGACTTAATGAGTGTCAGTGCAAGAGTGTAAGCTGCAGTTTGCAGCACCAGACTGAAGACCTCATTAATATTCCGAATTAATTGGTCCCTCATATTGACACCATGCGGGCCTGCTGTCACACTTCCCACTGAGCCCCCCTGCTGAGGCTTTTGCCACCTTAGTCCTCCACTTCTGACAGCTTGTTCCTTGTTCTTCCTACAGATCTCAGCCATCCATCAACTCTACTTACTGCAGCGTTAACACAAAAAGGTGGGCCTTTTGTAGACATCACGAACCAATCACAGAATGTAATACTATTTGCAAACTGACCAAACACCATATGGGGAAATCTCTGGGTCTCTGCTGCTTTTTATTGGCACAAGAGTTTTCTTGGATCCAAAAGGCATGGTTACCTCCTCTCTTCTTTTTCTGAATCAGTAGCAGTTTGATGTTCAATACTATCCGAACACTACTCTCTAGCTAATGATTCTATTTTTTTTTTTGAGACAGTGTCTCACTCTGTCACCCTGTGTAGAGTGCAGTGGCATCATTATAGCTCACAGTAACCTCAAACTGTTGAGCTCAAGAGTACTTATGGCCTCAGTCTCCCCAGTAGCTGGGACTACAGGTGTCTGCCCCTATGCCCAGCTAGTTTTTCTATTTTTAGTAGAGATGAGAGTCTTGCTCTTGCTCAGGCCAGTCTTGAAGTCCTGAGCTCAAGCCATCTACCAGCCTCAGCCTCCCAGAGTGCTAGGATTACAGGCCTGAGCCACAGAGCCCAACCTAATGATTCTAATTTCTCTGGGATGTCATGACTGACTCTTAGGGAACATGTACTATCATTTACTTGTTTTAAAATTGAAATTGCTTGTCCTTTCATTTCTGAAAAAGCTTTCTAAAAGCTCATGAATGAAATCAAGATGAGGTAAGTAAGACTCCAGCAAGAAAGACTATCTAAAGAAAGCAAACAAAGAAGATGTTTTTAGGCACACAAGTTCAGTAGATTATAGCTTTTGGGTAATACACTTGGTTCTAGGCTTTCTGGATGATAGACCAAAAAGGGAAACATATTAAGATACCTACTTTAAGAAACAAAGCATATTTATTAGCAATCAAAACTATTCTTGCAATTAAACTCAGAAATTTATTTTAATGCTCTTTATTATTGCATATTGGTATATTAACAGCTTTACAAGACATAAAAGCTTATTTAAACAAAGTATTTTCATGTCCACATTCTCAAGGCATAGAGAAATATATTTAACTCTAGATCAAGGAAGATCTTTCTGTGAAGGACCATGTACTAATTTGGTAAGACTGTCATAACAAACCATCACAAACTAGGTTGCTTAAACAACAAAATTTATTGTTAGACGTCCAACATTAAGGTACCAGCAGGAATGAATGGTTCCTTCTGAAGATTATAAGGAAGAATCTGCTACATGTTGCTGTTGTAGCTCCTGGTAGTTTTGTGGCAATCTGGGGTTCTGTGGCCTGTAGATCCATCACTCTGAACTCTGCCCTCATGTTCACATGACCTTCTTCCTGTGAGTCACTGTATCCAAATTTCCCCTCCAGTCACCCTGATTAGGAGCCCACCACCTCATGTTAACTAATTACATCTGTAATGACCTTATTGCCAAATAAGGTCCCGTTCTGAGATTAGGACTTCAACATATGAATTTGGGGGTGAAGAGACACAATTCAACTCCTAAGACACAATTCAACTCTTAAGAGACCAAGATGATATAGAACAAATATTTTAGTTGCAAATAAGCTGTCCCTACACAGACACAGACCTGCAGCATTTAGTTAAAGACTGTTGTCCATTATCTTAAGCAAGCCTTTGGTAAATCGCAGATTGTGTTTAATTCCTGATTAACCTTTCTGTCATCTACTTGAGTGCAGAAAGTCCTTGCTGGTGAAAACCTTATGAATGAGATTCTAAGTATGAAGGACACTCTGAATTATTTTTTCAGTAGCCAAGATTAGATAGATACATCAACACTCATTCCATTAAAACCATACTTTCATACCCTTAGATCATTGGCAAGTTTCTTTAACCTACTGGATCTTACCGGATGTCCTCAAAATATATGTCACTAGGGTAAGTTAAAGAATCAAGCTACCTTTTGTCCAGTCAATACCATTGGCAGGAAAAGTAATTTCATTCATGATCTACTGACATTATCTTCATCTAGAAGACACAATTGTTATTGTAGGAAAAAAAAGATATACAAAGGCCAGGCAAGGTGGCTCAGGCCTATAATCACAGCACTCTGGAGGCTGAGGCAGGTGGATCGCCTGAGCTCACAAGTTCAAGACCAGCCTGAGCAAGAGTGACACCACGTCTCTAAGAAATAGCTGGGTGTTATGGCAGGCACCTATAAGTCCCAGCTACTCAGGAGGCTGAGGCAAGAGGATCACTTGAGCTTAAGAGTTTGAGGTTGCTGTGAGCTACGACACCACCACACTCTACCAAGGGCAACAAAGTGTGACTCAGTCTCAAAAAATAAATAAATAAATAAATAAATAAAGATGTACAGCTTTTTCAAGGATCCTAGGATTTGAAGAAGGACACAGATTTCCTCTCCAAATGTGAGAATATATTATTTTAAGGAAAAGGTGGTATCTGACTTCTGATACACTTTTAAAACTGGGAAACAGGTATCAGGTAACAAATAATAACCCAAGTAGTAAATAAATAGCCAGGTAATAGGCAGCTGAAACAGAAAAAAGAAATCCTCAGAAGGAGGCCCTCAGTGTCACTATAGGGTAGTGACTGAATGCCAGGTTGATGCCAGCTTTAACGTTATTATTCTCAAACTCCTGCCACTATTATAGTCATAAAACCATCATATCAATATAACATTCTAATTTTCTTGTTAAAAAAGGTACATCTTAGGCGGTGCCTGTGGCTCAAAGGAGTAGGGTGCCGGTCCCATATATTGGAGGTGGTGGGTTCAAACCTTCCCTGGCCAAAAAAAAACTGCAAAAAAAAAAAGGTACATCTTTTTAAAAATACATTCAGAAGAAGCCAAATATTCTCTCTGCTTCTCTGTAGTTATATGTTTGTTGGAACCTTCCTGCCCTACCATTTGCTAGTTCTGTTTCCTTCTACAACTTTAGGTTTCTTAGCTATTAAACTTGGGTGAATAAGATACCTATCCTGTTAGATTTTTAGTATAGCACCTGGTATACAGTAAATGCCAATATATTAATATTTCAAGAATTATTATTTAAAAAAATAAAGAAAAATCCTGAAATTTGATGCTAATGATAAAAGGTCATTTGCTGCATTTTGTTTGTGGAGAAATACAGGAGGTTGGTGCCCCAATCAAAATTATTATTTAAGTAAAACCATTTGATACCTTTCTAGCCTCACTCACACTCAAGACATTTAAAGCATTCTTGTTAACATTAATAACCAGGCACAAAACAGATGTCTTTAGACAATTCTTTATTGGTTACAAGGGAATATACTATTTTCTTTATGGTAATACTTCAATATTCAACCAAATAAATGGAAGACATTTGGAGAAATACTTAATAAGCAATATATACAGATGCTAGAATGTTTTTTGGAAAGACATGTAAATTTTTTATGTATTTGTAAGTAGGTAGTTTATTATATTAAGCTAATGTTTTCTCTAAGATGTAATGCCTGACAATGTGTCTGTACTTTATATGGAATTCAGATGTAAGCATGAAGCAAAGATGGCTTTGGTTAGGAGGCTCTATGCATAGGAGTCTTTTAGTAAAAGATGGCATTTTAATGTGATAGTTATTCCTTTTCCTTACTGCAGTCTCTTATCCACACAGAAGGTTTCTCACTCAGCCCTAATTGGGGTTGGCAGTTGCAGTGTTAAACCCTGAATGTAGACTTGTAAAAGTGATAAACATAGTACAGGACACTGACTTTTTTTTATCTCCGTGGAAACTTCAAGAGTTTCACAAGAAGGATTTTTTTTATTTCACTTTGATAATGAATTTTCGTAAGTCATATATTCTTTCATTCAAAGTTCAAATTATTGGAGCTAGACAGAAGCCAGCACAAAAGAGAATCCTAACATTAATCTTTAATGAGATATTTTTTATCATCAAAAAATCCTTGGATAAAGACAGAGAGCAGCAGCCAAGACAAGCAGACACAGACTACCCTGTGACTTAGGCAGGTGCAAACCTCTGGAGTATCTGCTTACTGCAGACAACTGACTGGGTCACAGCCCTGTGGGGCTAGCAGTGACTGGGTGTGACAGAGCTGCAAGGTGGGGAAGGAGGCATCAACCTTCCCAGACTGACCTATTTACTGGGTGGCTCCTCCTGACTCCACACAGCACTGGAGCAAGCCATATTAGAGCAGTCACCAACCCCTGTGATCCAGTTCCCAGGGACCTCTTGAACTCTCCCACTCGAGACAGCTGCTGACTGAGACAATTGATTTGGACCTTTTGAACTGAGCCACTCACCTGGGGACTATCCAGGTGGTGCCCTGGGTGTGTGGTTGTAAGAAGGTTTGATTTTCCTTTTCCATTTGTTGGTGGGTGGGTGGACTTAATTGCTGGTATTTCTTCACAGCTGAGACTTCAACCCAGAGTAACTGTTTCACTGGGGTCAAAAAGAAACCAGCTGAAAACAAGACAAAACCACTTAGCCCCTCTACACCAAACAGGGCCCCAGTTTCTCAGGCCACAGCACTGTACAGGTCCTCGACAAAGCACCAGGGGAGAAATCAAAGGGAGTAAAACAATCATGGGGTGGAATAAGCGGAAAAACTCTGGTAACATGAATAACCAGAAGATCAATCCCCCCAAGGAAAGATATAGCAGATGTAATTGAAGATCCCATTCACAAACAACTGGCTGAGATGTCAGAAATAAATTGAATTCAGAATTTGGATGGCAAACAAGATTAACAAAATGGAACTAGGAATTCGAGGAGAAATTCAAAAGCTGTCTCAAGAATTTAACGAATTTAAAGACAAAACCACCAAAGACTTAGACACACTGAAGCAAGAATTTGCAGCCCTCAAAGATATGAAAAATACAGTAGAATCCCTCAGCAACAGAATGGAACAAGCAGAAGAAAGGATTTCCGATATTGAAGATAAAGCCTATGAACGCTCCCAAACTCTCAAAGAGGAAGAGAAATGAAGAGCAAAAATGGATCATTCTCTCAGAGAGCTCTGGGATAATTTGAAGAAGGCTAATATCCAAATCTTTGGAGTTCCAGAAACAGATGAAGTGGCCTCGCTGGGCACAGAGGCCATTCTGCATGAAATTATGAAAGAGAATTTTCCAGACATGCCTAGAGATTCCGAAATACAGATAGCAGACAGCTTCAGAATCCCAGCATGACTCAATCCGAATAAGACATCCCCCAGGCATATCATAATTAGCTTCACTAAAGTTAATATGAAGGAGAAAGTTCTCAAAGCTGCCAGGCGAAAGAAAGTTATTACGTACAAAGGGAAGAATATTAGAATGACTGCAGACCTCTCTGCTGAAACTTTTCAAGCCAGAAGAGGGTGGTCATTGACTTTTAATCTCCTAAAGCAAAATAACTTCCAACCCCGAATTTGTATCCAGCTAAACTGAGTTTCATCTATCATGGAGAAATTAAATACTTTAATGACATTCATATGTTGAAGAAATTTGCCATAACCAAACCAGCTCTTCAGGATATTCTCAGACCTATCCTCCATAATGACCAACACAATCCTATACCACAAAAGTAAACTCACTCAGAAACTTTGGATCAAACTCCAACTTCCACACTGGCAAAAGGATTCAAAATGCCCACTGGACTTTTGAAAAACTCGATACCCAAAACTTCACCAGACTTATCAATATTCTCCATTAATGTGAACAGCTTAAACTGTCCTCTAAAGAGGCATAGGTTAGCTGACTGGATACAAAAACTCAGGCCAGATATTTGTTGCATACAAGAGTCACATCTTAACTTAAAAGACAAATACAGACTCAGGGTGAAAGGATGGTCATCCATATTTCAGGTAAATGGTAATCAGAAAAAAGCAGGTGTTGCAATGTTATTTGCAGATACAATAGGCTTTAAACCAACAAAAGTAAAGAAGGACAAGAATGGTCACTTCATATTTGTTAAGGGTAATTATCAATATGATGAGATTTCAATCATTGATATCTATGCACCCAACCAGAATGCACCTCAATTTATAAGAGAAACTCTAACAGACATGAGCAACTTGATTTCCTCCAGCTCCATAATAGTTGGAGATTTCAACACTCCTTTGGCAGTATTGGATCCATCCTCCAACAAGAAGCTGAGCAAAGAAATTTTATTTTTTTTTTCTTTTTTTTGTAGAGACAGAGTCTCACTTTATGGCCCTCGGTAGAGTGCCGTGGCCTCACACAGCTCACAGCAACCTCCAACTCCTGGGCTTAAGCGATTCTCTTGCCTCAGCCTCCCGAGTAGCTGGGACTACAGGCACCCGCCACAACGCCCGGCTATTTTTTTTTTGTTCTTGTTGCAGTTTGGCCGGGGCCGGGTTTGAACCCGCCACCCTCGGTATATGGGGCCGGCGCCCTACTCACTGAGCCACAGGCGCCGCCCGCAAAGAAATTTTAGATTTAAACCTAACCATCCAACATTTGGATTTAGCAGACATCTACAGAACATTTCATCCCAAGAAAACTGAATACACATACTTCTCATCAGCCCACGGAACTTACTCCAAAATTGATCACATCTTAGGTCACAAGTCTAACCTCAGTAAATTTAAAGGAATAGAAATTATTCCATGCATCTTCTCAGACCACCATGAAATAAAACTCGAGCTGAGTAACAACAGGAATCTGCAAACTCATACAAAAACATGGAAGTTAAATAACCTTATGTTGAATGATAGCTGGGTCAGACATGAGATTAAGAAAGAAATTGCCAATTTTTTGAAACAAAACTACAACGAAGACACGAACTATCAGAACCTCTGGGACACCGCAAAGGCAGTGCTAAGAGGGAAATTTATAGCACTGCAAGCCTTCCTCAAGAGAACAGAAAGAGAGGAAGTTAACAACTTAATAGGACATCTCAAGCAAATGGAAAAGGAAGAACATTCCAACCCCAAACCCAGTAGAAGAAAAGAAATAACCAAAATTAGAGCAGAATTAAATGAATTTGAAAACAAAAGAATAATACAACAGATCAATAAATCAAAAAGCTGGTTTTTTTAAAAGGTCAATAAAATAGATAAACCTTTGGCCAACCTAATCAGGAAAAAAAAGAGTAAAATCTCTAATCTCATCAATCAGAAACAACAAAGACGAAATAACAACAGACTCCTCAGAAATCCAAAAAATCCTTAAAATATTACAAGAAACTTTACTCTCAGAAATATGAAAATCTGAAGGAAATTGACTGATACTTAGAAGCACGTCACCTTCCAAGACTTAGCCAGAATCAAGTGGAAATGTTGAACAGGCCCATATCAAGTTCGGACATCGCATCAACCATAAAAAACCTCCCGAAAAAGAAAAGCCCGGGACCAGATGGTTTCACGTCAGAATTCTACCAAACCTTTAAAGAGGATTTAGTACCTATACTACTCAACCTGTTCCAAAAGTTAGAAAAAGAAGGAAAACTACCCAACACGTTCTATGAAGCAAACATCACCCTGATCCCCAAACCAGGAAAAGACCCAACAAGAAAAGAAAATTTTAGAACAATATCACTAATGAATATAGATGCAAAAATATTCAACAGGATCCTAACAAACAGAATCCAGCAACACATCAGACAAATTATACATCATGACCAAGTCGGTTTTATCCCAGGGTCTCAAAGCTGGTTCAATATATGTAAATCTATAAATGTAATTCAGCACATAAACAAATTAAAAAACAAAGACCATATGATTCTCTCAATCAATGCAGAAAAAGCCTTTGATAATATCCAGCATCCCTTCATGATCAGAACACTTAAGAAAATTGGTATAGAAGGGACATTTCTTAATCTGATAGATGCCATCTACAGCAAACCCACAGCCAACATCATATTGAATGGAGTTCAATTGAAATCATTTCCACTCAGATCAGGAACCAGACAAGGCGGCCCGTTGTCTCCACTGCTTTTTAACATTGTACTGGAAGTTTTAGCCACTGCAATTAGGGAAGAAAAGGCGATCAAGGGTATCCATATAGGATCAGAAGAAATCAAACTTTCGCTCTTCACAGATGATATGATAGTATATCTGGAAAACACTAGGGACTCTACTACAACACTCTGAGAAGTGATCAAGGAATACAGCAGCATCTCAGGTTACAAAATCAACATTCATAAATCGGCAGCCTTTATGTATACCAACAATAGTCAAGTTGAAAAAACAGTTAAGGACTCTATCCCATTCACAGTAGTGCCAAAGAAGATGAAATATTTGGGAATTTATCTAACAAAGGACGTGAAAGATCTCTATAAAGAGAACTATGAAACTCTAAGAAAAGAAATAGCTGAAAATGTTAACAAATGGAAAAACATACCATGCTCATGGCTGGGAAGAATCAACATTGTTAAAATGTCCATACTACTCAAAGCAATATGTAATTTCAATGCAATCCCCATTAAAGCTCCACTGTCATACTTTAATGATCTCAAGAAAACAAAACTTCATTTTATATGGAATCAGAAAAAACCTCGTATAGCCAAGACATTACTCAGAAATAAAAACAAAGCTGGAGGAATCACGCTACCAGACCTCAGACTATACTACAAATCGATAGTGATCAAAACAGTGTGGTAGTGGCACAAAAATAGAGAAGTAGATGTCTGGAACAGAATAGAGAACCAAGAGATGAATCCAGCTACTTACCGTTATTTGATCTTTGACAAGCCAATTAAAAACATTCAGTGGGGAAAAGATCCCCTATTTAACAAATGGTGCTGGGTGAACTGGCTGGCAGCCTGCGGAAGACTAAAACTGGACCCACACCTTTCACCATTAACTAAGATAGACTCTCACTGGATTAAAGATTTAAACCTAAGACATGAAACTATAAAAATACTAGAGGAGAGTGCAGGAAAAACCCTTGAAGAAATCGGTCTGGGCGAGTAATTTATGAGGAGGATCCCCCGGGCAATGAAAGCAGTTTCAAAAATACACTACTGGGACTTGATCAAACTAAAAAGCTTCTGCTCAGCCAAGAACACAGTAAGTAAAGCAAGCAAACAGCCCTCAGAATAGGAGAAGATATTTGCAGGTTATGTCTCTGACAAAGGTTTAATAACCAGAATCCATAGAGAACTCAAACACATTAGCAAGAAAAGAACAAGGGATCCCATAGCAGGCTGGGCAAGGGATTTGAAGAGAAACTTCTCTGAAGAAGACAGGCGCACGGCCTTCAGACATATGAAAAAATGCTCATCATCTTTAATCATCAGAGAAATGTGAATCAAAAGTACTTTGAGATATCATCTAACTCCAGTGAGACTAGCCTATATCACAAAATCCCAAGACCAGAGTTGTTGGCGTGGATGCGGAGAAAAGGGAACACTTTTGCCCTGCTGGTGGGAATGCAAATTATTACATTCATTTTGGAAAGATATATGGAGAACACTTAGAGATCTAAAAATAGAACTGCCATTCAATCCTGTAATTCCTCTACTGGGCATATACCCAGAAGACCAAAAAATCACATTATAACAAAGATATTTGTACCAGAATGTTTATTGCAGCCCTATTCATAATTGCTAAGTCATGGAAGAAGCCCAAGTGCCCATCGATCCATGAATGGATTAATAAATTGTGGTATATGTATACCATGTAATATTATGCAACCTTAAAGAAAGATGGAGACTTTACCTCTTTTATGTTTACATGGATAGAACTGGAAAATATTCTTCTTAGTAAAGTATCTCAAGAATGGAAGAAAAAGTACCCAATGTACTCACCCCTACTATGTAACTAATTTAGGGCTTTCACATGAAAACTATAACCCAGTTACAACCTAAGAATAGGGGGAAGGGAGAAAGGGAGGGGGGAGGTGGGTAGAGGGATGGGGACAGGCGGGATCACACCTGCGGTGCATCTTACAAGGATATATGTGAAACTTAGTAAATGTAGAATGTAAATGCCTTAGCACAATAACTAAAAAAATGCCAGGAAGGCTATGTCAACCAGTGTGATGAAAATGTGTCAAACGGTTTATGAAGCTAGTTTATGATGCCCCATGATCATATCAATGTACATAGCTATGATTTAATAAAAAAAAAGAAGTAGGAACATAAAATACTGTATAATATAAAAAAATCCTCAGTTAGAAATATGTGAAACACTATTTTCAAATTTTGGACTCAAAACTTCATTATATAGAGATTGTTTAGAACAAACTGGATCTAATGAATAATTTGGGGAAAAATAATTGGACAAGGGTAGGGTAGAATAAGATAAAAGAAAATGAATTTTAGAAGTAAGGATTATAACATGATCTCAAAAAATTTTTGAAAGGTTCAGAATACAGTTTATGAAATACATAAATGCACATAGGACAAAATTGTGCTATTCTACTCAGAAGATGTGAATTGTAAGCATTTTGAAGACAATATGAATTCTTTTGGTCCAATTTATTCAAAGTATGTTCCCCAGCTATCAATATATCCATTGGTGCTCCTTGAAAAAGAAAAAAAGGACAGAGCATTTGAGATAAGCTTACTTCATTAATACTCCATCTTTTCTCATCCCAGACCCTCTCTCCAGGAAAGAGGGTATTTGAGATAAGAAAAATAATATTCAAGAATTCTACAGCCTTGCAATTAAAAAAAAGTTATGGAAAGGAAGTTCAGAAGTGCTCTTTAAAATATTGTGGATTCTAAAACATAATCTCCCCCCCAAAAAATCAAATCATTATCACTATCAAACAGTCATGCCAATGGCATTGTAAAGAGCTCATTGAACTTAGGTTGTAAAAGCCGTGAACATTTTCTTATAAAATTATATTGCAGTTGATTATAGCATATTACAAGATTGCTGAACATAAAGTCAATGGATAGGAAAAATAAACCAGATACACTGTAGGAATTTAATGAAATCTTTCACCGGCCATGGCAGAAAGACAATCATCAGACTGCCTGGTAAAGTGGTTTGTACCCACAATATGTTAGTATCAGATACAGGTGCACAACCTTATGATTGAGTTGATTAAAAGCAAGGCAGAAGGGCGGCGCCTGTGGCTCAGTCAGTAGGGCGCCGGCCCCATATACCGAGGGTGGCGGGTTCAAGCCCGGCCCCGGCCAAACTGCAACCAAAAAATAGCTGGGCGTTGTGGCGGGCGCCTGTAATCCCAGCTACTCGGGAGGCTGAGGCAAGAGAATCACTTAAGCCCAGGAGTTGGAGGTTGCTGTGAGCTGTGTGAGGCCACGGCACTCTACCGAGGGCCATAAAGTGAGACTTTGTCTCTACAAAAAAAAAAAAAAAAAAGCAAGGCAGAATATTTCCTATCTTTTTTTAAGATAAGTTGAATCATACCAGAGGCAGCAGAATGGATTACCGTACACACTGGTAAAAGCATTAGGGGATCTGCATTTAAACCCCACTTTTACCACTTTTGAGTTACACACATTTAGACAATTCATTTAACCTCATTAAACTTCAGTTGCCTCATTAGAGTCTCATTCAACTCAAAGGACTAGTATGAGGATTAAATGACCTCAAATATATAAAAGAGCAATGTAAACTATAAAGCTATATGAAATTTTAGTGGTTACTACTGCTAAAATAAATTGTAGAATTCTCTCATAAAAGAGCTTTGATATTTTTTACCTTTCAACGTAATCCCAATTGCTATGTACAAAATATATGTTTAATTGATTCAATTCGTGATCAATTAACTTTTTAAAATCCCACCTCAATAAAATGCTGAATCATCATGCAAACATATTAAACCTGTGCTCTTTTGTACAATCATTGCTTGCAGAATACATATTTCAGTTTTCCTCAGAGTTTTAAATTGAGTGCTGCTGTCCCTTTGAGAACGCAATGCCAACATCCTAATTTATTTTCAATTAGTGGTTAATTTGCTTTCAAATGTACGTTATCCACACTTGCTAGTCCTAAGAGTTTCTCAGATCAGATAAGAGTACTGGGAACCCACCTCATTTCCCTTTTGTAGCACATTAATAGGTCACATAGCATCATAGCCTACTCTGAGAAAACTTTCCGAGACACAAGAGGTTGTCAAAACCTCAGCATTCTTCTGGGGCAGCTCACTTGATCATTTCCTCTTCAACATTCTACAGGACAAGAAACAGAAATCATTTGCTTAGAACAAATATGCTAGATAAGATAGTCCCCTCCAAAGATACTATAAATAATAATAGCTTTCGAGAAGATCCCATTCACTACCAACCATAATAATAAAATATCTAAGAATAAACCCTTAAAACTTTTTCAAATAAGATTACAAAAATCTCAGATTTACAAACAAATCTCAGATTAGTGCTGAAACATATGTTCCTGAATTCAGAAAACTTACTGTAAGATGTCAAACTGATTCAAAAGTTTAGCTAGAAAGTAAATACTCCAGTATATATTATTTTTTAAATAATAATAAAACAGGAGCTGCTTTACTGTATTTAAAAATGTAGAACATTACTACAAACATTTAAAAATCTGGCACAGGTGCTAAATAGATAAATATATCAATGGAACAGAATAGAAAGGCCAAAAATAAACTCAGATATACCTGGGAAAGCACATATAGCAAAGGTGGCACTTCAAAGCAACAGGTGGACAACTGGACAATTTATGGGGAAAACTCGATCATTTAAAAAATGAATTGCAAATGTATTAAATATCTAAATTTAATATAATAATATGTAAATATATGTGCATAATGTATATAACTATATCAGAAAATGTAGGTGAATGCTTTTATAATCTTAAAGAGAAATTGGCCTTTCCAAGTATGACCTAGAATTTAGAAGCCATGTAAGGAATATTTGGTGATTAGCTGATTTGATTGCATAAAATAACTTAAATTTATATACAATAAAAGACATCTCAAAAGTAAACTACATGAACTATAGCCAAAAGCAAACAGGATGGCAGAAAATACTAAGTCCTCCTACAGATCAATAATCAAGACAAATAACAGATGAACAATAGCTACTAATGGAAGAATATAAATGGCCAATTAACATCATATTTTAAAAATTATTGTATTGAGTTTTAAGCATGTAAATATGTATTTTTCTCCATAAAAGTTGGCCAAGTTTCAGAAAAAACATATATATACACACACATTGATGTGTGTGCATACATGTGTATAATAAAAGTAGAGTATTATTAATAAAAAACTAGGAAGTATTCTATCATAATAAAGAGAAGAAGAACTCATGAGAATTTTCCTGTTTTTACAAACAGGTGCTCTATATACACTATTTCTTTTTTCCACTTAATTTTACAAAAATACTCAAAATTTGGGCAGCGCCTGTGGCTCAAGGAGTAGGGCGCCGGTCCCATATGCCGGAGGTGGTGGGTTCAAACCCAGCCCCGGCCAAAAACCACAAAAAAAATAAATAAATAAATAAAAATAATACTCAAAATTTTAGATGAAAAGAAAAATGACAAATGGAATGTATATTAGAGTATTAACAGTGGTTGTCTCTTAATATGTTCTTTTTGTTTATTGTATTTTCTGGATTCTTTACAATTTGTATAAAAAATATTTTAAGGGTATGTATAACTTTTTAAAAAAAGGAATTACCTATTCTTTTAAAAGTCACTTAAAATACCTCACATTGTTTTTGTTTTAGTTAGCACTGAGGAAAGAAGGGAAGAGCGAATCTGCAATTCAGATCCACAAATGAAATATTCA
Source organism: Nycticebus coucang (assembly GCF_027406575.1). Lineage (NCBI taxonomy): Eukaryota > Metazoa > Chordata > Mammalia > Primates > Lorisidae > Nycticebus > Nycticebus coucang. The sequence goes on from NC_069792.1 coordinate 52,610,714, forward strand.
GCACAATGAAAACTTAGATAAAATAGCTTGTGAATCAACTAACAGAAATAAAACGAAAGTCTGAATTCATGGTCCAGAAAAATAGCTGGACACTGGTTATAAAACATGATCTACTGCAATCAAACAAAGTCAAGATCATATTTGAACTAGGACATAAACAAAACAGAATTTCAAATAATTCAGCAATGCTTTTGCCTTCATAATCCAACACAATTCGGCTGACACCGTTATTTCTAGCATCCTTGCCCTGGAGTCAAGTGAATATAAAGATAGAGAAAATGCATTTTCTTGTTAAGAAAAAATAGATTAGAAACAGAAAGAAATACCCATTGCTTTCTTCAAATTAAGAGAAATTTGTATTAAATGACTGGTTGTAAATCAAGAGTCAAATATCCTATGAAATCTTATCGCGTCTAAGATCAGCTCGGCCCTCCCTCTGCCCTGAGTGTATTGTTCTCTTGCTTTCTGCCAAGCAGCATTTCTCAGCTGGCCCCTTTCTGGATCAGCACGTGTTTTGCTGACACTGTCCAGAGGACCAAGATTAATTTCCTACAGACTATAGGTAGATGGAGAAAAATAAGGATTCCCGAAGTGAATCTGTCAGTCTACCAAACAAACAAAGAAGAAAGGAAGAGAAGAGAGAAAGAAAAAGGAAGAAAGAGTGAGGAAATCATAGATTTATGTGAAGATATCAAGCATCTAATAAACAGTTCACAAAGCTCAAACCAACTGACAAGGAAAGTGTGTAATGTCATTAAGGAACCAGAGAAGCTTCTGCACTGCCCAGGAGGGTAGGCTTTAGTAATGCAACATTATCTCTCCACTTAGAGATGGATCTAGGGAATCCAGACCAGACAGAACAATCTGTCAAAAATGTGGAGTATTACACATGCAGGGCTGAAAGACAGACATCTAACGTGCAGTGTGACAAATGTTAAAGGGAGGGCAGAACAAGATGACTCAGAGCACATGGAAAAGCCAACTAATAGGAACTTGAGGGAAGGAAAAATATTTTAGCTGAGACTGAGAAAGTGGAAGGGAGTTAGCCAGGCCAAGAGCAGAGAGACGTCATTCTCCAGAAAAGAGGGAAAGGATTCTGTAAATGCCCAAAGGAGAAGTAAAAGTAGTTGACTTGGAGGACAGTAGTAGCAGTGGGATTGGGTCATCCCTGGTACTGGAAGGTCTTATAGGTCCTATTTTGTAGGAGCAATGGGAGTGTAAGCAAATAAAATTAAAATCACTTAATGGCTGGCGCTATACATAATTTTACTTTTAGATTAGTGGCAATCAAAACAATTTAAAATACAGAATAATAATTTAGAAGACCCCAAGGGTATATTATAGCTTGCAATCATTATACTTTTTTATTCCAAAATATTAAGGAGCTACAAGTGTTTTTGTTACGCGGATAGCTTTTATAATGCTTAAATCAGGGCTACTAGTGTGTCTATCACTTGAATAGGGTTCATTCCACCCATTAGGTAGGTTTTATCCTCCCCACTACCTTCCTTACCCTTCTTGATTTTGAGTGACTTTTACTTTTCTCTGTGCCCATCGATTACGTTCATATTATTACAGAGTACATGTGGTGTTTGTTTTTCTATTCCTGGACCATGTAGCGTAATGGTCTACTGTTCCGTCCAAATTGCTGCACAAAGGGGCCAGGTGTGGTGGCTCATGCTTGTAATCCTAGCACTCTGGGAGGCCAAGGCTGGTGGACTTGTTTGAGTTCGAGAGTTTAAGACCAGACTGAGCAAGAGTCAGACCCCATCTCTAAAAAATAGCCAGGCATTGTGCTGGCACCTGTAGTTCTACCTATTCAGGTGGTGGAGGCAAGTGAATTGCTCAAGCTTGAGAGTTTGAGATTGCTGTGAGCTATGATGCAACAGCACTCTACCGAGGGCAACAAAGTGAAACCCTGTCTCAAAAAAAAAATACAAAAAAACAAATTACTACAAAAGACATTAATTCATTCCTTTTTATAGCTGCCTAGCATTCCTGTATATAGATAACATTTTGTTACTCCAACTCAGAAACTGGAGGGCACGTGGGTTGATTCTACATCTTTGCAATTGCCCAAAACACATTCAAGAGAGGGCGGCGCCTGTGGCTCAGTCGGTAAGGCGCTGGCCCCATATACCAAGGGTGGCAGGTTCAAACCCCGCCCCGGCTGAACTGCAACCAAAAAATAGCTGGGCGTTTTGGCGGGCGCCTGTAGTCCCAGCTACTCAGGAGGCTGAGGCAAGAGACTCGCTTAAGCCCAGGAGTTGGAGGTTGCTGTGAGCTGTGTGATGCCACGGCACTCTACCGAGGGCCATAAAGTGAGACTCTGTCTCTAAAAAAAAAAAAAAAAACATTCAAGACAGTGAATCTTCTTGATAAAAAGACTTCTTTTCCTTTGAGTAGATGTCCAGTAGTGGAGTTGTTGAATCAAATGGTAGCTCAACTTGCAGTTCTTTGAGGAGCTTCCATTCTATTTTTCATGACGGTTGTACTAGTTTGCAGTCCCACCAAGTGTTCCTTTCTCTCTGCATCCATGCTACTAGCATCTATTGTTCTTTGACTTTTAATAGTGATCTTCCTAACAGGGATAAGGTGATGTCTCAGTAGAGACTTAATTTCCATTTCTCTAATGGTTAATGATGTTGACCATTTTTTCACATGTTTTCGGCCATTTCTCTATATTCTTTTGAAGAGTCCCTGTCTTGCTAGGGCAGCAGAGCCTGTGGGGAGGGTGAGAAGCCCTGTGGCTCTTTCCTGACCTTCCCTAAGACCTCCCCACAGATACCTTCAATTTTGCCCAGTGAATCACCCTGTCACCTTCTCAGTCACTCTGAAATCCCTCATTGCTTCTCCAGAGTTTCACGATGTTCTCTCCAAGAAGAGCCATAGATAGGTAAGTATCCACCTGCAACTTTCAGTCCTCTCTTCGAGAGTGGGGCATGTGGTCTGTTTCTAGTCCTCCATTTTCTCCAGTATCTGATTATTATACTTTAATGGAAATGAACCTGGCATGTCCTACAAGTGGCTTTTTAGTTTTATTACCTGATGTATGTAATATAGTTTAGCTGTTTCTTATGGAAATATTATTTTTTTCTAAAAGTTCCGGTTATTTACATTACTGTTGTTTAGATCACAAATAAATAAATCCTTATTATATTTTAGAAATGCTAGAAGCTTAACTCTCAAATTCATTTTAATTCCAAGGATTTTATAATTTCCAAAGATCTCTAACCCACTGTACTTCAGACTGTTTTTGATCACTCATTTATCAATAAAACATTTTTGATCATATACCTCATACATGTAGCAGTACATAATTTCAAGTATAAATTATGGATTACTATTATGTACATTATACAACATTTATGTACATTTTAAAACATATACAAAAATAGAAATTAAAAAAGAATGAGCTGGGAAGAAGAAGAATAGAATTGAAGTTCTAATCAAAGAATCTTTCCAATGGACTATCTTATGGACCCACTCTGAAATCTTTATAATCCACATGAAATCTTTTAATTCCAGATGTTATTTCAATTTACTCAATAAAGTCTACACATGGGTCTTTTTAATTTCTGATTTGAAGAAATAAAATATTGTTCATGGAGTATTCCTAATTCTTAATTTACAGGCACATCTTAGCAGGGAATTAATCAATGTTCTTACTATTTTGATTACAAAAGAAAAATTTCAACCACAGTAATCACTGAGATCACCATTTACTGCTGAATGGATTCAATGTGTTATGTCGTCATATCTTTGACAAGGAATTTCAGACGTGCACAGTTGTATGGCCCTCTCGAAGCCTTATGTTTCTTACTGTAAGGAACAGAGAACAGAGGAATTTAGTATTTTAAAATATTAACCCTAAGGGCCTCAATAAAAGAAAATTAAAGATAAGAGGTTAAAAATGTGCAGTAAAAAGGATCATCATTTAAAGCTTTCCAGATGCCTCCTCACTTAAAGGAATATCTCAGCGTTCTTTTTCTGGATTGAGTAACTGCATCTGAAAATATCACTGAATACCCCAGGGTGGTGGCCACACCGTGGGTTTCTCAGGTCTCTCTCGTTTTGATCCAGCTCTGCCACTTACTGCATGATGTTAGGTAAGTCACTTAGCCTAAGTTGTTGATTCCTTATCTATAAAAGAGGTGATAGCAGCACCTACCTAGTGCCTAGGCTGTTGTAAGTACTCAAGAAATACCAGCATAATTGTTCAAAGAAATAAAAGTATATGTGGGACATACCATCAGGGTTAATGTAAATTATAAACACTTTTTTCTTTGTCCTGTTCTTACAGAATTTTTGCTCCCTTGGTGATCAGTGTCCTTTCAAATGCCATTTCTTTTAGATTAAAAACTAGAGATACAGAGATTTCAGATTTGCTCACAAAGGACAGACAGAGTCCTGAGGGCCAAGGGTATAGAGGAGATAAAAGTAATTAAATCATACGGGTAGTGGCTTCCAGCAGCAGTCTTAGCTCATGCCAGGAAGAATGCCTAAGGTTGAACAGGCCTTGGGAATGGATGGGCAAATGAGATAGGAACGTCAGTTCCCAAATATGGAGCAAGCAGCCACAGGTACCCTGTTTCCCTGAAAATAAGACATCCTCCAAAAATAAGACCTACTTACAGGAAAGATAAGACGTCCCCTGAAAATAAGACCTAGCACATCTTTGGGAGCATACCTTAAAATAAGACACTGTCTTATTTTCGGGGAAACAGGGTAGTTGTTGAGACAGAAATAAGAACCATCTCAGGGAACAAGAAGCCTGGAAAAGTACAACATAAACACTCCCATACTTCTTTCCCAAGTCTAATATTTACCTATATGCCTTACTGAAAGCCACATACTGTGCTAGGCATTTCACAAACTATCTTTATCTTCATATTTTTATGAACTATAATAAAATCTTAAGCCTCCCCCTAGATGACTAAATGGACCCCTTGTTGGCCTAGGAGGTCCCAGAAAAACTCTAAAATGAAGTTGCCAGATGTGGGGAAAGGGGAAGTCAGATTTGCCTCTTTATGTCCTCTCCAATGTGGGGTTATTCTTTGTAACAATAAGACAACAAATCATAACTAGACCCAAGGCCATGCAAGACACAGTTTAAATCCCATCTGCAGGCCATCAGTTTATTTAACAGATTGCTTGAGTTGTGATCTGCTCAACAGACATCCTTATCTTAGGTTAAAATATTCCAAGCCTTTAAACAAAGGCTTCATTTCTTTAATTAATTATGAAGCAAAGAATCTTCTTTTTTTTTTTTTTTTTTAGAGACAGAGTCTCATTTTATTGCTGTTGGTGGTGTCACACAGCTCACAGCAACCTCCAACTCCTGGGCTTAGGCGATTCTCTTGCCTCAGCCTCCCGAGTAGCTGGAACTACAGGTGCCTGCCACAACACTCGGCTATTTTTGTTGTTGTTGCAGTTTGGCTAGGGCTGGGTTTGAACCCGCCACCTTCTGTATATGGGCCCAGCACACTACCCACCAAGCCACAGGTGCCGCTCAGAAGCAAAGAACCCACCTATCACCTGTAATTTGCCCTCCTCCAGCTTTGACCTGTCCTGCATTTTCAGGTCAAAGCAATGTACGCCCCCCTCCCCCCCCACTTACTGATTTACTATCTTATATGTAATTCTTATTTCTGTGTCTAAAAACCCAGTTACTGTAAGAACATTTTCTCAGGCTTCTCAAGGCCATATGCTCAGAGCCAGTCACATACATTCAACTCAGAATAAACCTCTTTAAATTATTTTACTTTTTTTTTTGTTGTTGTTGTTTTTATAGGGGAGTTTCTGTTAACATTTTCCAGATGAAAGATCTGAGGTTGTTTACCCCAGTTTCTATAAGGAAAACAGAAACTGCAGTCAGAGTGGTATTTGTTGGCTGTACTAAGTTATCATCAACTGGATCGCAGACATCAGAAATAAAAGTGAGAGCAAACTAAAAGTCTGCCCCCAGGTTTTTAAGTGGCAGGTTTAGGACATTCCATTTGACCAACAGAGTCGCATTTGCACTATAAAGTCCCTGGGACAAAGAGGTAAAAATCCTAAGAGATTTCATGTGGATGATTTGTTGCTGCAAAAACAATTTTCTTGTTACTTGATGGTAACAGGCTTAACAATTCTTACTTTGTAGTATCCAATGTGCTCAATACTAATATGAAGCCAGTAGACATCTAACACATGCCCACGTGAAAGAAAAGCTCCATTCAATCCAAGATGAGGGAGGGGGTAAGAAGAAGGGGCAGAGGAGAGGCGGGAGGGGATTGGGGTGCTCCCACCTGATGGGCACAGTGTAAGGGTATATGGCACCTCCTGGATGCAGGACACAACTACAAAAGGAACTGTTGCCTGAAAAATGCAAACGCTATTGTAACTTAATTGTTTGTACCCTAATATTAATCTGAAATTTAAAAACAAATAAATTAATTAAAATAAAAAATAAATAAATAATTCTTGCTTTGTGTCTGTGAATGAATTGGCAATCATTTTGTAGCTCGAGGGAATGCAGATTTTGAGGCAGGGAAATAGTTACTTTAGCTCATATACATGCAAAAAGAAACAGGTTATGTAATCATTACATATCTACAAAAGAAATTGTTTTTAAATAGAGTGTTATTTTCTGAATGACTAGTCACATCTCTGGATTTAGGCCATGGTCATTTAAAATAAATTTTTAAATATTTATGCCTTGTTGCCAACTATTTTGATCACCAACTGCATATTTTACACTCACTTGGGAGAGGTGCCAAGAGGCTGGTAAGTAAAAAGGTGCTATGCCCAGGCTGAAATGTTTTATTCTCACCCCAATTAGAGCATCCACAAACTTAAGAGCTTCCCTTCTGAAATGTTTCCAGATTTTATACAGTCTTCTAAAAAAAAAAAATTCTGCTTCTGCTAGTGTAATACTCATTGAAATAGATTGCACACCCAAAACATGCCCTAGAGAAACTGTTTTCTCCTAGCAACATTATGCCTGTGACTAGTAGACGTTATCAGCAAGATGGTGGAATTCAAGTTTACAGATGGGAACCCAGGAAGTACAGAAACCCCAGCACTCAATGACTAAACAGATTTCATTTGCTATTAATAAAAATTCTTAGTAAGTCAGACACAAGTGCATAAATATTGTATAATTCCACTTACATTAGGCACCTAGAATAGGTAAATATATAGAGACAAAAAGTGGGTTTACCAGGGTTCAGGGGAGATAAATGGGGAGTTACTGTTTAATGAGTAAAGAGTGTCAGTTTGGGCTGTAAAAATGTCACAGAGGTGGATGGTGGTGACCATCGTCGTACAGCAATGTGAATGTATTACTGCTTCTTTTTTTTTTTTTTTTTTTTTTGTAGAGACAGAGTCTCACTTTATGGCCCTCGGTAGAGTGCCGTGGCGTCACACAGCTCACAGCAACCTCCAACTCTTGGGCTTAGGTGATTCTCTTGCCTCAGCCTCCCGAGTAGCTGGGACTACAGGCGCCTGCCACAACACCCGGATATTTTTTTGTTGCAGTTTGGCCGGGGCTGGGTTTGAACCCGCCACCCTCGGTATATGGGGCCGGCGCCCTGCTCACTGAGCCACAGGCGCCGCCCACTGCTTCTTAATTGTACGCCTGGAAGTGGTTAAAATTAAGTTTCATATTATGTACACTTTACCACAATAGAAACATTTAAAAACCATAAACATGCCAACAATAGCAGTTTTGACTGCTAGCTGGACAATATGCTAAGTTCTTTCCATGCATTCCTTCATTGGACCCCTCGGTAAATATGGAAGAGAGTGAGATACAAAAGCTTAAGTCATCTGCTTCAGCTTCACACAATGGTAGAGCAGGCTGGGACCTGAGTCTATAGCCCTTACTATGCCCACATCATTCCATATTTAGGACTTTATAAAGCTTTCTAAAGTTTGCATATAACTTTTATATTTGATTTATGTTTTCAAATCAAACCTGGGGCAAAGTTTAAATAAGTAAAGTTACCCTGGCTCCATATGCTAATGATAACAAGTGATCTTTCTTTTTAAACTCTCTGTTTATGGAACCTCATATACACAACAAAAGCAAGCCCAGATCTAGCATCCTTTCCTCTGATAATCATTTGTAATTTCAACAGTAAAAAGGAGGGGGAGGGCAGTGAATTGACTCCTTTTCCCTTGCTGTCTCCCACTATTGCTTTCATACCATGAAGCCACTATGGATTCTAGGACTTCTAGAATAAACTTCCATGACTTCATTTTGGTTTTGCCCCATGTCATATCCTGTTTTCAAAACTGCTCCCCCTCTCCCATGAGTACTCAGTCCATCAAGGTCCCTCCTCTTTGGCAGGCAGATGACCCCAGCAGGGACAGCATCGCTTTAGAGTAAACACTGACTCTGCTGACACTTGGGAAGAGTCGGAAAATGATGCCAGTATCTAGAACTCTAGAGCCAAGAGATGAAGAGAGAACTGCTGACGCAGTTTAAGAATGTCTGACCTCTGTTCTAGGAAGGCCTGGCACACAATGGGTGTCCTTTTGTATTCTTTTTGAAATAGCACATCAGACCAGTTTATCAGAACTTGATGATCTTGATTTTTGGAATGAGGCCCTGAGCACCTCGTCACATTCCACTTCCATTTATTTAGTCAATGAATATTGTATGGCAGGTGACAAGAGAATCAAAACAGGTAAGTATTACACTCTGGTGAAGGCAGTGTCATAAACTTAAGGGAGTATTTTGGGAGCAAAAAGGGGAAAAAAAAAGCCTCTTGGAAAGCTTCCTGGGCTTGAGGATGGAGATACAGACGCCTCAGGTTGTGCTTGGTGGGTTCAGGAACAACAAGGAGATCAGTCTGCCCATCTCTTCTGCTGTCTAACTTTCTCCTCCTATGAAGATGGTCAATCAGGTAATGTGAGGAGGTCTACCTTTAAGCTTATCTCTATCCTTTCTTCCTTGGAGGTTTCTTTCACCCCTAACATTATGCATCAGTACCCAGGAGTAGAGTATCCTAAGTATACTCCTAAGCATAGGATACTTTACTCATGGGTACTTATACATAATGTGTAAACCTGCAGGTGAATGGATTAGATGTGTGTAAGTGGGCAATCATTCTCTGACGGTTGCAATGAAGAAGAAATAATTTTTTCTTCTCTGATTCATCTGCAACTTTTTTATTTTTTGCCTACAAACTTCTACTGAGATAAAATCTGGAAAACCACAAACCACATGTTCAGATGAGCTTCCATAATGAATGTATTATAAATCTATCACCTTAAGCACCATGAAAACTTCTGAGTTCAAGTTTTATGTGTCTCGCCAGGCACAGTAGCTCATGCCTATAGTCCTAGTACTTTGGGTAGCTGAGGCAGAAAGTTTGCTTGAGGCCAAGAGTTCAAGACCAGCCTGAGCAACATAGTGATACACCATTTCTACAAACAAACAAACAACAACAACAACAACAACAACAAAAAAAAAAAACAGAAAAATTAGCCGGATATGGTAGTGTACACCTGTAGTCCTAGCTACTTGGGAGGCTGAGGTAGAAGGATCACTTGAGGCCAGGAGTTTGAGGTTGCAGTGAGGTATGACCATGCCACTACCCTCTAGCTTGTGCAACAGAGTTAGACTTTATCACACACGCACACACACACAAAAAAATGCCTATGTGTCTCCATGCTTTTATTTAAACCAACTGGAATTACCGTGTTTGGTTCCCTTGAGTGGTTCATATGGTGCCCGGAAATTCTAACTATTTTGTATTTCTTTCAGTCCAGGTACTGAAGAGATATGAAGTCCCCAGTGTCACTTCAGTGCTACTCAAGGGCACCTAAACAACATAAGTTATTCCTTATCAAGACAGTATACCTATTCTCTCCATCACAAGTTTAAATTTGAAAGTAGCACGTCTTTAGAAAGTATTCCCTTATTAACTTCATGCACCTGTATGTACCTCAGCATTCAAGCATAAACATTTGGCAGTTCTGATTAATTTAGAAGTAGACAATTCATAGGAACAGTAAAATTACTTTATCAACAATCATTAAATTCAATTTTAATGATATAAAGACCTTGTTTAGCTCTAGCTAAAATATATGTTGCTTAATAGTTGAGAATAACCAATAAGCAGAATAACGAAGTATCAGTGGAAAAAGTTATTGGTTTTGCTCTCAAACCAGTTTTCTTTTCTCATTTGTTTGGTTTTTTGTTTTGTTTTGTTTGTTTTTTGAGACAGAGTCTTGTTCTGTTGACTAGGCTAGAATGCAGTGGCATCAGTCTTGCTCACAGCAACCTCAAACTCCAGGGCTCAAGCAATCCTCCTGCCTTGGCCTTCTGAGTAGCTAGGACTATAGGCACCTGCCACCAGGCTTGGCTAATTTTTTCTATTTTGAGTAGAGATGACAGTCTAGCTCTTGCTCAGACTGGTCTGGAACTCCTGATCTCAAGCAATCCTCTGATCTTCCCACATGGGCCTCCCAGAGTGCTAGGGTTACAAGTGTGAGTTACCACACCTGCCCTCAAACCATTTTTCGTATGTAATACTTGGACAAGAAATGGACTAAAATAGGGGCGGCGCCTGTGGCTCAGTTGGTAGGGCGCCGGCCCCATATACCAAGGGTGGCAGGTTCGAACCTGGCCCCGGCCAAACTGCAACCAAAAAAAAAAAAAAAAATAGCCGGTCATTGTTGCGGGCGCCTGTAGTCCCAGCTACTTGGGAGGCTGAGGCAAGAGAATCACTTATGCCCAGGAGTTGGAGGTTGCTCTGAGCTGTGTGAAGCCACGGCACTCTACCGAGGGCCATAAAGTGAGACTCTGTCTCTACAAAAAAAAAAAGAAATGGACTAAAATAGAATTATATAAGATATACAAGTAATCCCTTGCCAGGGTTCTGAATCTGAAAATTTATTTAAATGTCAGTTGACAATTAGGATACATTTAAGATACTTATCTATATATATTTTTTCTCTCTCTCTGGCAGTGTGCTTGTCAAACTTTTTCACATCTTGGCACATGTACAAAACAATCACCTTTGCGTAGCACACTGGTGTAAACAGATCAAGATGTTCACAACCATAAGAAGAGGCCTGGGATATTGGGCTGCAAGTCCTGCCTAGCACCTTCAAAGGCAGACAGGGTTAATATCAGGGTTACTTGTAGCAATTTCATGCTTGAAAAGTTGTAGTCTAGTAAATAGAAAGGCAATATAGCAAGTGGCCCAAAACTCAGCTGAATCAAAGTCTGTTTTTAAGAATCTGCTGGCTAGGCGCAGTGGCTCTCACCTATAATACTGGGACTCTGGGAGGTCAAGGAGAATGGGTGAGGTTGGGAGTTGCAGACCAGCTGGAGCAAGAGTGAGACCCTGTCTCTACTAAAAATAGAAAAATGAGCTGGGCATTGTGTGTTGTTGTGGGAGCCCGTAGCCCCAGCTACTTGAGATGCTAAGGCAGGAGGATCACTTGAACCCAAGAATTTGAGGTTGCTATGAGTTAAGCTGATGCCATGGCACTGTAGCCTGGGCAACGGAATGAGACTCTATCTCAAAAAAAAAAGGAGAGAAAAAAAGAATTTTTTAGTTATGAGAGTTCACTTCCCTTCAGTTTACTCATCTGTAAAAGGAGCTAATAAAGCCTGTTTCAGGGGGTTAGGTCATGCCTGTAAAGTACTTGGAATTGCACCTGACCCACAGTAGGAGCTGGAAAAATTTTTTTAGTTACTGAATTCAAACTGTGGGATTATCCAAATACAGACAGTTCCCAGCTTAAGAACAAGATAGGTTCTGTAGGTTTCTTCTTAAGTTGAATTTGTACGTAAGTTGGGACAGGTATATTTACTTATTATCTGTAATAGCCGCCATTTGGAAATGCCAAGTCAAAGGTCAGTCAGATGTTTGTAACTTGGGGACTTACTGTAACAGACTCCGTTAATAAGTGAACGTTGTAAGTAAGTAGGAGGATGCTTGTAACTCAGGGATTGCCTCTTAATCAGCCTCAGTGGAATAGAGAGGCACAGCCCTCCCTGGAAGATGAGTGTGCGAGTCACTGGAGAAAATGCTACATCATTACGATGGAAATCTCCGTTCTCTGACTGTGCTCTGCAGGGTCACAGCAAACTACATTGTGGCATGCATTTTTCCAAAGAATAATTCCAGACATATAAAAGAAGTCAATAGGCAAACAATATGATTTATGGGATTTCAGCATGGGTCCCTATTTCAGGAATGACTATTTTCTACATGTAAAAAGTACCATTTAAACTATTTCCTATTTTGTCCATACCAGTATAAGAACCTAGAATTACATGGACTTTGCAATACAATGACTTCATGTGCAAATTTGAATGTAAATTTAAATTTAATAAAGCCAAAGGTAATTTTAACTTACCTTAAAAGGAACCACATTTATAAATTAATCAGAATACTGATGAATATGAAAGGAGTGTTAATACTTAAATAAATTTAATAGTTTAATTCTCCAAGTTTCTATCTCTGCCTTATATATGTAACACCCATCATTTAGTTACTGCATATATCCTATAGCAAAAGGACAAATTTAACTGGTACTTTATTTCCCACTTGATAAAATTAGAACACATAATCAATATCTGAAATCTGTTTAGAATTATTTTGAGTTCTTTATATTTCCATCTCTAAAGAATTTGCTACAAAGAAATTTCTTTACAAAATTACCAAATAAATCTAGTCTCTGATAAATTAAGTCTCAAGAAGCATAAGAAAGAAGAAAAATAAAGTTGGACACATTTTCAATATTAATTTATCAAGGCACCTGGGCAAAAATACTAGAAGGAGACACTTGCTGTCACTATTTCTAGTGACGAGAATAAGTCCATGGCAATTTCAATGGGAATTATTCACTATGCTTTGAGTCACAAACACTTCAGTGACTTTAATTTTTAATTTGGGGGGAGTTTGTTTATCTTACTGGGTGGCCAATATACTTTCCCATATACAACTTTTCCTACATACAATAACATTGTACTCATATAAGCAACATTTTCCCCTGGAAACATAAATGCTTTAGTGTAATTTTAATCACAACTTAAATACAACAAGCCGTAGTAATTATAAAATAGTGTTTAGAAATTTTGGAAAATAGAGAATTTGCTTTTAACTGAGTAATGCTAAGCCATCACAAAATTTTCTTCCTACCCTAATTAAAAATATACATATTTTTCTTATTTCAAAAACTAGAAAAAGATCACTTTTAAAATGGAGAAACCTAACTATAATGACAAAAGCTCAGTCAAAATCAGATGTTGTTTACCTTTTACCAAATTACAGTAGAACTTCCATACTTGAACACCTCCCTACGTTGACCACCTACTTAAGTTGACCTAATTTTCATAGACCACATAAACACATCAGTGCAGCAGGCCTGTTCCTTATGTCGACCACCTCCATATATTGATTAGTTTGTTACAGTCCCCAGGGTGGTCAACTCACAAAGTTTCAACTGTATTTTAGTCATCAGGGGGGAAGCATGGTAAATGAAGTATTTTTTATTAACAAAGGCAAATAGACAATATTTAAATAATTAACATAATCTATATCAATGATTACTATGTGTCTTTTTTACACACTTAAAAATCATTTTGATAAACAGAATACTTTTGATTGTTGCAACCTATTTAATTAATAGGTTTAATAGAAACCAAAATTTCTGGTTCCATAAAGAATGCTTGTAGTTTTAAAGTACTTGGGGGGAAGATATTTTCAGGGGGATCTGCACCTGTACATATAAAATAACTCTCCCTTTTTATAAAACCTAAAAATGTATAACATAAAAGTTGATTTTTAAAAATAAATATCTTTATTCCTGAAAGAAAGAAAATTAAATCCTAAGCCCTAATAACAATATTCGTTACATGGAACTCTATAACATCCCTTAATAAATTTATTTTAAAAATTCAGTAAGTATCTATCAGATTAACAAGAAATTAAACGTTTTGTTTCCAGTAATCTAGAAAAAGCAAGATCCTCTGGTACAGCATAACTGTGAGTATTAAATTGTATGTCCTCTTTACTACATAACCCGTGAAAAGTGAAAAATGATTTGTCAGCATTTTAAAATATTTATTAAACCCAGTAAAGCAAGCAGTCTTTGACTTACATAAGGTGTTACTAATTTTACTATTTAGTAGGTCAACAAATATTTACAGTGTGTCTACTCGGTTCTAGGTGCAGTGCTAGGTGCTCCATTCAGTGACAGACAAGACGGAGAACCAGACAAATGCTGCTCAGAGGACTGTGTGTGCATTAGCAGTCATCTCTAATGACTAGTCAACTCCACACAACGTTCTATCCCCAAATATCTGAAACACCTGAGCCCTAATCAGGGTCCACCGCAGGAAGAAGAGGAGAAACACACAGTTGTGCATACAGAGATGAGGAAGAGAGTTTGTCCAGCTGGCTCTTTGTTTTGCTTTGTGCAATGGTGAATTCCATCAAATACCCCAATACACTACTATTACTGATTTCACTGGTAAGAGGCTCAGGAGACTAGAATTCTAGCTGTGCTTCCTCATAAATTAGAAAGGGAACTCAAAGCTAAGGAAAAGGCAAAACCGAAGCCCAGTTAGTGAAGCCTCTGTCAAGCGAATGGCAGAGGTGAGCTATTAAAAATGTTGCTGTTGGGCGGCGCCTGTGGCTCAGTCGGTAGGGCGCCGGCCCCATATACCGAGGGTGATGGGTTCAAACCCAGCCCCGGCCAAACTGCAACCAAAAAATAGCCGGGCGTTGTGGTGGGTGCCTGTAGTCCCAGCTACTTGGGAGGCTAAGGCAAAAGAATCGCTTAAGCCCAGGAGTTGGAGGTTGCTGTGAGCTGTGTGAGGCCACGGTACTCTACTGAGGGCCATAAAGTAAGACTCTGTCTCTACAAAAAAAAAAAAAATGTTGCTAAACCTACAAATCAAGAAATTCTTCAGGCTTTTCCAAAGTCAGCTGTCTAAAGAGCTCTCTCAAAACAATCTTGAGTATAGGTTACATAAAGGACATAACCCTACAGAACACTGGGCGGATTCCTTGGAATCACTATGAATGTGCATCTTCTAGAAACAGAGCTAAAATGTTGGCAAGACCACCCAGTTCTACTGCTCCTAGTTTTCTTTTTGCTTTTTTACTATTTGTTATTGGGGTACCCAAGCAGACCGGTAAGATAACCTTATCTACAGAACTCCAGCTATTTTTATTTATGTAACAGCAAGCATATAAACTATATAAAAGCAGTCTGCCTATGGTTTGTATCTTTCAGACACACATCAGTCAAAAAATTCTAAATACAAATGTTTTGTGAAAGAAAACTTATTGCCTCAGAAAACTCTCACTGACTCCCTTGATGATTACATTGATAGTGACTGAGAGTGAGCTCAGTCTCTCCCTTTTATATGCGTAATAATGCAAACAGTTACTTGTTTGTTAAGCCAAGGAAACTTCTAATGAGCCCCCAGGGGAAAAGGCTACTTCCCAAAGCTCTTTTAAGGAGTGAGTCTGTTGCGTGCAAATTTAAAACCAGATTTAGAGCGGAGGATGATGCAGAGAGTAGGGGCACACCAGTCAGCCCAGCAGCCTGAGGGAAAATTCCAGCAGAGAAGAGAACTCTTCCCGAGAGAGGAGCTGCCGAACCCAGCGCTCAGGCACTTCCTCCTGGCTAAACACGCAGGGTCCTACCTCTGTTCCTATATCATAGAGCATAGGGTTCAAAGTGCTCGGTACTGGAGACAGTGATCTAGGAAAAACCCTGGCCCTGAGTACTAAAAACAATACTCCCTGGACACAGCACACTGTCTCAGCCCTAAATCGCATTTATTTAGAGTGATAAGAAAAAGGCAAAACAGAAGTTCAGTAAACAATGTGTTAAGAGTTAAATCAGGTAAAGAAAAACTGTTTTTTTAGCCTTAACTCTCTCTTTGAAGCTTGCAGGTCTGTGAGGATCCTAAGGAGGGTTCACACCCTGTCTCTCCATGAGGTGGGCTTGCTGCTGTTGGTACTCCCCGGGCCACTCAGTTCAATGCAAAATGAACTGAATAGGTGTTATTTTATGTTGAGTTGCACCAACACATTCCATTTTAGAAGTCTGGGATAGATGAATAATTATTTAAATTTATCCCATCATAATTGCTCTCCTTAGCTGCTCTTCTCCTTACTGATGCACAAACTTTGGAGGGTATCACTGTTTAACCACAATCTGTTTCTTTAATGTCTGCTCTTTCTCTCCAGATGATTTCATTTCAGTGGCTCTATCTACATATTTTTTTAATGTATAAATTTGTTTAGTTCAGGTATTTTCTATTTAATATTTTGGGATTTGGGGTTTTTAAATTTTATTTTAGATTAATATAAGGGCACATACAATTAAGTTACATTATTTGCATTTGTTAAGAAAACTCGGAGTTGTATTTGAGTCCTTCACCCAGAAGATGTGCCGTGTACCCTACATTGCACCTGCTAGGTGGGAGCTTACTGAGATCCTTCCTCCCCCCGTTCTCTACTTCTTGAATTTAATTGTGTTTTTCCTCTCATGTGGGCCTGTAGTTGTTCATCTACTATATTCAAATTAGTATTGAGTACCTGGGATGCTTATTTTTCCATTCTCGAGATACTTTACTAAGGACAATGTTCTTCAGCTTCATCTAGGTAAATACAAAAGATGTCAAGTCTCCATCCTTTTTATGTATGAATAGTATTCCATGGCATACATATACCACAGGTTATTAATCCATTCATGGGCTGATGGGCACTTGAGTTGTTTCCACATCTTTGCAACTATGAGTTGAGCTGCTATATACATTCCAGTGCAAATGTCCTTATGGTAAAACAACTTTTTTTCTTCTAGGTAGATACCTAATAATGGGATTGCAGGATCAAATGGAAGGTCTACTTTTAGCTCTTTGAGGATTCTCCATTTCTTTCTCAAAAAGCTGTATTAGTTGCAGTCCCACATACAGTGTATAAGTATTTCCTTCTCTCCACACCCTATGTACCCCTAAATTTACATCTCTGTCCATGACTTCAACTCTAAGATCTAAATCCATACTAACTGCTGTCTAATATCTCGATTTGGATGTCTAATAGGTTTCTCAATTATATTAATTATATGTATAAAAGGGAACACTTGGAGTTTCTCCCAAACTAATTATTGCCCCAGTCTTCTTTGCTACACTAAGTGGCTAGCATCCACTCAATTGCTCAAGCCAGAAACAAAAATTTACGTTTAATAACTCCCTTTTCTTATCCTACATATCTAATTTGTTATTGTCCTGTTAATTCTATCCCTCGAATCTACTTTGGAATTTTTTTCTTGCCAAAACTGCTGGCTCAATATTTTTTTACTTGAATACCTAAAATAATTTTCTAACTTGTCTCCAGACTTTTCTTCTTGGCACCTACCAATCCATTCTTCATACCTGACGAAGTTCTGAAAAATAAGAATCTCAAATATTCAGGGACATTGCAGGAATAGTGCAGAGAATTTAGTTTTTCTAAATGATGACCTATTCAAAATCCCTCATTTCTTCAGTATTTTCTCTTCTGCCATTAAAATCAGAAAATAAACACCAGTGCATTATTAGCATCTAACACAAGGAACCGTTTCGGGTTTTCCAATTATACAACCCTAATGACCAAAAGATTTGATCCAAGACCACACATTGCAGTTAGCTATCAGGTCTCTTTAGGTTTCTTTTCTTTACTCTGCAACAGTGTCTGTCTACCGTTGGCATCCTAATTTTGACACTTTTGAGATCTACAGTTTGGGTTGGTCCAGTGTTGCCTCCTGCAGATAATCAGATTAGGTATTCTTGGCAGAAAGACCACGGAAGTGATGCGCCCCCCTCATTGCATCATATCTGGCCGTGTCAGTTCAGGTCTTCCAAAAAGTAGATGCTGAGATGGATAAAAGAAGAGATTTATTGAGAGAACATGTGTGAAAAATAATGGGGAAGAAGCAGGAGCGTGTGGGTAGAGCTTTTAGAACAGGGTACTGATCAGATAACTGCAAAAAAAGAGAAGGAAGGAAGACATTCGACTGCGACATGGGTCTGAGAAAACTTTAGCCAGGCTGATGGAGTATCCCAAAGGAAATGTCATCAGTTAGAAGAATGCCATATGAGGCAGGAATGGACAGACATTAGTACCCCACCATGTCAGTCACTGGCTGGGAGCACGCTGGGAGAATCATGACCTTGGCATTCATGGGGACAGCCGTGAAAGGGTCAGCCATTCTTGCTCTCCACAGGAGGAGGGCTCGGCCGGGCAACCGCACAGGTGCACACAGTTTTGCTTATACCATGTCAATGTTCACTTGATTAAAGGTGATGTCAGCCAGCTTTCTCCGCATAGGCACAGTAATTGCTAAAAGATGATTTTTTTATTTCTATCATTCCATCCACTCATTATGAAGTACAACTTTCTCTAACTAATTTCTTTTGAACAGTATGAACTTACATTTTCCTATCTTGTCACTAGGCTATGACTCATCATCATTATTGTTTTGGTGCTCAAATTGTTTCAGATTGGCCAGGAAGACTCCCTTCAAGCTGGCTCCTACGTCTTTTTGAGGTGTCCTATCATTCTTTGAGCACTTCTTTACTTTTGGCACAAAAAAAGCTCCAGAATCAGCTTGTATTTTCTCTGCCTCAGCCCTAGGATTAGCTATTTTTCCAAAGAGCACTTAAGTGACTTTATTAAAGAATGACATTTTGAAACCAGTATTTAAGTACTGGTAGGTAGCTTGCTAGATATGAGTAGGGTGGATGGTGGATGCGATGAAGCTATTTTGGACTGGTCTGGGTCAGGCTGATGGGGCTATTATGGGAATGAGTTAATTAAGATCCTGGGAGTCTTCCAGGAAGCTACTGATATTCCTCATAGTCATGTAGGCTGTCATTTGTACAGTGCCTGCAGTCTTTAGGACAGGGCCTGGCCTGCTATCCAGGCCACTAAAGTAATTTTTCCTTCCTTGCTAAAACTTAACTTGCTCTTTCTTGCTTTCCTTTTTTCTGTGGCTACCTGGAGCCTCACAGAGGCTCTAACAGTACCAGGTATTCTCATTGTTATTATAATGTCATTGCTCCCAGCCCCTCTCAGTGAACAGAATTAGAAAAAAATAAACTCTATCATTCTAAATTTCCTCCTTTCCATATGTGCCATTGAAACGTGGCTTCCAGTTTACTTGGTGTACTCTTCTCAGTCCTCATGTATAAAGCCGGTCTCAAGAGTCCTTCCTTGAGAAACTTCTAATCTCCCTTTGGGATACAACTGCACTCCATCCTGAAATGCTTTAGAACCACCAACGTTTTGAAACAACTGAGACCATGATAGAAATATTTCATTCTATTCAATACTATGAGAATTGAATTTAGTGAAACAGGATATAAAATTAAGGAATACAAAATACAGCAAAAACAACAAAGAAGATAAGCTGAGAGACATGAAAAATACTCGTTTATTTAATCATTTAGCAAACAGTTATATAGCATCTACTACATGCTATGTGCTATTCTAGTAACAAGATGTGTAGCAACAAAATAAATGATACAGGCGCAAACCTGTTACAGAAGTGCTAATAAAGAATTTACAAAAAATGGAATTATTAATGAGGGGTACAAGTGAAGATGGCTTTCAATGTATTGAAGAATAAGATAGCAATTGAAAGAACTGTAAGAACTGTCTTATAAGAGAAAAAATAAAAACTCAGAAACCAAGACCAAAACATGTGTTAGAAAATTATTAAGTGGAAAGGATGAATCACAGACCTAAATGTAAAACAGAAAACTATAAAACTTTTAGGCACGAAAACATGAAAGACCATTGATATATACAAAGTACAGCATCTTGGATGAATCGCCAGAGAATTATGTTGAGTGAAAAACACTAACCCTCCACAGGGCAATGTGTAGGACCCTTTCCTGTGGTGATGGAAATGTTCTGTATCTCAACAGACCAGACTACATCCATGTCAATGTCCTGATGGGATATCGTACTTTGGTGTTGTAAGATGTTAACATTGGAGAAATTGGTAAATAGTAAACGGATCTCTCACATTATTCCTTACAATTGCACATGAATTTAGAATTATCTTAAAAGTTGAATTAAAAAATAAAAGTATGTAGTTCAAGATTACTCTATTTAATCTAGGTATCATGTGTATGTAGAAGTACAGTAAAACATTTTTATTCCTGAAATATTTAGCACCTGAGTATATGCTTCCTATAAAAATCTCTAGAATACTGAAGAGAATTCCATGGATGGGGATAAAGAGTTTCAAAGTAGAGGCAATTATTTACTATAAGTATGGAGAAGTTCAGATGTATAAAACATTCTATAACTAGAAATTTACATAATTACTGATAGAACTTGAGTAACTGTGGATATTGTAGAAATATAAGAGATACTACTAATTATTAGGTATCCTGAAACATTAGAATAAAACTAACAATGACAAGAAAAGAATTTCTCATTTAACTGATGATGAAGAATGAGTCAGCACAAGATTAGTTTTCTTTCCTTAAAAAGAAACAAAAATATGGTATGTTTGATTATTATAAATTGATGATTATAACAATATGATGGTAAATTACCTTAACTCATTTATAAATGCTAATCATAGGACATTTACCTCCAAACTTCATTAAAATTTTAATGTAAATAGAATATACATTATACATGTAATACCATAATAAAAAAGGAAATGGGTAATTCTAAATATTTAATATTACAAAGTAAAATTATAACAACATATGAAAAGGCATAATCAGTTAAAATAAGTAGGATCTCATGTAATATGTACCAGTATATTCTCTAAAATAGATAGGTAAGTAGAAAACTTTTAAAATACAGCCTAGAAATGAATTTAGAAAAAATGATTTCTTTACAATTTGATTTCCAAATAAAATCATAGCAAACCTTGTTTCAAACTTGACAATGAGACAATGCGATTTTAAAAGACACCTTGTTTCCAAAATATATGTACAGAAAAATCATAGATAATAATAATATCCATAGCAAGTTTCCAATGTCACAATAACATATTTTTATATACTTGTATAGAAAGAAAAAACCTCCAAGAGTTTTATAAATTGTTAGCTGTGACTAATATATGCCTGCAAAAAAATAAAAAAATAAAAAATGGTTAAAATAACCATAAACTGATAACTAAAAATACTACACATACCTAAGAAAGATTATAACATTAAATAAGATGGAGTAGAAAATAAACACATATTTCTTCATTAAACAATATGTATATAATGACAAAAAAGAAAGCATTTTAGGGAGGTAGAACTCAGGCTTAGATTTGCCAGTTAAAAATTTTAAATTTACCTATGTTCTTTCATTCCAGTAGTAGTACCTTGTTTTCAATATCTTCCATTTTAAGTGTTTAATTCACCTTTAATTTCTCCAAATGATAGCTTGTTTTCCCAATGCTATTTATAATATATTCCTATGCACACATGGGCCTGATTCCAGACTTTCTATTCTGTACCATTAATCTAACTATTCTTCTGATTTCAGTAACTTGATATACTAAATTTTGGTACAGAAGGTCCTTCTTTATTGCTTTGTTTTGCCCATAGCTTTCCTAGACATTCTCACATATTTACTATTGCAGATGATCTTTTAAATGTTTCATTAAATTAAAAAACAAGAACAATGCTTTGGAATATTTACTATAAGGAGACTAAATTGGTAAGATAATTTGAGAGAACCCTCTATGTCAGCGGTTCTCAACCTGTGGGTTGTGACCCCTTTGGGGGTCGAACGACCCTTTTACAGGGGTTGCCTAAATACATCCTGCATATCAGATATTTACATTATGATTCATAACAGTAGCAAAATTACAGTTATGAAGTAGCAACGAAAATAATTTCATGGGTGGGGGTCATCACAACATGAACTATATTAAAGGGTTGCGGCATTAGGAAGATTGAGAACCACTGCTCTATGTGATTTGACAATGGGATCAACTGGGCCCTCTCATCTTACAGTAAGAGCACAGTCTTGCTCTTCATTCCTAGATAAAGGTAGAACTTACATTTAAATATATAACAGTCTCTATAAGAAAAACACAGCATACACATATTTTTTTATTCTGAAGATGATATGATAGTAAGTCATAATAAGAAAGGTGGTTCTAATTTGATTACAAAATTCAAAAATGGTTTATCAATCCACAGTTTTCAACTTTGGCATCAAGTTAAATCAACAGTTCTCATCTCATCTGTCAGAATAGGGAGCCCAGCAGTTCAGTGTTCCAAGGGGAACAACTGATTCTTTCTGTATGAGTCAAAAGTGACTCTGACGCCCAACAGAGACATTATTTTAAATTATTTGTTCTCCCTCCGGCACTGTGGCACTGGATCCTCCAATATAGTGAGGCCTGCAGAAGTGGTATTAAGTTTGTTACTGAAAGGAAGAGGCGGGAGCAGGGAGGGAAGGAATCCACATTGCTTAAGTGTCTGTGAGCGGGTAGGGCCCAGGCACTTTGCAGATGTTATCTTCATTTAGTAACTTCTGGGGCCAGAATACAGCACACAAGTCCAATCAAAAGCCACACTAAGTTTCACTTCTCTAACTTCAGAGCTAACAGACTTTAAAAGTAGTTTCTATCCACACTTCAGTTTTTCATAGTATTACAAATGAAATTGTTCTTTTTATCTATTTGAAGAAAACCTGTTTTATTTCTAATTTTCTCTTTTTATTTCTAATTTTCTCTGACAAATCAACGACACATAGGCTAAATCTGAAAAACTCAGCTCATAACATTTGTTCCTGAGTGTTTACCATACATTTTTAATCCTGAAATCATAGTATGACCATATGCATCTCTAGAATTTACATTATCATTTCTTAAGTTTGAGATTAATGCTGGAAAAGAAATTATGTCTTCTCTAATGCCCTACTTACATAACCAGGAGATATAACAGGTCTTGCAACTGCTACTTAGGAACACTTTTGCTTTCCTTTCAATTATTTCTAATGAATGTCTCTGTATTTAAAAAAAAATGGCTTACTTTGCTGGATGGAAATTATATCTACTTTGCCATGTAAAAAACTTTTTTTTGAGTGTCACTATACACACCAAGTACCCTAAAAACTTGTTTCGAATCTCAATGCAAAGACTTATACTAAGGGTTTGGGGTATATATCAAATATGAGTATATACCTACAAAACCATATATATACACCATAATTCCCAAACTATGTGTTACCATTCTATCTGCAATTTTGTAAGAACTTGTTACTTTTAAAGAATCCAGCCTAAATAAAATTTTATCACGTTTAAGTGGTTGGGGAGTAAAACTTTCACTAAATTAGGGCAATTCAGGTACTCTGGAGCCTTCCACATCACCAAGGGAAGGCAGGCTGGAGGCCCTCAGAGGCAGTGGCAGTGAGACGCTCTGCCACTAACTCGCTCTTGCCCTTTTTTAACCAAAAAATCTGAAGTAGATGGTCCTCATTCTTTTCAACTTTGAAACATGGCTTTCCAGAACAAACTAATTTTAAAATAAATTTCACTGGAGTATAAACATTGAAGGTAGAGAACACAGAACGAGTGTTCTCGAACCCCTGCCATTCTCTGAATAAGGTCTTGGATGTGCCTCATCTTGTGAACCTTCTCATATTCTCATTTCAGAGATGAACCAAAAAAGAAAAAAAAATACTAACAAAGCATTCTAAGACTAATTAAAATTGAAATTAAACAACAGGTACAAATTAGTTAATTATTCTACAGAGCCATGGTTCTGTTCAAAATGTAGTTCAAAACTGAAACAAAATATGGACTGGAATGAGCTTAGGTAAAGGATCGTACCTCTACACTGTACACATGTGGAGATTTTTTACTTGCACAAAATTACGTAGCTAATTGGTGACAGTTTGAAATAAAATGCAGTATGTCTCATCTCCAATGCTCATCTCACCAGCCAATGCTCTATTTATTCCTATAATATAGTATCTTGTGATATAAACTAAGGGTATCACAAATCAATGAGTTATAACACACTAATACAAACTGCAGAGAATTCATTTCCCTCAGCATTTAAATTGGCATAAGCCTCTACCATCTTAGCTGAAAACTCTTTTTCAGTGGTTTCCCACCCATCCTAGGCATCAGAATTAGCTGGAGCTCTTAAAAACAACAACAACAACAAAAAAGTCAATTCCCAGGCTATACCCCAGAAGGTTATTGATTGGTGACGGTGAGGAGGGCCAGGTGTGGGAATTTTTGAACATTCCACAGGTCTCTTAAACATGAGAGAACTACCTTTCATCTTTCCCTACTCCTCAGCTACTGCTTTCTCTTCTCTAATTCAGTGTGATTTTTATTTATTTATTTAATTTATTATTATTATTATTTTTTTTTGCAGTTTTTGGCCAGGGCTGGGTTTGAACCCACCACCTCCAGCATATGGGGCCAGTGCCCTACTCCTCTGAGCCACAGGCGCCACCCTCAGTGTGACTTTTAAAAATTTTAAATGACTGGCGGTGCCTGTGGCTCCAGGAGTAGGGTGCCAGCGCCATATACCAGAGGTGGTGGGTTCAAACCCAGCCCTGGCCAAAAACTGCAAAAAAAAAAAAATTTTTTTTAAATGATATAACTAATAAATACAAAAAATTTAAAAGAGATGCAAAATTTACACTTATAAAATGGCAAATTTGGCCTCCTTTTGCCTCTAGGTCCTTCTGCCTTCTGCCCTGTGAGCAGCAAGCCTTCCTCCCTCCACAGAGCACAGTGCACAAGGCACCTCCTTGGGAGAAGAGCCCGGCCTCACCAAACACCAAACCTGTGGTCATCTTTGTCTTAGACTCACCAGCTTCACAACAGTCAGCCAGTGAATTTCTCTTCTTTATAACTCTCTCAGTATGGAGTATGTTACAGCAGCACAACACAAATTTAATCCATCATGCCTACCAGAGGTGGAGGAGCCATCACAGCTTCGTTCCCCTCTTTTGATACTCTAGATCCTACACTTGCCAAATTTATTCTCTACATACCTCTCAAATACAATCCTTTCCCGTATATGTCATGTCTTATTTCTGGCCTTCATCATTTCTCCCCTAATCAGCCCCAACACTATACTTTTGATCCTCTTCAATTTCTCTAAACTTCTTTGAGTATGATTTAAAATGTAGACCCAATTGTCACCTCAATATGTCATCCACACATTTAAAACCCATATTTGTTAATATTTTATATGAAACTATTTATACGATAATTATGCAGTTACAGCACACACCCACACACACCCTGCATGTAATTCTCCAGCCTTAGTTCAGTATCCTCCCTCTTGCCCTGTATCCTCTTGCTGTACTGATATATCTGCCATGCTCTCTTGAGCCTTTGTCTTTGCAATGTCCTCCCTCCTCCTCCCTTGGACAATCTGCATTTATCTTTCCATGAATGGTAGCATCCTTTCCTACCCTATTCATCCCCACAACAAGAGTGCAATAAACTCAGTGTCAACTGTTAATGAAGGAAGGAATATGGATGACTCAAAAAGACATGAATTCAAAGAAGTCCAAGTTACATGTTAGCTTTAAAAATTTAAAAAGCTGCTGCTGAGGCAGTAGTCAACTGGGGGAAATTTTATTAGACTGAAAACGTCTTCCTTTACCAAAACAGACAACTTCTTGTCTGTTTGCACAAACTTTTGCCTTTGACTTCGACATTTCTTAATCTTTACCAGGCATTTTATAGTCCCTACCTGCAAAAACCAAAAGAAGGTAACAAATACATCCTCTTCAGTAAACTTTCCTGAACTGCCCCCAATTCAATGATTTCTGTAGTATTCCTTTCACTGATCAGTTTGTGCTCCAGTATTTTTACATTGATATTTTACCCTCTAAAGTATTACATAGTTGTCATTTTGTATATATGTTGTCTTTCCATCTTCATTGTGTGCTCTGTAAAAAAGGGAGCCAGGTAAGTTTTAATCCTCTCTCCTGCACTGGCCCATAAACGTCCTACTCCTTGTAGTCTTGCCAAATACGTAATGCACACTTAAATGTGAAAAAGCTTACAGTGTACTTACTACCTACCAAGTGTTACTCTTAACATTTAGCCTGTATTAAACTTTTTAATTTTCACAATTACCTCCACGAGGTAGGCTATTAGGCTATCACCCTTGTGAGAGAACTCAAGCACTGAGAAGTAACTTCTCAAGATCATGTACCCAGAAGCGGTGGCCCCATTTGAACACTGACCATCTTCAACAACTACACCTTGTTACCTCAAGTACTTCAACAGAATATCAACTGGGATGTTTTAATAAGAGGATGACTTGTACCACCATGTTACCTTTTTTAAAAAACAACGGTGCATTTTTCTCCTTTCCCTTTGGCTTTATTACCTTCCCTCTGTCCTCTTCATTCCAAACCAAGCCTCCACCCCAGCTTTTTACTCCCATCTTACACCAGCAGGTTTCCTTCCTTATTTTTATACCTACTCATTTAATCTTTTACGGGGAGACGCAGATATTCACACATGTACAAACAAACTCATGTACGAAGAATATACAGAGAAAGGATAGTTTGTCAAAACTGCAATATTTTTAGTTTTCTGCATCTTGTTTCTTTCATAAAACAATACTTGGTGGAAATCTAACTCAGCTGGTTCATCCTTTCTAATAGCTGCTCAATCTTCCTTGGTATGGATGAATCAAAATTTATTCAGCCACTCCCCTATGAACTGTGTTCACTTTGTTTCCAATTCTTTGAAACTGAGAACAATGCTGCAATTAATGTAAGACATCAGAATTGTCAGTGGTGAAATGTGAAGTAGGCAGGCTGTGAGTTCCCCACCCTGTGCATATAGTCTTCCTGAATTCTCTCCTACTAAGGTAGTAGGGAATACCCAGGCCATTCTGCTCCTCCTCAGCCACTTGTTGGGGGTAAGGCAGGGAGAACCGACATATTCTGGTAGGGCTAATATCAAAACTTTCATTTAAATGCCCACAGGTTTGAAAGCCAAAGTCTCCCTCCAAATCTGTGGCTGTGTTTGCTCCTGGCACCTGACAGTCCTTGTAGGAGAAACCCCTGCTTGGTTTTCTCTGTTAAGAGCCCCACCCGAAAGCCAGGCCTCATCTGCTCTCAGCAGCCAAGTGGAAGGAAGTAAGACACTTTCAAGGTCTATGATCCCAGAATCTATTCTAAGTCCATCTAATAATTTAATACACTGCTATGAAACCTTCTTAAAATGCTGATTCCAAACAAAGCTGTTCTACTGTACATTTAAAGTAGAAATATGACACAAAATCAGTTCATTTACTTAAAATAAGAGTAATGACCTGAAAATATTTAGTGGAAAACAACTCAGTTCCCTCCCTCTCCTGCCAAGGTCAACTTAGGCCAGGACTACAATAGATAAGAGAGTACTAAATAGGATATTCTTCAAAATATTTTTACTGAAAATGGTTTGGTAACTAACAAAGAATCAAAGCATTCCCTCTTGGCTTCTACTACTTCAAAGTGGCTGTGAATTTTACATATCCTAAGACTTATATACTTATATTAAAACATACTGCTCCAATTGTATACCTACTCTAAAAAATTTCAAATTATTATTTTTGGTTCTATATCTCTCTTTTGGTTCTAGTCACTCTTTTCTATTCACCTTCACTGCATGTTTTGTGATTTTTCAAGTCTTTCCTCCAAGCAGGCTACCTTACAGAAAGTTGAGTTACTTTTAAGAAGTGATAACAGTAATTACTCAATTTGGTTGATCAGCTTTGTTAAAACATGAAAGAATGGTTGAATAGAAATTTAGCATATGTGTATGAATACCCGTTTAACGCCATCAAACATATAATGCTATCCCTAAAAGTGTTCAATTTTTAACTCAGTACACTATTAATATACATTTTCCCCACACTCTGACTGCTGATAGGTACTGTCAACCAAGAAGAAAGAGCCTGGCAAATAGTACTATACAAGCTCGGATTATAGCACACTGCAATGCCCGGGCACCACTCTAGCTGAAAGCAGTCTGCAACATGTGGTTACCCACTGTGGTCCTCTCTAGTTTGTATTCTAGCAAGAGGTTTTGTCCCACATTGGCTAACAAAAGGTATACAGCAGTATAGACCTACTACAAATAAAACAAGGACAAATATTATTCCTGTTACTACAATGAAAGTATTATAGCAGCTGGAATGTGCCCTCAAGGAAACAGCCAAAGAAATCAGGTAGTGAGCAACAGAAAATGAGACTGGGGAAAGTCCTTTGACATTATGAAAAGCACCATAAATATTACTGCAGGCTGAAACAAATGGTAACAATTGTTTGACTAGCAAGTAGCATTTAATGACTTAGGAGTCCAGGAAAAAAACTGAAGAGCGAGCATCAATGTAAGACATCAGAATCATTTTTCCACAGGGCCTCTGCTATAATAACAACTACCCAAATAAGGCCAATTATCAGCATTCCTACTTTTAAGAGCACATCTTCCCTTATCCCCTGAATTATTCCCTCCCATGGGATATGGTTCTATAGGCATTAAAGTATAGAGGAAAAGAAAGAAAAGAGAGAAGAAAAATAAAATATCACCTTTTATTTTCTCTGGCACACAAGTGATTTGAGATATCAATTATCAAGACATCTTACTGATTCACTTTAGAATGATCTATTTTAAATCTTCAGCCATCTTAGAAAAAAGTTTGCAATTGCTTTACACTTCAGAAGTATGAGATTATAATTTAGTTGTGGAAAAAGTTAACATTTATGTTTGCTATTTGAGGTTATTTGAACTCCTGAGTTTTGAATATACTGTAGAACAGTAATTCCTCCTCCTTCTTTAATGGCTTTTCAGCTTAATGCGCTAACCTTTAAGAAAATTATTTCCTAAATACTTTATTACAACAGAAATCAACAATTCTAATCTAAATCCAGATAGCATTGTACTGACCATCATTCTGATACAGCGAATTGCCTCTGGCAGAAACAAAATTCTATCAACAAGGCCACCAACTTAGATTAAGACCATTGTTCTTGAGGACTTTTTTTCTCTGCAAATGCTTTTTGGCTGTGAACAGCATAGATTTACCTTGCATCTAAGGATTAATCTACACCACCTGGCACTCAGCTGGTTACTCTCTCATGCTTTCTGAAGATAGCCCCAGAGCTAACAAATATTAATATATGTAAGTCTTTCCCTAAGAACAATCCAAATCAGCAGTGCATATTAACAAACACAAGAATCCCTGGGATATACTTGAATCTATACCACTTAGCTCAGCCACAGCAAGGGCAATTAAAACTACTGACCTTAATAGTTCCCAAAGTGGAAAATGTTTTATACACATGTACTTGACCCTATCAGGGGAACACATCTTAAAAACAGCTGTAGCTGGTTACAAAGTGCATGAGGAGAAAGTGTGGCTGGCTCTGAATAAACCTACCATCATTTCTGAACATAAAATACACATTCAAATGACAGAGATTTGGTTGTATTATTTTCACAAACCAAAGAGTACAGATTTCAAGTTATTGCACAAATCAGATGATCAAACGAAAATGAACACAAAAGCACTCAGTAGATTTATACACATTTTTTTTAAAGGTGCTACTTTAAAATAATTTACATGATAAAATTTGGCAAAGAGTAAATGCAATTTTTAACAATCAATAAACCAAAAAATACACAAAACTTAGGAAAAGGCCCAAAGAACTAAAAACAGAAGATATTTTTCATCAGATTGATTTGGAAGTTAGGTGTACTGTACACTTTTAAAATGTGCATTAAGAAACTTTATACTGGACATAAACAGTTTGAGAAAGCTGAAACATTTTGTTTATATAAATATATATGACTGGAGACATTTTATAAATACAATATATCACTGAAGGCAATATTTGGGCAACATAAAAGTACCCCGGAGAAGTGTGTTGCTGCCATAAATCTGGGATGCAGGGTTAAAGATGGAATGAATAAGGCATAGCAACTGCACAATTTAAAGTGAGCACAACCTAAAAAACCAGCAACCAAATCCACCTACCAAGTAGCTTAACTATAAGAGACTACTGTTTACTTGGAGGCAGGAAAAGTTGAAGAAAAGAAAAACTGCAACCATAGATTAGTAGTTTAGAAATACTCAATCAATATTATCTTAAGAAAAACAATGGATGATTATATAAAATTATGATTGGCAGAATACAGAAAAATTCTCTTTTACCTTTACATATTTATTATAAGTACCGAGCAAAATGTAATAATTGGAAGAACTCATTACAAACAACCAAAAAGTATTCATTTGGTGAAATTATTCAAGTCATAAATGCTAAGTAAATAAATGCACTTCAAAATACATGAAGTGTAAAACAAGTACAAAAACAGTGATCTTAAATAATCATTTCTTTAAAAACAAATAAACAAAAAGCAACAGATAAATCTGTCAAGTTAGAAAAGAATAAATCAAATGTACTGTTGGCTGGTACTGTTAAACTAAAATCATTTAAAAAATCTAAATAGGCAATCAGAATTCAAAAAAGAATAAGAGTATTCCAATACTGTATACATATTTTTTCTACT
The DNA here is from genome assembly GCF_027406575.1 of Nycticebus coucang. Classification (NCBI taxonomy): domain Eukaryota; kingdom Metazoa; phylum Chordata; class Mammalia; order Primates; family Lorisidae; genus Nycticebus; species Nycticebus coucang. The sequence goes on from NC_069792.1 coordinate 52,641,239, forward strand.
AATAATGGAAGAATATGGAGGCCAATTATGTCTTGTAGACCCAGGTGGCTTTCAGAGTGTTTGCACTGAAGTCTTCTTGGTAGAGACATATAAACGAAATTTAAAGGTGAAAAAACTTGTGCATAAATAAAAGGAAAACCTTTATATCTGAATAGGGCAAGAAACTTATGCATTAAAATAATCAAATTCATCTCTAGCACAAGACTAGAATAATCTGCTTCTAAGAAATTCCTTTGTACTTTAGTACATCAGGGCAAAGGTTTTATCCTAATGGAAAGGCAAATGGGAGGTCTCTGATAAGTTGGAATCTTCAAAATCAAAGAAGATACCTACCAGAAAATTTGTATTAATATCTATACTCTCATTTTATTGTAAAAAAAAAAAAGCTCATCGAGTTATTTTAAAAATAAAGGTGAAAAATGAATAACATATTTTATATGAGTCATACTCCAAATTATTGTACTCTATAGTTGTAAGTGCTATTAAAGAATACACTTGATTCATGCTATAAGAGAATGACTTCAGACACTTAATTTCACATTTCAGAATTCCTGAGTCTTATCAGAGAAAAACAAGTACCAAAAAAACAAACAAAATAAGCCTACCTGGAGTAGGGCAAATAATACCTTGGGCATTAACTTAATATTATATTAATAATTGTAAAGCTGAAGACTATGGGGACAAATATATATGTACTTCAATAGACTTATAAACATGATTTTAAAGCTTGGTTTATTAAAAAGGCGTTTTGATCAAACAAGGCCACCTGAGTGACATTTTTAATGATGGTAAACCCACCATTTTAAAGGAACAGCATCTTTATTTCAAAGCCTAATTATTAATATAAAAAGGAAAGAGTTTATTTTAATAAAATGTTTTAATAAGATTGCAATGGGACAGCCCTTTGATGAAAGATCTAAGAAAGATAACGCCAATGTAATAAAATTGGAACACGAGTTCTAATTGTGAGCCACCACCTATTAAATAATTTAATTTTTTGCTTTGCATATTACACAGTGAAAATAAAAAGATATCTTAAGAGCACTTCAGTCCCACAAGGTAGGATTTAAGCTTTAGTGAATAGGTGTAAATGGCTCTGCAACAATGGGATGCTTGCAAAAATACATTCAACTGAAAGTTTTCATCTGTTTTTTAAAGAGTAAGGAAATGGGAAGCAAAGTGGTCCCACTTAAAACAATACAACAAAACAAAAAGCACTGTTTATCCTTTCTGGAAAGGTTATCAAAGCAAAGACCACCCAATAATATTATACATTTAAAAACTGCATACTTTTACTCATGCTTATAAGTAGGAAAGATACATAAAACTATTTGTGGACTTTATAAATAAAGACACTAGGCAGAAAAAATATTTGGGTCATTTCTCTGTTCATAAGAACTCAGAAATAAAACAATTAAAAAACACTAAAGTGCAGACCGAAACGCCAATCCAGGCATGATAAAGAGGTACAGCCAAAATGCATTACATTTACACTTACATAGCCAGAAAATGATTCCTGCTTTAAAAAAAAATTTGTGCAATTTAAAAACTAGTCAGTTTTGTTTGTGCCGTAATACAATTAGAATTTGTTTCTGCCCACTAGTGAAGTGACTGCTAGACCTTGGACAGCATACTAGGCTCTTGACAATCATACATTTTGTTAGAATCATACAATATTGATTCCACCTCCAGAAAATGTTAGGGTCCTCTTGTTGTAGAATGAAGAGCCACTGGTATTTGGTTGATTGCCTTTAACCAGAGATGTTTTCAGTTCCATTTCACAAGCTACAATAGCTGCATTCAATTCCACTTGAGCTCGATGAACTACATAAAACATGAGGCCTATACTTATAATAATCTGTGAATAAAGATAAAATATTACATTTATCAATATTTTGTACAAAAAAAGAGAAGTAAATCCATTAAATATTTGGCTTAGAAATGCTTCAAATAGGGTACTTCTTAAATTATAGCTAAGAGATTATACATTTTAAAACAGTTTATACACGGTGATCATTAATTCTTTCCTGCGCTGTTTCTCCTGGCAATGGAGAGCCTAAGTGTTTAGGTAACCATCATATGATATCAGGCACAAACATACATCCCTTTTGTTCATATAAATGATGTTTGGTAGATACTAGTCAAACTTGTCTCTTTGTACCCCAAAGATTCTTTCAAGGAATAAAAAATGTCTACAACAGAGGCAACAGCTGGCTAGACTTTCTTAGTGTAGTTAGTAGCGTCATTCTTTGCATGACTATAAACATCCATAGGTATTTGTAAGTCCACTTAGAGATATAAGCACTACTGTTTGCAATAAATTACCTGGTACAGACAAAATTAAAAGTACTAAAGATCACTTAAAAAGATGAAATGGCACTAAACTTCAAAAGACATTAATAAGAGACTGGGAGCATAAAATTTTACTTAAGGAAAAATAAAAACATGGTTATGATAAAAAAAAAAAAAAAGAATGTCAGTCAAAGGGAGATTAGAAAAAAAGCATCAAACTGATCAAACTAAAAGTCAGGAGGGTTCAAGTCTTCGTTTAGCCATTGACTAAGGATTTCAAAGAAACTCCCTAAATCATTTGAGCTTCAGTCCCCCATTGTTCATTGTTCAGTAGTAAGTTGGTCTCTCTGTGCTCTAACATCCTACACATAAATTTATCAGAGTGGCTAAGCCATACACATCTTCTAAATGGTTTTTATTCCAATGTTCATCTATAAATCAGTTCTTTAGGGTGAGAAGCAAATAGAGTGGGTGCTGTTTAATGTCCCAGCAAGTTTACAAAGGCTGCTTTAAGCAAAAGTCACCCTGAAATAGAACTTTCAATTAAAACTACCAATCCTTATAATGAGAAAAGTATTCTCAATCCAAGTGTCGAAGGTGTCAGGAGGGGTGGTAGGGGAGCAGAGGCAGAGCATCCTGGGCTGTGACAGGTGAAGTGGAGGTCAGGCAAGGAGGTCCCATTCAGTAAGTACCACCACTCAATAAAATTCTAAGTAAATTAGGTAAGGGGGATCTAGAAATCTTTAGTATTCTCTAATATGTTAGTTCTCTTAAAACAAACAACATATACTTACTGTAAATGTCTTAAGTTTGACACCATGTAAAGAGATGAAGAAAATGGGAGAGAACTAACTGGGGGTGGTGTGTGAATGAGATATTAAGTTCTGTCTAAGACATGCAGAATGTGAGATTTCTGCTAGACATCCAAAGTTCATGGATGTCACTGAATGGGTCTGAAGCTATGGAAAGACGGCTGAGCTAACAATGCATATTGGGGAAGGGGCTGGATTAGCAGATACTAACTGGATTTGCCTCCCCCCACCCCCCCAAAAAAAGTTTTCAGAGTGAGACTAGAAACTTAAAGCTGGCAACTTATCTTCAGCAACAAAGATAACAGGAACTGAAAGAAGACAAGCATATGCCAGGGCAAGTAGGGAAAAAAAACCAGATAGTGGTATCAAAGTAACAACGGGAAAATTGTTTTAATAATAAAGGCATGGTTAAGTGTCTAGACTGCTAAAGTGTCAATCTAGACGAGAAATGGAAAGTGTGTCTGACAGACAGGGTTAGTGGTGACCTTAGTAAGCAAAGATTGAGGGAAGGGATGTGGCAGGGCCACAGACCATAAATCCAGTAAACTTTTTTATGCTGCCAGGAATGGCAAACTGGCTACATCTTTACACAGAATCTTCTCCTGCTGCCCTTCTGGATCCCAGGGGCTGACAATTTGACTGATTTTCCTCAACATGTCCTCACCTTCCTTCTTTAGCCCAGTGTAGCTTAAAAAAAAAAAAAAAGAAAGAAAAAGAAAAAAAAATAACAAAATGGACACAGGAGTTATAAGCAATTATTGAAAGTTTTCCTAGTAAAACAGACAGGACAAGCCCCATACAGAAAACACAGGGGTCTCTTCTAACTGGAAAGTAGGTGAAAGGAAGCAGCAACACAAAGTTAATGGATTTCTTAGGGAAAACTGAGGGGATTCCTACTGGAAAAAGAGAGAGAATCGGTTGAGAAAGAAGAGGGAAGTAGGGGAACAAGTCGAAATTGTAATGAGAGTAAAGATAGTTCGAAATTGTCAACTATTTCAAGAAAATTGTAGGGGAGGGAAAAGACAAAGCAAAGAGTTGGGATGTGAGGCACTGTTGAAAAACCAGGTAAAGGTTTGCAGCCTTGAGATAAATATTATCAATACGTCTGATTATATGACTTCCCCAAAGGCAGATCAAACTTGGACTCACCCAGGTAGGAAGTCTGGGTTGGTGGGCACACAGAAAAATACAAGGCATGGAAAAGAATCACTAAATAGACCTTGGGATCTAAGTTGGATTTCGGTAGAGGTTGAGTGTCTCCAAAATTTAAAATGCTTCCAAATCTGAAACTTTCTGAGTACTGATATGATGCTCAAAGGAAACGCTCATTGGAGCATATTGGATTTCTAATTTTCAAATTAGGGATTCTCCTCAATTACTAAGTACAATGCAAATATTCCAAAATCTGAAATCCAAAATGTTCCTGGTTCCAAGCATTTCAGATAAAAAATATTCAACCTGCACAAGAAATATTAATAATAGTTGTGGCTTCTTCTGAACACCTACTTTGTATTGCTTTAATTTTACTGATACTTTGGATTCTCTTTAGATGTGGCTACAAAGCCCAGAAGCAAATTTGTGGCTCATTTCTACCGAGTGGGAGGAAACTCATGAATACACTTATATACTTACTCTATCCATCAGCTTTAATTAAGCTTCCTCTTTTTTTCCTATGCTAATTTTCCCTTTTTAAATGACTTCTTACCCTCTTTTTATTCTTCTGTATACATTTTGTAAGATGCATTAATTCCTTCCTGAATCAAATCAAGCTAAGACTAATATCAATAAACTGAAGCAGAACTGTGTCTTCTCTTATTTACTTATTTTTGGTAAACGCCTGAAGTAAGAATATGTGCCTCACAGCCCCATCCCCACAACCCTGGTCATGTATCCTAAGCTTAAATTTACCAGCTTAAACAAAGAGCAAGAAATTTCTGGATGAAAGAAGAGCCTATAGTTTAAAAAGCACTATGAACATCATTGATTACAGTTGAGTAATTTACCAAGATGCATAAAAATACAAAGTTTCAAATAGTGAAAATCCTCTGTAAGCTACTACTAAGGAAGAATTATATTTACTCAAACATAATGTCAAGGAGAAAAAAAAAATGTTTCAAATAGGTTATGATTATTCATTTCCAGGAAACTAAAAATATATAAAACATACTCAAACTCATACTAAAATCTATCTGAGAATGCAGTGTATATCAAAATATTATAGTACTTTGGGATAATCATAAATGTGAAAGTACGATACATATTATGCTACAGATATATGTATAGAAATTTTAACATTATATGATTAGTATAATACAAATATACCAACTGTAACAGAAACTCAACCTAGCTTTTGTTAGCTAGAGAAAACACTTCTCTAAAAAAAAAAAAAATTAGTAAAGAAAAATAACTCCCCGCATGTCAAAAATAACACAAAATTTTTTTCAAAGCAAGCCCATTAACTGAATAGCTTTATTTAAGCAATATTCCAATGTAAATATTTGTGGGCTTACTTCATTTATTTAACTTGTACTTCATAAGAATAAAGAAAATTAACTGGTTTTATCATAGTTCTAAAAATTTATTCATTTATTTATTCATTTATTATTTTTTATTTCAGATTAATATCATAGTATTTTTAACACAATATAGTGCCTGAAAAACTTGAGAGTGCCACCAAGAGCAAGTTGGTAATATGGTGCCATACACTGAGTAACAGTATAAATTAAAGCAAGGTAAAGGACCAGTAAGCCTGTAAGACTATTATCTGCTAAAAAGACCATATTGGTGTCCTTTGGTTATTCACAGGGTATTGGTTTCAGGAGCCCCATCGATACCAAAATGTGCAGATAGTGAAGTCCCTTTCATAAGATGATTGTAGTACCTTCACATATCCTCTCATATACTTTAAATCATTTCTAGATTACTTATACTATCTAATATAATTATACATGCTATGTAAATATCTATTATAATATATTCTTTTATGTGTAATGTTTTTATCACCATATTGTTATTTTTATCTAATATTTTTATCTATTTATTTTATCTGGATTCATTTAAATTTGCAAGTGTAACTGCTGGATATGGAATGCTGACTCTATTCTATCAGTTATGAGCATGGTCTCTTGGTTCAAATCCTGGCTCTACCACTTACAGCTATGATTTTAAACAAGTTATTGTCTGGAGATCAGAGGTTGGAGGCATGATTTATATATAGATTTGCCATTTCCCATGGCATAAATATTCCTGCCATGACCAATTTCAAGCTACCAGTGTGAAGGTACTGAACACAGAGTTGAAAAATAATGTACACAATTGGCTACAATGATAAAAAGTCTGCACCGCCTAGTCATTTGGTAGGGACTAAATGAACTTAAATATGTGCCATATAAAGCATGGAATAAAGGTTAGATATCATCATCATTTTATTAATTCACCAAAAATTAATGAGATTTTGAAAAATCTCAGAAATAAAATGTATCACAAAGGAATTCTTAACTCTTTATGTAAGCAATTTAAAGGGCCTGAATAAATTTCTCTACATGGAAATATTTTCCTTTTTCATCAACTTCTTACATGGAAACTATATTACAATTTGCAAATTCAATATTTGAATTTGTAATCAAAAACAAGGCATTTTTTTAAAAGGCAATACTTTTCAAAACAAATTTTTGTTCCATATCAAATTATATTAGGAAGAAATTTATACTGTCAGTACAACAAATACTCTAAGTATACACAAATGGAAGAATTTTGATAATTTGAATATAAAGTAGTAAGATAAACTCCCAATAAAATTACCTTAAAAAACCTCAAAATACAGAATTTGATTTGTGATGACTTAAAAAGTAAATCACCACAAAAATAACTTTTTGCCACTCCTTTTTATACCTCTTTGAGAAGGTTTTCATACGTATCAATTCACTTCTACAAATTTCCATATACCCACACAATAAAAAGAATTTAATATTGTCAAAATATGAAATTAGTTCTAAAAGAAGGAAAAAACCTAAAAAGGAAAAACCCTCTTATTTTCAATGAAATTTATCAGCAATGCAATGTAAAAAGAAAAAAAAAGAGAGAGACAACCCTTAGCCTTAAACTCACCTGTAAACAAAAAACAAAATATCCACTAACACTCTGTTCTGCAATGACATCTTCCATTGTCCGCAGGGTGGTACCCAAGTAAGAATTCAGAAGCTGGGTAGGAAGCAGTCCAACCGAAGATGCCATCAGATAGTTGGGTAATGAGAGATCAGTGATCTAGAAGAGTAGATTAAAGGGAATGATTCATTACCAAATAAAATTCAATTCAATATAAAAATGTGTGTGTAAGTTTTGCTAGTGGTTTTTCCTTGGGAATAGAGATGAAATACTTTACAAAGTATTCTTACTTTTAAAAATGATTATAAAGAGAACGTATCTACAATGTAGAAGATTTCGAATGAAATAAAGGTTTAAAGGAAAGTTTAATTTCTGTTCTACCATTAAAAGACATCATTTCTCACATATAAATAAAATTCACACATCGATCATGTTGTAAAAACATTTTTGTAAGACTTATTTTATTAAATATTCTTCACTTAAATGGCAGTGTAATTGTTGGGCTTTGAAGCCAGGTAACCCTAGAATGGCATGCTGAAAATTCAAGGAACTATGCTGCTTCTGAATATCAGTTTTTTAACTTATAAAATGAAAATAACCCCTACCTTTCATAGTTGTGGTAAGAGTCAGAAATACTTCTAAAGTACCTATGAAATGCCTAGTATATGACTGAAACTCAAAAAAAAGTAGAAATTATCATCATTTTACAATTATAGCCATTGTTTGGATGTAGCACAATTTAATCACTCCTGGTATAGAACATTTAAACTGCTTCATTATTTGTATGCATGTTATTATGAATGTATATATTATTAAAAAAGCTAAAACTATGATGAAAATCTTTGTACATTAACATATGTGGTAAGCAGTATCTAAAATACTCCGTGACCCTCCCTATCTTTTGGTATTCATGCCCTTGTGTGATCCTTTTTCCTACAGTGTGGGCTAGACCTAGTTGCTTCTAGCAAACAGACTATAGCAGAAATGAGATGTCACTTTCAAGAAGAATAAGACTTCTATCTCTTCTTGAAGCAGATAAGGTGCCATGATGTTAGTAGCTCTATGAAGAGGCCTATGTGTCATGATGTCTTCAGCAAATAGCCAAGAAAGACTTGAGGCAGGTCAACAGTCACAAGAGAGAGCCTGATGGGGATCCTCCCTCATTCAAACCTTAAGATGACGACAACCCTGGCCAACACTTTGACTGTAGAATTGTGAAGGAGCCTGAGTCAGAGACACCCAGCTAGTTGCACAGGGATTCGTAACAGAAACTGTGAGGCAATAAATGTTTGTTGTTTTAAGGTGTTAAACTGTGAAGTGATTTATTATGCTGCAATAAATGACTAACACAATATGCATCTCAATTACTTTAGGGTAGATCAGTAGGAATTACTGGCTCAGTAAAAACTTTCTATTCTCAAAATGTTCGGTGATTTATAATCTGTCAGTAATACACAAGTATGTCCATTTTGTCATACTCTTACCAACTTTAAGCATTAAAGTTCAGTCTTTCTTATTGATAGTAGTAAAAACATTCTGTCATTACTTTATCTTTGTATTTCTTTATGACTTTGTTAACATTTGCACTTCATTTAAATGTTGAGTGTTTTTCTTACTTATTCATAAGTTATTTATTAAATAACTAACAGTGAGGGAAACCTATTCTCTATTATATGTGGCATATAAAAATGTCCCTTCTCTTTTAATTTATGTTTTGACATACAAATTTTTCTAAATTTTTATATAATCAAATATTGTTAATCTTTTCCTCTTATTTTTCCATTGCCTTCAGCTTTAAAAAATTCTTTTTAGATCCCATCATTAGTTTTTACCTATTATTTTATTGCTTTCTTTTTTTAACATTTATCTACTTATTCCTTCTGGAATTCATTCAAATTAAAGATGAAAATCCATCTCCTTTCCCAATACCCAATTTTCCTAGTATTATATATTAAATAACCAATAACCTCTATTTAGTTCTGATGTTTTACTATAGAAAAGGTTATTGTATGTAAAAGAGGCTTTAATACTGTCTATTCATCTCAAATCTTATACTGAAACCAAAACTGATGTTTCAAATTTTGTACTGAAACTGAACTGTAATAAAGACTATTAGTATCTGGCAAGGAATTTCCTATTTCCTTCAAATTTCTTCATTATTAACCATTTTTTAAAAAATTGTTCTAACTAACCTCATCTATTTATTTTTATAGATCACTATGGCTACCTTCGATGGATTAACACACTCACAAGTACACATGAACTATCTCAGGTAGAAAAGGGAGCCTTGAGAAGGGCTATGTGGAGATTATAGACTAAAGGATTAAACTTAGTCACAGGAGTGGGGAGCAAAGGGCAAGTTCGTGGGAAAAGAGGCATTTAAACTGGACACTGCAAGCTAACGCTGGGTTTGGCAGGCAAAGATAGATGGGATGAGGAAGACAGGTGTTCTAAGAAGAGAATGAACATGACAAAGTGGCAGGTAAAGTACAGGATACATCAATAAAGCTGGCACACGGGACTGTTCATGGTGCACATGCAAAGAAACCTATAAAATAAAGGCAGGAAAAGTAGGTGGGTTGATGCTCACTAGAGGCCTTGGGTAAAAGAGGAACAAGCCCGCCAAGAGGAAAAGTAACCGGGGAGAAAGGGTCCTCTGTCAGTTTAGAGCACTGACAGAAGCAGAGAACTTCCTTTAGAATAAAAATGTCAAATGTGTAAAATAAGTAAATATGGCAACAATGAATCAAAAATGAATCTTACAAGGTTATACTGCAGTTAATAACAAACTTTACATTTTTAAATATCAGTTCCCAAATGTCACAACACAAAGCTTCAGTCTAATCCTTCAAGTTTCTCTAGACAGGACACAAAACTGACATTCATGGATGTCATCGATAATATCCAAATAGGTATTTTAAGAACAGATTTAATAAATATGAACTGTCATTCACCTTTTTTAACAAAACTGTTTTCAATGCAAAAATCAAAGTTTATCAAATGTTCATGACCAAACATTACCCTAATGTGTTGTTATTTACATATGCATCCTTTCTGAAAAGCAATGTATCTAAAGAAAGCAAAAAATCCATTTTGTTTATCATAGTTTTATTGGTCTGTCCAATGATTTAACCAATGGAGTAACACAAGAACATACACATACCCAGTCTTTAATAACTTTACTAAAGATAAATGGGCTCCATTTATTTTAATATGGCATTTCCTGTAAGTCAAAATCCTACTCAGAATCGTCACCTAGCTCCAGTCTTTGACAAATGTTATTAATTTAGAATGCTTGTTCCCACAAAGCAGCCCATGCAAACATCTTTCCCTTAGTAAGTCTCATGCATAACAGTTTAAAAAATCTATCTCCTTGTTCTACTTTCCAGAATGACCTTACATGTGAGGCCAGTGCACTTCCACTGTTTACATAGAATCCCTGTCTACTGTGCCCTGGGATCTTGACTTATAGGAGTTCTTCTCCAAATCCAAAGAACTGGAAATCTCAATGCTGGATATCAGTGTTTTCTTGCTGGCGAGTTTCTACAATCAGAGACACTATGGTTAAGTGTTACAACGACGGTGAATGCCACTTGACTGCCACTCTCTTGTTCTTTTAAAATTAAATGCTATAATATAGCTAGAAATAATACGATTTATTTGGAGATGTGATTCACTTATCTGGGAAAATAGGGGTTATGGTAGAAAACTGACTACTATACCAAATAGATCCTGAAGACCAAGTAGTACCTATGGGGGCGAAGGAGAAAGAAAAACTGAAGAGCAAGAGCCAATTCACCTCTAAATATGGCATTTAGGAAACTGACAAATAACAAAACCTCTGGCTTTAAATCCACCAAGGGGGTTCTCAGTGAATCTGGGTCTCTGTCCTCGTGGGCACAGCACTAAGCTCTCAGGCAACCTGCTCTAGCATCTCCACTTCCTAAGTTTACAGCTCTGTGTACAACAGCTTATAGTCCAGGGGTCCTCAAACTTTTTCGATAGGGGTCCAGTTCACTGTCCCTCAGACCGTTGGAGGGCCGGACTACAGTTTTTTAAAAAAACTATGAACACTGCACATATCTTATTTCGAAGTAAAAAAACAAAATGGGAACAAATACAATCACACCGCCGCATGTGGCCCGCAGGCCGTAGTTTGAGGACCCCTGGCTTATACTCTAGCTTACCAAGAAATTGTGTTGTTTTTACATAAACTATTTTACCATGGATGTTGTGAAGAATATAAAGGCAATCTATATTCAAAAGACTTCAAATCTGGTATTAGTTTTGGCAAATTACATTCTTCTGTATAGAGGCATGGGATGTTCTTTATTAACAAAATTACTATTAAGGTATCATACAAATTCCAATTCAAGTATATTTAATAATGTTATATAGAAGTCATGACTATTAAAAAATGGTCAAAATAAATTAAAATGAATAGTTACCTTTTTGTCTTACTAATAATTGCTGATAAATGATCTATGTTGTTGTATATTCCCCAAAATATTTCCTATCAATATTTCAGTAAAAGTTGGGGAAGGAGGAGAAAGAGCTCAGAAATGGCAACTAGCTTTCCCTTTCAGAAATATAACATTTTAAAAAACTGGCTTAAGGAAAAATATTAACTGCCCCACTGCCATCCCTTCCCAAAATACCACTTCATCTTCTTCTGTGCTCCCAATCTCGGCTGCCCTGCTTGGAGGCCAGTCCCACGGTTAACGCCCCATTCCCCACATCTGATCTTCTACTACTTCCTGTCTTGTCTACTGCACCTTCTAATTCGGCACAGGCGTCCTCAAACTTTTTAAACAGGGGGCCAATTCACTGTCCCTCAGACGGTTGGAGGGCCAAACTATAGTTTAAAAAAAACTATGAACAAATTCCCATGCACACTGCACATATCTTATTTTGAAGTAAAAAAACAAAATGGGAACAAAGACAATCACACTGCCTCCAGTGGCCCGCGGGCCGCAGTTTGAGGACCCCTGGATTCTAGGGGATTTATCCACCCTGTGAGCCTATTCTATTCAGTCTTTTCTCCAGTCTTGGCTCCCAGACGACCCCACTCAGTATCTATGCTAAATCTTGCAGACATCTTTTTAGAATGTGAACCTAATCTTTCTTAAACTCCCTCCTACAGGACAGTAAAGTTCTTCAGTGTGCAAAGCGCTTCATGGTCTAGCCTGTGACCATCTCATGCATCGCCTCACACTATGTTCCAGCCACAAAACTTTCTCAGTTCCTAGAACACTCTGTGTTCCCATTACTCCCAAGGCCTTTCTATACTGTTCTTCTGGAGAGTATACTCACATTCTTCTTCCCACTCCTTTTACTCAGGCAATTCCCAAACTCTCCTTTATTACTCAAGCATTAATTTCTCTAAAAAATCCTTCCGTCCTGCCCCAAGTCTTCATAACAAGCACTTTCAGGTGCTCTGATGGAACATTGTAACTTCCTGTACCCTACACACTGGAGAGCAACTGAAGATTTTACCATCTGTTTGCCTCTTAACCCTTCCTCAGACTAAAATTCTGTGAGCGAAGGAACCTATCTTGTTTTTCATTGTATCTCAGCCTTTAGCACAATGCCTACAACATATTAAGTGCTAAATATATATATATATATACACACATATATACACACACATATATTTATTACCTATATATACAGACTGGAGGTTGAATGTATCAACATCAAAATTGTTTTGTTTATAAATGTGGAAACTAACCATAGTTGCCAGTTTATAAACAGGTTGGAATGCAAAGTCCATTTGTAATTGGATCTTTAGAAACTGAGATCACCACCACCCCCATGTCCACAAAACACAGAAAAAAATGTTACAAAAAAAAATTAACTCATTATCAGCAAAACTTTCACCATATCAAACATACTATTTCTAAACTGGACTGCTACTGCCACAGTCAAGCAAAGCAATGGACTTTGCTTTATTCACTACCATCTCTCTACCCTGTTTCCCCGAAAATAAGTGTGCTCCCAAAGATGCGCTAGGTCTTATTTTCAGGGGACGTCTTATCTTTCCTGTAAGTAGGTCTTATTTTCCAAGGATGTCTTATTTTTGGGGAAACAGGGTAGTATGTAAAACATCAGTGGCCATATAGTAGGAACCTACCAGTTGTTTCCTGAATGAACACTACAAGTATTTTCGGTAATCTCTAAAGTGAATATAATATACTTATCAATGCTAAGACCCTCTGGTTAGCGTCTCTCAGCAACCTCGAGAGTACTGGAAAAAGTCTTGCTCCTGAAAACATAAAATAAGGCAATTTTATGGACCTGACACTAACAGCTGTAGAGGGCTATGGGTAAAGAGGCTTCCACTCACAGAAACAGTTCAGTAACTATGTCTGTCTACAAAGGAGAAACTATTTACATATGTACAAACATTTTCATTAGTCGATTGTCCCTAAATTAGGAATCGTTTTTAAATATTTTGGGGTTTACTGCTTTTAAATATTTTATGGGACCTGGAGTGACCGTGACAAAATTAGTGCAGTAGCTAATTTGAGAATCTAGTTAATACACACACTTACTTCTCCTCAGTGCAAAAAAAATTTTTTATTAGTGTATCATATTGCATGTAATTTCTAGAACATAATTTCTTGAAAAGTTCTTCTTTGACACAGATAGGTTTACTAATTTTATTTATTCAACAAAGATGTATCAAAAATGTATCGGGCGGTGCATGTGGCTCAAGTGAGTAGGTCACCGGCCCCATATACCGAGGGTGGTGGGTTCAAACCCAGCCCCAGCCAAACTGCAACAAAAAAATAGCTGGGCGGGGCAGCGCCTGTGTTTCAGTCGGTAAGGCGCCGGCCCCATATACCGAGGGTAGCGGGTTCAAACCTGGCCCCGGCTGAACTGCAACCAAAAAATAGCCGGGTGTTGTGGCGGGCGCCTGTAGTCCCAGCTACTCGGGAGGCTGAGGCAACAGAATCGCTTCAGCCCAGGAGTTGGAGGTTGCTGTGAGCTGTGTGATGTCATGGCACTCTACCGAGGGTCATAAAGTGAGACTCTGTCTCTATAAAAAAAAAAAAAAAAATACCTGGGCGTTGTGGCGGGCGCCTGTAATCCCAGCTACTCGGGAGGCTGAGCCAAGAGAATCACCTAAACCCAAGAGTTGGAAGTTGCTGTGAGCTGTGATGTTATCGTACTCTACCGAGGGTGATAAAGTGAGACTCTGTCTCTTTAAAAAAAAAAAAAAAGTATCAAATGCCTTCTATACATAAGGTCCAGCTCTAAGCAGGAATAACAAAAAACTAAAGCTGACAGTGTTGTCATCAAAAGTCTTGTTGTAGTATACTTAATGTCAAAACGTTCATTTTATCAAGTAAAAGGTCACAAATTTATTTATAACATTAACTCACAATATAATGAATGAAAAATATGTATCCGTAAGTGCAAAGACTAGAAAAATAAACACTAAAATGTTAATAACTTGTTTTGTAAGAAACAAAAAAAAAGTTTTTCTTTTTTCTTTGCTATACACTCAAAGTTTTTACAACAAACACTTACTTTGCAGACAGAAAAAAAAATTACACTTTATGGGGGCAAGACACGATTGCAAGAGGGACTTTACCTAACAATTGCAATCAGTGTAACCAGGCTTATTGTACCCTCAATGAATCCCCAACAATAAAAAAAAAAATAAAAAAAGAAAAAGAAAAAAAATTAAGTAAGTTTTAATAAAACCTGTTTGCTTTCAAAGAAAAAAATTTTTGACTAAGAAGGAGTAATAAAAGATATGTACTGTGCATACCTTACTATGATAATAGGATAGAGATAGAGATTTGAGATTCATAAGCTTAACATATGACACATTAAA
Organism: Nycticebus coucang; assembly: GCF_027406575.1. Taxonomy (NCBI): domain Eukaryota; kingdom Metazoa; phylum Chordata; class Mammalia; order Primates; family Lorisidae; genus Nycticebus; species Nycticebus coucang. The sequence goes on from NC_069792.1 coordinate 52,656,293, forward strand.
AACCACAGGAAGTGATGAGATAACTAAAGAGGCACAAAGGGAGGAAAACGGTTTCAGGGAAATAAAGGTCACCTGTATTCAGTGATATTGTGAGATCTAAGGATGGGGGCTGAGATGAAATAGAACTTGGTCATCTTATCTGACCCTGCAGAGCTCCAAACTCTTTAAAAACACAAACTGTGTCTCTGTCTTTCTATTCCACCTAAATTGTATTACTGGCAGCAAACCAGTATGCTTTAATAAGAAGAAATTAATCACTACATACACGGGTACAGTAAGGGTTATGACCTATCTTATCTTTATTTGAATTCTATAGCTATATCTATAGCACAGAATACGAACGTTTAAAAAAGGAGAAAACAAGTATCATTGTAACTCAGTAGACTAAACTGTTAAAAAATAAAAGGTAATGTTAAACTGTAGCTCAGAATAGTTGCCTTTTTTAAAAGCAAACTTTGAGACCTTGTTTAATCCCTCTCACTTTACAAATAAGAAAACTAAGGCGCCGGCCCCATATACGGAGGGTGGCGGGTTCAAAACCCGGCCCCGGCTGAACTGCAAACCAAAAAAATAGCTGGGTGTTGTGGCGGGCGCCTGTAGTCCCAGCTACTTGGGAGGCTGAGGCAAGAGAATCACTTCAGCCCCGGAGTTGGAGGTTGCTGTGAGCTCTGTGAGGCCACGGCACTCTACCGAGGGCGATAAAGTGAGACTCTGTCTCTACAAAAAAAAAAAAGAAAACTAGAGGTCAGAATCACAGAATGATTTCACCATGGCCCCAAAGAAGTGAAGACAGAATAGAGGTCCCCCAAAGAATCCAGAGGCTAAGACTTTGTGACCTTAGAGTTACTTACCAAAAACTTTCAATTGTAATAAATTACAGTTCAATTGTGACCATAAATTACCAAAAGTAATTTATCTTCTTTTGGTAACTCAATGCAAACTCAGAAAATTTATTCAAGGTTGGGCACAGTGGCTCACACCTGTAATCCTAACACTTTGGTAGGCTGAGGTGGGAGGATTGCTTGAGCTCAGGAGTTCAAGACCAGCTCTGAGTCAAAGAAAAAAGACTCCATCTCTATAAACAATAGAAATATTAGGTCTCTCTCACCAGGGTGATGGGTAAGGTCTTGCACTTTAAATTTTATTTATTTCTATTTTGTTTGCTTTTTACACCAAGTATCCATGTATTCGTTTGGCTTCTTTTTTAAAGAATTTTATTAGATAAAATAGCAAATAAGACATGTGTACGTATATGTGAGAACTTAAGGGCCTCTTTTACTACAGTTGCAGAAGCTCAGGCTTGATGGCTGCTTCCTCCTCACAGCTCACAACCATACTCTATGGCAGGGGTCCTCAAACTGTGGCCCACGGGCCACATGAAGCGGTGTGATTGTATTTGTTCCCGTTTTGTTTTTTTACTTCAAAATAAGATATGTGCAGTGTGCATAGGAATTTGTTCATAGTTGTTTTTTTTAAAACTATAGTCTGGCCCCCCAACGGTCTGAGGGACAGTGAATTGGCCCCCTGTTTAAAAGTTTGAGGACGCCTGCTCTATGGCAATGATTTTCAAGCAGTGTAGCATGGCACAATGGTGTGCCCTGAGAAGATCTTAGGCATGCCGTAAAGTTTTTAAAGGTTATTAATTAAATTAGTTTTGAAAGAAGTTTCAAAGCACAGTTAAGTATATTCTTCTTTTATTCATTTTTTTGATCAACATAACTTAGTGTGCTGCAGAATAACAATAGGTTCAAGTGTACTGTGAGATTTAAAAAAGGTTGAAAAACACTGTTCTATTAGTTATTTATTGCTGCATAACAATAAACTCCAAACTTAGTGACTTAACACACATGTACTGTCTCATGGGTTCTGTGGCTCAAGATCCAATCACAGATTAGCTGGATCCTCTGCTTCAGGATCTCTGGCAGGGCTACACAGCAGGTGTTGGCTAGGGCTGACGTCTCATCTGAAATTTCAACTAGGGAAGCATTTACTTCCAAGCTCACTTCCATGGTTGTCAAGAATGAGTGCTTTCAGGATTACTAGACTCAGGATCTCCAGTCTTTACTGTTTGTTGGCCAGAGAACTCCTTTACTTACACATTTGTCTCTCAAATCTGGCTGTTTGCTTCACCAAATCCAGCAAGAGAACGGTTGTTGCTATGGCTTTAATGCAGAAGCAGGCAACTTTTTTTCATAGAGTGCCAGGTAAGAAATATTTTAGGCTTTGCAGATAGTAGGGTCTATTGCAACTACTCAACTTTGCCATTTATACAAGGAGCCACAGACAGCACATACATGAATCAGCATAGCTGTATTCCAATAACTCTATTTACAGATTCTAAAATTTGAATTTCATATAATTCTCATGTACATGAACTATTATTCTTCTTTTGATATTTTTTCTAACCATTTAAAATAAAATGGGCTGTAGTTTGCTGGCCCCTGCTCTAACATCCTGGGATGACATCTAAGTAAATTTTGTAGAACTTTGCACAGTCCTCTACAATGTTTGACAGGCAAGGTACCCTGTTTCCCTGAAAATAAGACAGTGTCTTATTTTAAGGTGTGCTCCCAAAGATGCGCTAGGTCTTATTTTCAGGGGACATCTTATCTTTCCTGTAAGTAGATCTTATTTTCGGAGGATGTCTTATTTTTGGGGAAACAGGGTACTCCAGGAAAAGTGCTGTACAACTGGGATTAGGAGGACTTTGAGAAACCCAGCTCTTCTTAGACCAACACACATGACCTGGGTATGTTAATGATCCTAACCATTTATCAACTGTATGATGTTGGGCAAGTTACTTTATTACTTTATGCCTCAGTTACCTCAACTATAAAATGAGAAATAGGGTTAACCTGAATATTAAATAAATAATGTGTACATGACAGAACAGTGCCTGGCACATAGTAAATATAATATGGATATCTAATGTTAAGTTTTTTAAAAAGTGGGGGTGGGGCTGGGTGGCGCCTGTGGCTCAAATGGGTAGGGCACCAGCCCCATATGCCAGAGGTGGTGGGTTCAAACCCAGCCCTGGCCAAAAACTGCAAAAAATAAAAATAAAATAAAATAAAATAAAAACAAAGCAAGACAATCAGACTCATTATAAAAAAAAAAAAAATGGGGGTGGGACACAATTATAAGAGGGACTTTACCTAACAAATGCAATCAATGTGACCTGGTTCTTTGTACCCTCAATAAATCCTCAACAATAAAAAAAATATGTTTCCAAGCTTCATTATTTTCATTTTGAAATACAGAGATTAAAAGAATAGTAAATAACGAGCAATTTTATCATAGTTTTGAAGCAGGTATTAAATACATTTTACAACAGAAAATAAGGTTCAAAAGAGTACGTATTAACTACCTCAAGATGACACAGTAAATGGAAGAACCAAGTTTGATTTCAAGTTTGCAATATTTGTCCTCTATATAACTCTGCCTCTTAGACAATACCTATTCACAATACTGTTGTGAGGATTAAACATGTATGCAAGTTTGCTCTCCTAACTGCAAATGGTATTAGCATATGCGTGCTTTACGTTTTTATTTTAGGTTTCAAAGATTTAAGAATGACTGAGAACAAAATTTCCCGTGTAGATTTTTTTTAACAAAATCATACCCAAGTATGACTTTTTAAGTTTTTCTTAAGCCCAGTGAAAAGAGGGAATGGTTTTAAGAATTTCCTGTAGAACCACCTAACATCATACCCCCTGGAAGTGCCAAGAACCAGGATGAACACTGTTATCCTCAACAATTAATTATTGTGTAATATTTTTGGATCGAAGATAACATTTTACAGGAGTTAACTTTAAACTGTAGGTCCCAAAGGGCCAGTGCAGAGGCAGAGCAAACCTTACGAGGACACTTTAATGCTTACTAAATACGGAATGGGGTTATTCTTACAAATACCTCCAATTTTCAATTTCATCCACAAGTTTCCTCTACATGGCTTTACACTTTTAGGATTCCATCTCCTTCTACACTGCATTGGCAGTCTTTTCTTACCAATCCATAGTTTCTTATTCCAACAACTGACAAAAAGGAGAAGCTGAACTTTCAAGGTTACAGATAGGATATCATTTGTTATGTATAAATCAGAAGGTACTCAGAATTATAAATAAACACATCAAAATAACTGTAAAATGGCAAGGGAGAGGCTATAGGTAAGTCTTTGGGGTTTAGAATTGGGGTTTGGAATTTATCTTGAGAGGAAAAGAAAACTCATTTGAGGTCACCAGGACAGCACCAAGATCACATTTGCATTTGGGAAAGATCGTTCTGTATAAAGTAAAGATGAGAAAGCCAAGGCCCAGAGGTGGGAGGTTGAGACCTCAACCAGCTTAGTGGCAGCGGGCTGTACTGAGGTGTTTAGGAGGCAAAATCCACAGGACCTGGCAGGTGACTGGACATGGGAGAGAGGGAGGAGGTAGTCAAGTGCCAGAGCGATTGAGATTGCTACTAAATGCTCCAGTTCTCTCTCCTTCCCGGCACACCCATTACCCCCTTCAAGTTGTTTGTGGTCATGTAACTTGTTCAGCCAGCAAAAAGTGAGATCTGTTCTGATGGAAGCTTTAAAAGCAATTCACTATGTCTTGATAACCACGTGTAAGATGGTGAGAGTACAAATGCAGTACAGAAAGAGAACACACCATTCCTTTTGCCAAAAGTAAGTTTGACCTGGATCTGCGTCAAAAAGAATAAATAAAACTCTGCTCTTTAACTACTGGGATTTAGGGGTTGTTACTGCAACACAATTTAGCCTATCCTGACTAATCCAGTAAGAAAACAATAGCGATCAACTTTGACATGTGCCCACGTTAAGAACAGTATGTGAAAATACACAAAAACTACAAGTTTAGAAACCTATCTATCTTAATAGACACAAGATGCCTAAATAAAAGATTACATTAAAACAATTAAAAAATAAAATGCTTTACCTATTTCCCAGTAGAAATGATATATGCATTTTTAAGAGAGAATAATTTAAACATTTACTTGAGAAATGTAAAGCTGTATTTCTGTATTTCTTACAGCTTAAGAACTAATACTATGAAGTGTCACATACAGACACATAAGTCTCTGTTTTGAGAATTTAAAGAGTGGAGTGTCAACAGGCTTATCTCTTTCTAGCACACATGAGAGAAGAAAAAAATGGTTAAGAATACGTAAGAAGTAAGGGAAAGCTCCTTTCCTTCTTCCATATATTAGTATTTTACAATCAGCTCCTGCCTCTAAAATGTAAATACAACTGCCTCCACCGCTAAGAATAACAATAATAGGAAGTGACTATGAGCCAAGCATAATACTTAATGCCTTCACGGAATTAGCTTAGTAACTCTACTGCCCTGTACAGATGAGGAAACATGGAGAGGGCACCATGACACGGACTAATCAAGGACTGTTTATTTCCAAACCCCTCATCCCTCATGACGACCGTATTTAACTTTCTCTTTGAGGTAAGCCCAGAAAAATTTCTTTAATCATGGGCACTGAGAAAGTAAGTTCTAACTGGAATTTTTTAGAAAGGATAATTTCAAAGGTAGGGAAGAAAGTGAAAAACCCAACAGAAATACACCTTGGGAGGTGCAAAGTGGGCAAGCAGAGTGGTATGAAGTGGAGAAGGCAGAGGTAGAAAGGAATTCTAGAAGGCAGAAGGGAGGTTCAAACTAAAACCAACGTCAGCCTAAACTAAGCTTTCTTTTCTCTTACAAATCCTAGATAAATTCAGTAAACTGTGTTGACTGAAAGGGCCACTTCTGTAAGCAGAAAGTTCAGAACAATAGGAATAAAGAAGCAGTCAGAGACCACATCCAGCAGCTTCGAAACCCACTCCATTGCTGGTTGTGAGTAAGAAGATGCATCGTATGAGCCCATCTCAGGTTCAAACCTCAGCTTGCCACTTGAAGGTAGGTGATCCTACGTAGATTTCTGGTTGGCTGAGGTCAGCTTCCCAGTAAAATAGTGATAATAATACCTATCACAAAAGGCCATTTTTCTTCTTTCCTTCCTCTCTCTTGACCCCACAATGCCAAATTGAGAGTTGTCTCTTGTCAAACTTGTTTTCAACTACATAATTACCTTAAATTATTTCCAAGCACAAAGTACAACATCCATAGTTAATATATAAAGGAGGCATTATTAAAAGTAAAGCCTACCTTATTCTCAATTAATAGAGTCCTTACTATGTACCCATGACCCCACTAGGCATTAAACATATGATGAAGAAACAGAAGGCTATGTGCTGAGATCCTACCATCAGATCATAGTTAAAAGATTGACTCTACCATTTATTTCCTGCCTAGGCGACCCTGAGTAATTACAACAGAAACAACAATAGCCAACACTGTGTTTGTTAGGATGGGCTCTGTTGCATGTATTTATTATGTAATCTCCTCAATAGCTTCATTAAGTAGGTACCTCTACTTTTTCCACTTAACAAATGAGAAACTGAAACACAGAGACCAGACAACTTGACCAAGGTTACCAGATTTTAAGCACACAGCAAGACTCCAGAGCACTAGCTCTGTGCTCCTAACTAGAGGACTTGAGTCTATAACTGCAGTCCCTAACCCCTGGGCCTCGGGCCTGTTAATAACCAGGCCACCACAGCAGGAGGTGACCATGCGAGCAAGAGAAGCTTCATCTGTCACTGTCTCCATCACCCCCCAGATGAGACCACCTAGTTGCAGAAATACAAGCTCAGAGTTCCCACTGATTCTGTATTATGGTGAGTTGTACATTATTTTATTATATACTAAATTGCAACAAAAATAGAAATAAAATGTATAATCAATGTAATGCATCTGAATCATCCGGAAACCATCTTTACCCCTCATTCTGGTCCATGGAAAACTGGTTCCTGGTGTCAAAAAGGTTGGGGACTGCTGATCTATACAATATGTGCATAATTACTTTCTGCAGGGCTGGCTTAAAGATTAGGACTAACAGCTGAAAAGAGTCTAGGATCCCAGTTGGCACATAGTAGAGGAACAAGAAAAGGCACAGAACAAAGCTATACAATGAAGGACAAAGCAACTGACAGAATGAATCCATATGCATTTCTCAGCCCCAAACGATTTTCAAAGTCTTAGCACAAGTTGATCCATTATTATCCAAGATTTCATCAAAGTTCACATTGATATTTCATACTACACAAATACCATTCTATAGTCATTGCTGCTGTTTGTTAGAATCAACAAAAAATCTGCATATGGCATTTAGAAAGAAGGGAAAAGGGGGAAAATATCTTAATTATGTCACAAAAAGCAAGCTGGTTAGAATTATTTTTAATTCAAAACCAAATCAGTTGAGTTTCCGGAGACTAGCAATGATTCCAGAGACAAAACAGTAAGTCAGAGTTACTAACATAAAACACATCAGTTCCTCCGGTTCCGAATGCTGCAGCATACGTTTTACTTGAACACATAGTTCTCTTTAAGTATAGGGAAAGGAGTGAGTTTCTGGAAATCTCTGTATGAACTCCTTGTGGTTTAGAATCATTGAATTTGGGGAACTCAGTAATCTCAACACTTCAGAAAAGAGAAAAGCGAAGCCAGATAGGGTTCTTTAATTTGTTTCAAAGTCATAAAGTTTGTAAAGATCAGACTCCTTTGCTCTCATCAGATGGGCTCACTTGGCAAAGTTGCTCAGAGATGCACACTAGCTATAGAAATCTGACTAGAATAAGCAGAACATACAGAATTCAAGAGCAAAAAAGAGTCTTGGGAGAGCATAGAAAGAAAAAAATATGTGCTCACTGACTATAAGATTATCTGTTCTACTTTGTTTTATTCACCTCTCAGTGATTCCAAAATGAAGTTCCTCCAAAGAAAAACAGCAAGATTTTTCTCCTTTACATCAATTATAGCAAATTACTTGAAGGAAAGGTCTACTACAGATTTAGGAAACTCCAAAATTTGGAGTCTTGATACAGTCTCTACTGTTTACTCAAAAGCCTGCTTCAATACCATGTTGGTAAAAACTTGAGCAAAACCCTAGGCGCGTTTATGCAGACAACAGACAAAACCAGAAGGTGAAGCGTTCCTCCCTAACAGTTGTCAAAGCTGCTATAGGAATACAACAAATGTTGAAGATAAGCATTTCCATCCAAGCCTCGAACTGTTCCCACCACCCCCACAGTTAAAAGGACTCTTGATTAATTAAACACACATCTCAAAAAGAAACAGTTCTTTCTCTACCTCGCCTACTGAGTTCCACCTTCGATCTCTCTTATTTGTATGACAGATTTTCCCTGGTGTGATGGAAAGTAACTGTAACTCCCATAGCCAATGTCACTTCTCTGCTGGTATTTATCTGATAGAGCGCCCTCCCGGGGCTGTCATAAGACCGCTCCAAAACAGTCTTGGAGAGGGATAGGCCAGCGGGACTCCACTTACCGAAAACACTGCATTCTGAAGCCCGAAAGGTATGGGGGTCAGTCTGGCCAGCGCCACCACTTTCAGGCCGCTTCCTCCCTCCACAACGCGAATAACGGCGCTCAGCTTCTCGCTGTTCTGGATCCTGGCGGCCACCCAGGCGGTGAGCAGCCGCTTGCAGACCACATGGGCTATGAAGGTGCCGATGAGGACGCCCACCACCATCAGACCCATGCCCAGCACGAAGCCGTACAGGTAGCCGGCGGCCACATTGAGCACGATGTAGCCCCAGCCGCAGGGGAAGGAGACCACGATGAAGCCCACGACGAAGAGGAGAACCCCCAGCAGCGAGTCAAGGCTCTCCACCCAGAGCAGGAGGTGCTGGAGGTAGCGGCGGACCAGGGCCAGGGAAGCGAAGCACAGGGCGGCCAGCACGCACACCAGCAGGAGGCTCCGGCACCAACAGGTGCTGCCTAGGCAGCAGCAGCGCCAGTTTCTCACCTCGGCCACGCCGACCACCACCCCGCCGCCGCCGCCGCCGCTCCCGGGGCAGCCCGCCAAGGCGCCGCCCGGCTCCGGCAGCTCCGAGGCCGCGGGCGGACCGTGGCGCTCCAAATAGGCGCCGAGCAGGGCGCCCGAGGCCGCCGCCGCCGCCGCCGCCGCACTCGCCCCGCCCCCGCCGGGGAGGCGGGCCGCCGGGTCGTCCCCGCCCGCCGCCCGCGGCGGGGCCCAGTGGGCCGGCAGCTCGGAGCGGCCCGGGAGGGCGGCGTGCTGCAGGAGCCGCGGGAGCGACTGGAACAGGATCCCGCCAGGGCTCCGCATCCCTCGGCCCGCGCGGGCGCTCAGCCGGCCAGCCCGTCCTCCGCGGCGCGCGTCAGGCGGCGGCCCTTCATGGCGCCCCGCTCGCCGAGTCTCGACTCTCTTGGTGGGGTGCGGAGGACGGCCGGGAAAAGGACGAGGAGTCAGCGGCGGAGTAGCGGTCTCACGGAGAGTGGGAAAACTCCGGGCCCCGCGCCGCGCCGCCCCGCCCCTTTCGGCCCCAGAGGGCGGGGCCGCGGGCGCGCGGGGGCGGGCTGGGTCCTGGCCCCGCCCCTCGTGACGCGCCGGCCTGCCGGGCCGCGGCGTCGGGGGTGGTCCTGGATGGCCCGCCTAGGCCCCAGGCGGCGGAGGTCGGGCGCTGGGAGCCGCGCGCACCGGGGAGGCGGGGCGTGCCGTGAGGCGGCCTGTCCCACGACGGGCTGGGGGCCTGGCGTGCCCCCGGACTTCCCAGACGGGCGCGCGCGTGCCTGCGTGTCCGGGCGCGCACCTCGGGGACGCTGGAGACTCGGGTCCACAGGCGGCTTGGATCCTGGCCCAGTATCTCCGGGTCGCTTCCGCAGTTAACTGTGATCCGAGCGGGCATCTTTGGCGGCGCGCACATCTACAACTGCCGTGGCGAATTAGGGAAGAGTTCTAGGTCTGTTCTGAAGAGGTTTACCGACTGTCCCCCCACCTTCTCTGACTTTGATTTGCCTCCCCGGGTAGCAAGGTCTGAGTTTCAGGTCGTGTGGTCCTTTAGGCTGGAATGGGGGCCCACCCTTGACATAATTCTGCTGACTCCAGAGTTGCTTCGTTGAGTGCCAGGTACGGAACTAGGGTTTTTGCCTTTTTAAGGTTAGTGTTTCCCGGGCCCCCCTTTTCTTCTTTTTAGAGTTCTCTGAGCCATCTCATCCAAGCGTCCCTCCCACAATCCCCAAGTCTGTATCTCCTTGCCCATCCTTCCCTGTATGACAGGTGGAATTCCTGCTGCCACCTCAAACTCAGAATAGCTTGGTAGATCATCGTTTAGGCTCTGGTGCAACACACATGTAGTAACTAGTTGTGTCATTATTCGTAGTGCTCCTGAGTCAGGAAAAGATCCTGCACCGTGCCAAGCACCTGCTGCTTCCTTCAAGTCCTTTCCTGCTCCTGTGTTTACATGGAGGAGCAGCTCCTACTGTTCTCACAGGATTTACCTGAAGTTTTGCTGTTTTTGGAAGTATCCCACACTACCTTCCCTTTACCATCACTCTTAGTTTGGTATTTATTTCCTTTCCATTCCCAGGGTACTTTCTACATAACTATTATTACATTTGTCTCATTGTGCTGTAATTTTTGTTTACATCACTGTCTCCCTTTTTGATTTTGAATTTCTTCAAGGTGGTCTCATTACTTGTTTAATCTGTGAAGCAATAAACCCTCTTTAAATGTCCATTGAGTAGACAAATGACTGCAGTTTATAGGGGAAGAAATAAAGGCAGGAGAACCTGACAGGAGGCTAACCGGTAGAATTGCCTGGACAAAAATCCATAAGATGCTGAAGTAGGATGATGATCCTAGTGTTAATAGAGTGGGGATAAGTTAGAGAGAAACTTAGTGACTGATTAGGTGTTAGAAGATATAGAGAGGCGGGCAGCACCTTTGGCTCAGTCGGTAAGGTGCTGGCCCCATATACCAAGGGTGACGGGTTCAAACCCGACCCCAGCCTAACTACAACAAAAAAATAGCCGGGTGTTGTGGCGGGCACTTGTAGTCCCAGCTACTCTGGAAGCTGAGGCAAGAGAATCTCTTAAGCCCAGGAATTGGAGGTTGCTGTGAGCTGTGTGATGCCATGGCACTCTACTGAGGACCATAAAGTGAAACTCTGTCTCAAAAAAAAAAAAAGAAGATATAGAGAGGGAATCAAGGGTAACATCTGGGTTTCTTATTTGAGGTAGTAAGAAGACAATAGGGCCATTGACCAAGGGAGGGACTACAGAAAGTTTGTAGGAAAGATGAAAGGTTCAGTCTGGATATATGAGACTTGAGATGTCTGTGATGCCATCCAAATGTGGTATTCCAGTAGGTGATTAAAAATACAGATATGGAGATAAACTGGGGCATTTCTTTTAGAAATTTTTTCATTGGTACATAGGCAGTCATTAAAGCCATGGTTCTGTATGAGTAGATGGTAGTAGGTGTACCGAGTATTGTTCTCTTTCAGTGTATGCTTGAATGGCATGCCCTGGCTTCCTGTGGCTGGGTCAAGCTACATGACACGTTCTACCAATGAATTGTGAGTGTAGCATTTAATTGCTGATGCAAGACCTTCCAGAACTCTTTCTCTTTGCCATGGCAATCAACAATATTCCAGAGAGGGTACGCTCTGTCAGTCTTGTCCTTGGAGGAAAAATAATGCAGAATAGAGAGAGTCCCATCTACATCGTGGTGGATATGTAAAGTGAGTGAGAAGCAAACCTGGGTTGGTTTAAGCCACTGGTAATTGAGAATTTTGTTACCTGAGCAGAGCTCTGTCACTTCTGACTAACGTAAATGACAAGAAGAGGTCTAAGAAGGAGACCTTGGGGATACCAGTGTACTTCTTAGAGTCTTTTTGCTTGCAAGAAAGGAAGACTCTGAGAGTATGTTAATTAAAATTGATAGAGCAAGAATATTTAAAATATTCTTTTTAAGATAAGAAGATACATAAGTAGCTCTTAGGAACCCAGCCATAATGACTACCCTCTTCTTTCTCACAGTGTCTCTGTTGTCTACCTCTTTAATCTATGCATATATAACTGCCTCACTAATCCTCCTCTTACTCTCTAGTCCTTGTCTCAGAGGAATATAATCCAGTTGCACAGCTATTCATTCTGAGCCACTTTATGGGCCACCAGAAAGCCTATGATGGGCCCCTCTTGAGTCAGGCACCCATCTTGATCTAACCATGCCACCCCTACCTAAAACACCATCCAGCTCTTCTGGACCTGGGAACTCTGATCAGGGCAATACAACTGTAATGGGACATTTCCACTCTTGTCTCTCAATAGTTTGTTTTCCACAGAATTGTGAAAATTATATTTTACAATTGGAAATCAGATGTGTCTTAATCCATACATACCAGCCTAAAATTGTTATATTGTATCAGGGAAAAACCCAACTCCTCACCTGGCCTACAGAGCCCTTTATGATCTAGCCTTTGCCTGCCATCCTCACCTCACCTCCTGCCACCCTCCCTTTAGCGTGCTGCAGCACCCTGACCTCCTGTGTCTCTCCTGGCGGAGCCAGATGGTTCCACCTCAGGGTGTTGACACTGTCCCTTGTTTATCTCTCTGTTTTGAACACACTTCCCTTGGTCCTTAGAAAGGCTGATTTTGTTCTTATTCATTTTAAGCTCTACTATCATCTCAGAGATGACTCCCCTGATTACCTTCAACTAAAGCACTGCCCTCTGCATCAGAGTGTGGTGCTCCTTATTTTCTTCATAGCACTTTGCCCACTAGAAATTGCCTTGCACGTTTATTCCTTTACTTTCTACCTCCAAGTAAGGTAAAAACGCCATGAAAGTGGGCATCCTTCCTGTCCTGTGAACCCTTGCATCCCGATTCCTTGCCATAGTCCCTGGAAGGCAAAACGTATGTTAAGTGAATGGTGGGCATTGTGCACCTGTGCTGGCTGCTCTCTGCTGGTCCTCCATCTAGGTTCACTTTCCACCCTCCCCTGGCTTGTTGTGCGTCTTAGGAGGTTGACCTCTACAGCCTGTGTCATCCAGGCTCTGTTGTGTTCTGGGTTTCTAGTTAGGTTTGACTAGTGAGAGACATCAGCAGAATATTGGATGATAGTAGGAATAACAGGTGGTCAGCATTTTCCTCTCTTTCCAGCGAAGTTTTACTATGGTTTTGGCAATGGTTGAATTATTCCGTGAACAAAGTCTTGTTGCCCAAGTTCTCAGCTCTACCCCAGCTCTGATAATGGTTTTCTGATGCTTCACTATCCCTGGTTATACTGCCTTGATTAGACTCTTTACTGTTGCTTCACTATCCCTGATAATGCTGCCTTGATTAGACTCTTTACTCTTTTCTTTACAGAGCTCTACCCCAGCTCTGATAATGGTTTTCTGATGCTTCACTATCCCTGGTAATACTGCCTTGATTAGACTCTTTACTACCTTGATTAGACTCTTTTGTACCTACTGGGACCTGGACTGATGTGGCAGGGACAGATAGAAGCTGAAAAGTTTATAATAACACTCAGAAGTCTCATCATTTGCCCAAGGCCACACAGAGAAAGTGGTAGAACCAGGCTTTAAATTTAAAACTCAAGGATCATGAGGAAATCAAGGGAAACCTTTATACTACATGTAGAAATGTAAGGAAGGAATGTTAAGAAGGGAGAGTCAACAGTGCCCAAGGTAGCTAAGGGCTTAAGGTGAGAGAAGGACCAATGAGGTTCCCTTAGATATTTCTTTTATTAATAAAAGTAGCTGCTAGAGCCTTAGGGAAAGTACTTTGAGTAACAGGCAGTTTGCAGCAGTGTGAGAGTAAAAGGTGAGTGTGAAAGAGTGAGTTGAGATAGCTGATTTTTTTGTTTGTTTAGTTTATATTAGAGAGAGGGAAGAGAGTAGGGGAAGAGATGAGGAAAAGAGAGAGAGAAGGGATCAGAGAGAAGGATGTGAGAGAGGGGAAGATGGAGGGTGGGGAAAAAAAGAAAAGAAAAGGAGCCAAAGAATGGCATGGCATCCCAAAGAAAGAAAGGAAGAAGGCCAGCTTTCCGATACTCTTAAAGGATAATGAAGGGCGAAAAGGGTGACACACAGAAGGTAATACAAGATGAGGAAGATGGAGATATTACACGTGAAATGTTATAAATTGCTGTAAGAGAGCTAAAGAAAACAGGTTGAGAAACACCAGAGAAAAACTTAGTGATGAGGCTAGGTTCTAAAGGAGATGGGAAATGATGGGATTAAGATGTCGGGGAAGAATTAGTTACAGGGGAAACAATACTTCCTCTGCTATTCAAAGGAAAGATGTAAAAATGAATATAAATTTGCCAGTGCTTATTTCTAATTGTAATGGATTCTGTCATTTGAGGTTGTATTTGAATGTAGTTGTGGAATGCAGATAGTTTTTTTTTTTTTTTTCTCCCCTGTGATATCCTGGGGCTTCGTTTCCATGAATTTTCCTCTTCACAAATAAGGACTGATGTATCTTCTTAGCTCTTCAAGGGTCAATCATACAACAGGCAAGTTATTTCAGGCTTCTTATTGTAACAGATTTTCCACTGCACCTCTGATTTGGGTATGTTACTTTGTTAATAACTGTGAGGACTGGGAATAAAAGAGAAGAGGGAATCCAATCAAGTATTGTTAACTAATCACATTTAAATGCAAAATGGGAAGATGCTATTAAAAACTAATTCAATGGTAAATCACTCTCCAAACTCTAAATTATCAATTTTATAATTATGGATTTTCATGTACTGTACAGTATTACTTTCAGTTACATTTAAGTGCATCCATAATGATAAATATATTTTAATATGTGGTTATTGCAATTAACTGTTAAAATTAGTTTTCTGTGATTTATTATTATTCATATAAATTGTTCCTCTTCAAGTACAATTTGGAGTCTCTCTTTCTTCTGGGGTTGGTGGCCTGCTATGTCTTTGCCTTTCTCTCTTTCCCATTAAAATCTTTAGTTAGGGAAGATTTTAGGGTTCTGAGCTCAAAATTAGAATCTGGCGGCTTATTTTACAATAAGCTTCCAGAGCCTTGAAACACATAGTGTAGGCCTCCCTATGTGACTGCTCCTATAGCCAAAGAAAATGAAAGCGCGTATGTGCCCTGTGTCAAATGGTGGTGGCCTCAGGAGAACAATGCTGCTCTTCCAAAGGCTCTTTAGCTACCAAGGCAAATAATTTAAATACTCTTTTTGGTGAATTTTACAGAAGACAAGTGCCTTATTTTTTCCAGACTTACTGGAGATCTATAATTTCAATGAGTACATCTGGACACTGCATGAAATTGCTTTTCAGTGTTAGCAACTAATTCCTTCTGAATGATGGTTATCCTGACTATTTGTTCAACAAGAGTAACATGGAGGTATATACTTTGCTAGACTCCCTTGAGAACATAAAGTTGGATTAAAGACATGTCCTACCTTTAGGGAGTATAATCCAATTGTGAAGAAGAGAATAAGACTTCTTGACAAATGTTGTGGGATGTGAATGGAACTGCTTAACGGTTATTTTATAGTCTTTCCACCTATAACAAAGCCAATGTGATGAGTGCATCAGAGTGGTGGGGGGAAAGTCACCAATAGGGTGGCTATTTCGAAACAGTTTTCTTAGCACTATTGATACATTTAACTAGACACTTCAAACTGAAGTCTTCCTCCATGCCCAGAGCTAATTGTGAACGTACCTGATCTTCAACAATATCCCTGTCCAGTTAGTGGAAAATGTTGCCGTCTTTTCCAGCCTTGATCTGCCACCATCATACTTACATGCCCATACTTTCCCAAGTATATACTGTCCTGGGACGTGTTTCTAGCTGTCCTCTCCCCATACTGCTTCTCACTACTTAGAAGTGAGTCTTGATGACAGTGACAGAGAAACATTAGTAGAGAAAGGGGAACCACCAAATCATATCAGCTAAGTAATTGTTTAGTTAATTACCACTTACAGTAAGAAAACGAAAACTTATAAATTGACTCTCTACATATGTGACTTCCAGCCCAGAAGAGTCAGAAGATTTGGTATTTCCAGTTTTGATTAGTCTCAGCTCTATGGAAAACAGTATTTCAGGGTTCCAAAAAGAAAGCTGTGGTTCGTTTACGATAGTGAATGAAAATGCCAAATCTTGCAGTTATTTCATATATAATTCTGTTGCTGTACAAGTTGATGTACACACAAAGAGTGCTCAGCCTAGTCATTGCACTAATTAACACCATATAGGATATTAAGGAGAAAAATGAGTATGAAAAATCCACTTTACATTTTTGTTTAAAAATATAAGTAAAAGGAAAATTACAATATTCTAATGCTAATGACCCTTTGTTTTCTAATATAGAAAATGTGATTGGAGATTGATAGTGATTACTTCCACAGAATAAATCCATTGCTTTTTGGTCACATAAACACAGAATTATGTTTTCTAATATTTATTACATACTTATTGTTTTTCAACTCTTCTCATAAGTCAAAACCAAAACAAAATCTGTAATTAGAGAAAAGTTTAGGAATTTGAACTTGAATCTGGATTTACATAAAGGTCATTGGTTTCATTTATTAGGTATGAAGTAGAGAGGAAAGATATATTCTGTTGATCTCGTCTAATGTGACTGTCCTCATCGCTTCATGATTATTTTCTCTCAAACTTGTGTGCTCAATTTAAGAGGAAGATGTGGGAAAACTTCTCAGGAAGAAGAGTATTTGTCTTCCATTAAAAGAAAGGGTGGGGGGAAAGCACAGGAATAAATGGGCTTGCGTGCTCAAAAATTTCTTCTTGGGAACATCTACTCTAATTCTGTCATTTTGAAGGCCACCCTGAGGATATGCCCTAGAGAATCCATCTTCCAGTGTGAGAAGACATAAACAACTGTATCACAAAGTGTTAATTACAGTGACAGCACAGTAGGAAGGAGTGACTAAATCTGTCTGGGAGTCAGAGAAAGTTTTGTAGCAAAGGTGATATTTGAGCTGGGTGTTGAAGGTTGAGTATAAGCTTATTTATATCCTACTCATTCTAAAAGGTTTTAAGCTGCCTTGTAGAATTTGACCAGACAGTGGAGGAGTAGAATAGCTCTTCAGGCACAAACAGTACCAAAGCACAGGGGTGTGAAAGGACACGATGTGCTGGGGAAGTGGCGAGACGTTCTGAGGCAGATGGTGTAGAAGGTAGTCTGGAGAGCAAAGCAGACAGCATCAAGCACACATGCCACCCTCTAGCAGTGGTTTGCAAACTACAGCATGTGCCAGAATGCCCTGGAGAGCTTTTAAAAGCACAGTTCACTGGGCCTCATTCCCGGAGTGTTTGGTTCCAAGAGTTTCATTCTTGGCCTAGGAGAGCAAGCATTTGCAGTTTTCACAAATTCCTTAGTGATATTGGTGCAGCTATTCCCAAGACCATTCTTTTAAGAACTACTTGTGTTTTCTGGATTTTCCCCTATAGTCAGTTGGAAATAACTGGAATTTTTATAACTTGAGAAAGAAATAAGCAGATGTGGATTTGAAAAGTTTAATGGAAGCTAGGAGGGGAATCAGGGAAGAAAGCCATTTGGTAAATTATTTCACATGTCCAAAGAGTAAATTATCTTTGCCTACACCCATTTATACAAAGATGAAATGGATTTGGGTATTTCTAAAGCATAATCGAGATTACTGGAGATGATTGAATAAATATGGGGAATAAGAGAAAGGGAAAGAATCCAGGATTTTACAACTTATGGTCCATAATATAAGCGAAATACAATAATACTTATGTATTCAAATGATCGTATTCTACCAAAATCTTAAAAATGAGTTCCAAAAAATCACACAAAGTTGCCGACCATTTTCTTGCTGGTGTCATGGATTAAGCTTTTACAGCTGAGAAGGAGATATTTTAGTCAATCATTCAGCAGTCATACTTTGAAAACGTGAAGCACACTCAAATAGGAGCCATCTTTCCTAAGGACACTTCTAGGTGTGCTGTTTACTCTTAGTATCAGAACCTTGCTTGGAAGAATCAGTTGTGGTGTTTCCAGCCTCAGTATATTCTTTTTAAAAGCATAGGATTCCTGCCCCAGCCCCAGTCTATAGGACTTTTTTTTTTTTTTAGAGACAGTCTTACTTCGTCGCCCTTGGTAGAATGCTGTGGCGTCACAGCTCACAGTAACCTGCAGCTTTTGGCCTTAGGCGATTCTCTTGCCTCAGCCTCCTGAGTAGCTGGGACTACAGGCGCCCGCCACAGCACCCGGCTATTTTTTTGTTGCAGTTTGGCCAGGGCCAGGTTCAAACCCACCACCTTCAGTATGTGGGGCCGGCGCCCTACCCACTGAGCCACAGGTGCCGCCCTATAGGACTTTATAGAGACTAGTAGAAATTAATAAATTAAGACTGGCTAAAGCCACAAAATGGAAAGAGAAGTAAATGTGTATGAGTGACTTGAACCTAATGATATTGAACACATAATAACATGGGAAGTTTTGTTATTAATTGCCAGTTTATCCTCCTAGCTACTCTTGAGCCCTCAGCTAGTGTGCCTGAGAAAGTTTCTTAGCTCCCTTCTCTTTTCCTTTAAATGTTGTTCTTTTTCAGGTGTTTATGTTCTTTTTCCTTGCAGGGCTGTTAAAAAGGTCAAATCTTTGTATAAACCCTTTTTTATCCTTTTGAATTTTTGGATTATCTTATTAACATAATCACTGTCAATAGTATTTCTAAGGTGGTTGCTTTCTTCAATCCTCATTGCTAAATACTTAAAGCCCATTAGTTTCTCCTTGCTTTTGCAGCCTGTTAACCCTCTGGAGGGGATGGAGTGTGATGGGAGTAAGGTAGGTGTTACATTTTGCTCCTTGTGATTAGAAGAGTAACTTTCATATTGGATCTAAACTGAAAACAAGTTCCTCCTGTGGACCAAAATGTCATCCTTTCTTTATAACAAAATTAAACACAGTCTTTGGCTGCAACTTCTCAGGAAATAATTCTGATTCACCACTTTATGCTCACAAATCATGTGAGAAACAAAAATTTTCCAAATAAATTTAATCACTACTGGGGTTAAAGGAGTTAATAAATTACTTCTTCTCTTCATCACCCTGAGTTCTAAATCATAGAGAGAGACATATGGTCAGACAAGTGAAGATCAAAACTATAACTCTATTCCCGATGGAGCTGATGGAGAATGAACCTTAGAGGAAGAGTCAGATAATTATTCCCTGCAGCCAGGTGTGAGTGGGTGGAAAAGACACACTGACCCGGGCCAATTGCTCTCATCCACCCGCCAGGCAATTCTTTCCAGCACCACAGAGAGCATGCAGCCGAGAAACACTTCCTTCTGGAAACCACAGGATAAATTACTTAATACATGCATTTTATGAGAGAATTTTTCAAAAAACAACAGTGACTAACAATAACAGTGTGTAATAATGACTTCTAAATTGTAGAAAAAATAATTTTTCTTTAAATGTAATTACTGTCAAACATGATAAAGCATTTTAAAAATCAAGAAAATTTATTTTTCAGATTATGAAGATGATGAATGTTGTAATTAGATGTATATTTTGTGGTGTCTCAACTAATGATCTGTTTATTTTTTGAAAAAATATAATTAGGAGAGTTAAAGTCTTTTTAGAAACAGGGTTTCATTCTGTTTCCAAGCTAGAGTGTAGTGGTCCAATCATAGCTCACTAAAAACTTCGAATTCCTGGACTCAAGCGATCCTCCTACCTCACCCTCCTGAATAGTTGAGACTACGGGCATGTGCCATCATGCTTAGCTAATTTTTAATTTTTTTTGTAAGGACAGAGTCTTGCTACTTTGCTGTCACTGGTCTCAAACTCCTGGCTTTGAGCAATCGTCCCACCTCAGCCTCCCAGAGTGTTGGGAGTACAGGCATGTAATTAGGCCTAAGCAGTTTTTTTAAGTTGTCGAATGCTGTTAATTCTCCTCCGTCTTGCTTAGTAATAGAGTTAAAGCTGGATACATGGCCACCAGCTGGAGATATTATTGTCCAGTGTCACTTGCACCTAGAGGTGGCCACAGGAGTTAAGTATTCATCAGAGGCAACACGCAAGTGATGGGTATAACTTCAGCATCACTCGTTTAAAAGGAAGTGTCTTGCTCTTCACTTTCTTTCCCTTCCTGAGATGAGATACTGACGTGGCAGAGATCACGGCACCAGGACACTTAGTGAGCTAATGGAGCAGAGGCACTCTGCCTACCTAGCTGGCCAGACTGGGAGATGAAAAGGAAAAACTTCTGTCTATTTAGGCTGCTGTGTTTCTGGGTTACTTTGTCTGTATCAGCTTAACATTTATACTGTCTAGTACAAATATTTATAGAAATAAATTTGTACATTTAGCTACTGTAGTGGTTTGAATGGTAGCCCCCAAAAGACATTCCTGTTCAGAACCTATGAATGTGAGCTTATTTAGAACATAGCCTTTTTAAATGTAATTAAGTTCTCTGACAGGATCATTCTGGATTAACCAGGTGGGCCTAAATCCAATGATGTCTTTATAAGCGAGAGAGAAGAGAAAGAAGCCATGTGAAGACAAGAGGCAGAGATAGAAGTGATTTTTCTGTAAGCCCAGGAATGTCTGGGGCCACCAGAAGCTGGAAGAAGCAAGGACGGTTCTGCCCTAGAATTTGCCTAGGAGGCACGGCCCAGCTGGCACCTTTCGGCTTTTGGTCTCCAAAACTGTGAGAAAATACATTTCTATTGTTTTCAAGCCACATAGTTTGTGGTGATTTGTTATGGCAATTTGTGGAAACTAGTACAGTCACCTAATAAGATTTGATAATGAAGATGAAAAAGCTGGAAATGGAGAAGTAAAAGGAATAATTACTTATTTTGTTATACAATACTAATAAAAGCATAGAACACTAATATAAAACTGGCTCGTTCATCCATTTCTTTCTTTCCTTTTTTTTTTCTTTTTTTTTTTTAATTTGGAGACAGAGTCTTTCTCTCTCTCCTCAGATAGACCACAGTGGCCTTATCATAGCTCACTGCAACCTCTGACTGCTGGGCCCAAGCGATTCTTCTGCCTCAGGCTCCCAAGTAGCTGGGATTCCAGACGCATGCCAGCCACCATACCTAGCTAAGTTTCTTTTCCACTTTCAGTAGAGATGGGGGAAGTGTCTTGAACTCCTGTCCTTAAGAGGTCCTCCAGCCTCGGCCTTCCAGAGTGCTAGGATTTCAGGCATAAGCCATGCTGCCAGGCCAATAAAACAGTTTTCTGATTGCTTAAAACAAAGGTGATCAACTTTTGTTGTTTTGAGACAGAGTCTCATTCTGTTGTCCAGGCTACAGTGCCATGGTGTCATAGCTCATAGCAGCCTCAAACTCCTGGTTCAAACAATCCTCCTGCCTTAATTTACCAAGTAGCTGGGACAACAGGTGCCTACCACAACACCCAGCTAATATTTATATTTTTAGTAGAGACAGGGTCTTGCTCTTGCTCAGGCTGGTCTCAAACTCCTGGGCTCAAGCAGTTCTCCCACTTTGGCCTCCCAAAGGTTCCTCAAACTTTTTGGCACCAGGGACAGATTTTATGGAATTTTTCACAGATCCTCCATGGTGTGTGTGTGTGTGTAGACGTGACAGGAGGTCAGGCCATGATGCTGTGTAACCCATTTCCTAAAGCTTGTCCCCAGCCCTGGGTGGGGGGACTACAGGAATGTGTCAACTGCTGAAAGGTGCAGGGCATATAAAAATGAAAGAAAACAATCTCAGCCCTCAAGAGGTTCATTACCTCATTGGAAAACATAGATATACATAGACAATGCTGTTTGATTCATTTTTTAAAACACTCAAAGAAATTTCATGTTTGAATTGTAGGCTGTGTGGCAATGAGAAAATCACCCACTGAGTTGTTGGATAAATAAGTTTTCCCAACATAGGAAATCAGATATACGTTTTGTCCCATAGTGATAATTCTATCTGTGAATATGATAAAAAGTGTTATTTTTAAAAAGTTATGTGTACTTCTCGAACTATTCACACTATAATTTCTTTAAAATATCCACTGATTTAGTGAAATGCTTGTTAATAGTTAATTTATGAATTGAAAAGTAAACTAGAAAGAAAAGAATTTGAAAGCATTCTTAAAATTATCAAAATTTTAAAATGGCCTAAAGAGGCAAACATTTTATGTACTTTTAATAATATCTGTTGTACTAAGAATTAAGTACTAAGAAATGATTTAATCATTTTTAATGTGATATTTGTTAATTCTCCTATGTTCTTCAGACAAAACGATCTCATAAAAAACTGATAAAAGGGAATATGGCTTCACTTAGTTAATAAATTTTAAAAAATAACAGGAAAGACACTGATTTGTTTAACAAAACTAGGTTAGTATTTAAAAAGAAATAATATGGCTAAATATTTTTCTTTGGCTTGTAGAAAGAAATCTGACGAATTTCCTTTTCAGGTTTAATTCATGTGAATAGAATTTAGGATTATTATAGGTTTGGACTCCTGTTTTTATATCTTTATTGACTTATTGGTAACTTGATAAAATAGCATTCCTTTCTGAACAGTGAAAATCTCCAATTTGGAATAAGTTTGAAAATCAATTTAATAAAAGGCTTTATCTACGTGACCATTTGTGTATAATTCTTCCTCACATACACAGTTTATAAAATACAAATTATAAAAGATATTCTGTCAGCCTATAAATAAGGGACCTATTTCAAAATTATATTTGTCCTGAAGCCATTCCTCAGGTTAAAAGCCAAAAAACAAATTAGTCCCATGATCACATAGAAGAAAAATGCATTTAGCATTATTTCTTGGATTGTGTTTAGACATCAGTATGAATAATCCAAGATTCTCATCTATATCAGTTTCATATGGGTATTCAACTACAGAAAGCCATAAAGAGTATCTCTTCTGGTGTTATAGGTAAACTATAAAACCATATGGGATCTATTGTCTAAGTTACTTCTTTTATTTTGGAACCTAAGGTCCTTACTTGATTCTCTCAATGGAAGTGGTATCTGACTTAATTATTTACGTGCCTTTAACATCATGTAAGTAATGTAAAAATCTCTTGAGTTCCTTTCCCTCCTAGTATTCTGGTCTGTTTCATATTATCTTTGATTTTGACTCACTTCTAATTTTTCACTACTTACTGAACTTGTATGATATTCCCTTTTATGCTACACAGTATTATCAATGAGAACTTATTGTGAAAGAAGTATATATTGGAAAGATGTACGCATAAAAACACCAAAAGGACATACACCAGAATGCTTTCCTTTCAGTGTTGAATGATTTAAAAAAAATCTCTCATTCGTGATTTCTATCCTTTCTAACTTTTTTTTAATTTTTGAGGCAATCTCAAGCTGTTGCCCTGGGTAGAATGCCGTGGCATCACAGTGCACAGCAACCTCCAACTCTTGAGCTTAAGCGATCCTTTCGCTTTAGTTTTTCTATTTTTAGTAGAGATGGGGTCTCGCTTTTGCTCAGGTTGCTCTTGAACTCCTGAGCTCAAGTAATTGACCTGCCTCAGTGTCCCACACTGCTAGGATTACAGGCATGAGCCACTGCACCTGGCCCTTTCTAACTTTTTATAATAAAATCTTAACAGATTTTGATATTTGTTTATTTGCAATTTGAAGTATTAGCTTCATGATACAAATGTAAATAAGTGGAAGAAGATGATAGTGGGCTCTCTAATGCCCATCCTCAAGTAAAGGCAGTTGGGCGTACAGTTGTCACCCCAGGATCAGTTGGAGAGATCGGAGGATTCCATGAATCCCTTCTAAGTAATCCCTATCTAGGCACACGTACATGGCAGAGGTCATGTTGAAGGGTCTTCATGTTTTCTGAACAATCCATGAAGCAGGAAAGCCAGAAAAACTACCACTGTAACCCCTTTATTTAATCCAAGCTCATTGTTAAGTAAAATTATTACAATGATAGTGAGAAACTACAGACCCAATGGAAAAGAAGAATCAAACATAGTCACTGACATATTCAATTTTAGCTCAAGTGAAAAAAAAGAAGGTAATGAAAATGAATTTTTGGTTAAGTGTTAAAGTATTTGCCATGATTTTAGAATGCCACTTGATGGTTACTGATTTATTGGGTAGGGGATTAGAATGTATTTGTATATATTTCTAGATACATAGCATTTTAACAAATTATCTTTTTTCCTGTTAAATTCTAGGTACTATAGCTTGTCTCAACAATATTGTTTTTTAGTAATACGATGTTGGATAAATCTTTGGAAAGGTTAACATGAAATCCATTGTTGTTCTGTTAAAGCAGCCCGAAAGCATTTTATTTTAAATGGTATTGAAGTAGTGGAAAAATAATATCAGTTTTATGTTAGTACTACATATTACTGTTTTTCACTTTCTCTCAGTAAGATTTTTGTTGAGCTGAAGCCATTTTGCTTCTTGGAGCAAATTTTCTTTCATATTTTTCCAGCAAGCTTAATATGAGTACTTTCAAATAAATATACAGGTGAAGACATACTAAACTAGTACTATTACTTTCCAAGTCTGTTCAAAAAAAGAAAAAAAATTAAATAGGATTCGAAATAAAGTCGCACTATGTTTTTTATTTTGGCCGGGGCTGGTTTTGAACCCACCACCTCCGGCATATGGGGCCGGTGCCCTACTCCTTGAGCCACAGGCGCCGCCCCACACTATGTTTTTTTTTTTTTTTTTTTTGTAGAGACAGAGTCTCACCGTACCACCCTCGGGTAGAGTGCCGTGGCGTCACACGGCTCACAGCAACCTCTAACTCTTGGGCTTATGCGATTCTCTTGCCTCAGTCTCCCGAGCAGCTGGGACTACAGGCGCCCGCCACAACGCCCGGCTATTTTTTGGTTGCGGTTTGGCCGGGGCTGGGTTTGAACCCGCCACCCTCGGCATATGGGGCTGGCGCCCTACTCACTGAGCCACAGGCGCCGCCCCCCGCACTATGTTTTTAAGATTTATAACATCCACTTATAAAAATCATATTTTCAGACAAATAGAAAAATGTTCCCTGGTGAAATATTTGCTAATATATGATGTATAAATGAGAATAAGAACAAGAGTAGGCTAATAATAAAGCAAAACTTCGATCTGCAAATAGCCTCAGAAATAACTTTGGAAAACATATCTCTCTGATTATGAAGATTACAAAGTAATACTTATAAAATTCAGTGGGAGTTGTGTATTCATACATTTCTCATCAGAACAAAGGATTTTAATAATTCCAAAGCCTTACATAAAGGTCTGTATGATTTCTTGTCTTAATTATTTTTTCTTTTTTTTTTTTTTTTTTTTTTGTAGAGACAGAGTCTCACTTTATGGCCCTCGGTAGAGTGCCGTGGTCTCACACAGCTCACAGCAATCTCCAACTCCTGGGCTTAAGGGATTCTCTTGCCTCAGCCTCCCGAGTAGCTGGGACTACAGGGGCCCGCCACAACGCCCAGCTATTTTTTGGTTGCAGTTTGGCCGGGGCCGGGTTTGAACCCGCCACCCTCGGTATATGGGGCCGGCGCCCTACCGACTGAGCCACAGGCGCCGCCCTTGTCTTAATTATTTTAAGCAAGAGTTCCTGTTTTCATGTCCAACTTTTCTACTGACTTAATTTTTTTAAACACCAATTTCCAAAAATGAAGGGATGATCAGTATTTCACTTGTAAATTATTGGGTACCGTATTTACTTTTGTAAACCTGATTTGTAATTTTTGTTTGAGCAGTTACATATTAGCATAACACCAGATAACCTCAAGTCATGTTTGGATAATGCTTATATAGACATTTTATCTGGGAGCGGGGCTATGTCTGTTACGGATCAACCCACTAGTAAACTGTGCTGATTTGAAACCTTGTGGCTTACTTATCTAACTGACTTTTGGGGACTGTTAAAGAAAAAAATAATTCAAAATTAAAAACAGTTTATGTTACACAAATGGAGAAACTACAATTTTAAAGAATAAACTAAAGCAGTTTTAGCATATCAGATTTGATGAGGGAAATCTGATTTTGCTGCCTGTATAACCTTTTTTATCTGCAGATGCAGCTGAAGAGCCCCTGCCTGCAAGACCAGCCCCTTTTCAGCCTTGAGACAATATGAATCAAGTTGGCATTTTTTTCCCAAGCAGTTGTGAAGCAAGCAAACAGACAGGTTTGTCAGAAGATGAGAGAGAAAGCCAGCCTGGAGATGCAAACTTAGAAGGCACCAGTGTTTTAATGGTTGATAAACTATGGCAGTGGATGAGATTGGGAGCAATTTGTAACAGCTGTCTAAGTCTGATGCCCTTTTTGAATAAACAAAGCACTCTTCCCCTATGGCCTTGTCATTGAGAATCTCAGCCTCAATATCTATATAGTTCCAGCTTTAATTTTTGTGGTGTATATTTATTATAAAACCAATATTTTTGTTCCAGCTTTAGTTTTTGTGGTGTATATTTATTATAAAACCAATATTTTTGTTCCAGCTTTAGTTTTTGTGGTATATATTTATTATAAAACCAGTATTTTTGGCTTCGTTATCAAATTACTTTAAAAATTTAATATGATTTTTAGACTATATATGTCAAATCTCTAATGAATAGGAAGACAAGGCAGCTGAGCAGAGGAAGGCTGCAAAGAAAATAGCCATGACTGACTCACCTACTTCACAGGGTTGCTAAGAGCAGCAAATGGAATCACAGAGGTAGAGATTTTTGAGACTCCATATACAAAAGCTAAAATTTACAAGGCACTCTTGCTAAAAATTGATATTATCTATTTCTAAACATGTGGGCAATGGGAAATCTTTATTTTAGCACTTGCTTTCGGAAACTCTAGTGTGGTATATTACAAAGATTAGTAGTTCAATTTATTGCACAATTTCAACCACATGGCAGCAATGTGACTCATGGTAGATATATTTTATTACTACCATTCAAATTATTTCCCTCTCTCTTAATATTTAATAGTCTCTAATTTAAAGCCTAGCAAGTCAAAGTGGCTCAGGGACGGTGTGGGTAGTGATGTGGGTATCCTTTGTTCAGTGTGGGCAGTTTTGAGTTCACTGTCAAGACTTTGTTGAATTCCATGGACTGATTTGTTACATAGCTTATTGCTCTGTATGCTATGCTTGGTACAGTGAATTCAGGGCTCTTACTAGCACCAGTACAAGTAAAATATATTCTGCAAGCAAAAATAGCATTTTTACTTTTTTTTTATTAAATCATAGCTGTGTACATTAATGCAATCATGGGGCACCATACACTGGTTTTATAGACTGTTTGACATATTTTCATCACACTGGTTAACATAGCCTTCCTGGCACTTTCTTAGTTATTGTGTTAAGACATTTACATTCTACATTTACTAAGTTTCACATGTACCCCTGTAAGATGCACCACAGGTAACATTTTTACTTTTAAGACAATATTTTATCCTTAGGTTGTTTAGAAATATGAGATTAGGGTACTATTTAATAGCATTTTATAAACAGTACTAAAGATGTTTCTAAACAGGGCCTTAACTAATCATCTCTTTCTCTGATTCCTTTGAGAGGTATATTCTCACAAAGCAAATGATTCAAGGGAGAAAATAACCAAGCAACACCAGTAAAACACTTTATTAGTTGGGAATTTGGCTTCAAGCCACAGTACAAAGCTCTAGTAAACCTGGCAGAGTACATGAAAGGCTTCTCTTTCTTGAGCTTATTAGGCCTGAATAGCCTCAGGCTAAAGCAGGCTCTTGGGATGTTTTCTCTTCTTTTTTTTTTTTTTTTTTTTTGCTTTCCTAAGACTACAGGGGACGCTAATGGAAATGGAGAGAAAGATAAACAGGAGGACCCTGTGGTCTCCCTAAGCATTGCTGAAGTGGCCTAGGCCATGTTCCAAAAGTAGGGAGAAGGAGAAAGAAGAGAGGACGGCCCCAGCATTTCCACACTCAAACCCTGCCTGCCAGCTGGCCAGGGGGAAGCAAGAGAGAGGAGGGCCTGGTGACTTCTCCCTGGCAAACGGGAAACTCTCACTCTAGAAAAAGCATTTTAATCAACATCCTGTGTTATTGGCACAAAGAGTGTAAATGTAGACTGGAGTTCTACATCTAAGAAACAACACAAATATTGCAAGTATTTAAGGATATTTCCTGAAGAAAGCAACATATTATAGTCTTCCTGTTTTGTTAGATAGATCTCTAATTAAAAAAAAAAAAAGAGGCTTTGTTGGGCCCCCTCTAAAGCCCTGAAAATTAAACCAGCCATCTTTTGACTCCTTGGGGACCAGTGAAAAAGTCTGAGGCACACACACATTCTTTACAATAAGACTCTGGCACTAAACCAGAGCCCTAGTGAGCAAGGCTGAGTCATGGAGTTCTACAAGGATTTCTTTTGTGCAGTTGGCCTGAGGCCTAGATGAAAAGAAAGCAAAGAGGTGTCTTTGGCTCTTCTGCCCCAGGCCTGCACCTTCATCTTAGCTTTCAGAGGCTTGCCAAGTAAGTACTTCAGCAGTAAGAAGTGGAGAAAGTCAAGTTAAAGAAAAGGAGTACGTAGGGTAAGAGATCACATAGAACTGATTAAGTTCTAAGTTAATCATTCCTGGGCCATTTGGCATTGGGGTGGCTGTGTGTGTGTGTGTGTGTGTGTGTGTGTGTGTGTGTGTGTGTGTGTGTGTGTGTGTGTGTTTTGGGGGGACATTACGGAATATTTTAATGCAAAATGAATAATGAATCTCCACAGAGCCCTAAAGGTGCCAAAGTCAGAGCTGTTTACTTTTCCTTTTTTGTAGTTTTTGGCCAGGGGCTGGGTTTGAACCCACCTACCCCTTTGAACCGCAGGCGCCACCCCAGAGCTGTTTACTTTTCTGCAAATCTCTTTAAAAACCTGCAACCAACAGCTGACTGCTTACCTTTTTCATTTTATCTTCCCTTACCCTCTCTGGGCTCCGCCTCTTCCTCTTGACCTTGTCATTTATTTTATTCTTCAACAGTTATTTTCTTCCTACATTGGATGCTCCTCAAGGGCCCACACATGTCTGTCTTGTTCTCTAGTACTTACTGGGCACTCAACAGATTTTTTTCCTGTTGAATGGTATTTAACCAACACTAGCTCTAGAAATATTACTATTTAAATAACCGATAATAGGCTGAGCATGGCGGGAGGCTAAGGTGGGTGGATTGCTTGAGCTCAGGAGTTTGAAGACCAACCTGAGCTACAGCGAGACCCCACCTCTAAAAATAGCCAGGAATTGTGGTCGGCACTGTAGTCTTAGCTAGTTGGGAGGCTGAGGCAAGGGAATCACTTGAGCCCAAGAGTTTGAGGTTGCTGTGAGCTATGATGCCATGGCACTGTATTGAAGGTGACAAAGTGAGACTCTGTCTCAAAATAAATAAATAACTGATAATGTTAGATAAGTAAATCCGTGTATATATACACATTCACGCCTGTATATGAGGTCTGACAAGTTTGGGAACTCATCCTAGGAAAGGTGCTTTGGAAGGTGGACTGGGCACTGGCATTAGTGCATAGCTTCCCAAGGGGAGTACTTAGAAGGTGACCATAGTGATATTCAGCACTGAGGTATGTAGCATGTAGCAGCCTGTATAGCCTCTGGCTAGGAGGAGTGAGAGTTCTAAGAAATACCTGTATAGCTCTATAATGGAACACCTTGGTGGAAAGGGCATGGAGAGGGATTCAGCTCTCCTAACAAGCATGAGAGTTCACAAGATGAGAGCGGTGGCAAATTGGCAGTCTCCACACCTGTGGTGTTAGAGGCACGAGATCAGCCTTGTATTAGGCTGGAGCTGAAGGCAGTCAGGAGCATGCGCATTCTATCACAGACGCGCTTACTCTGACTCTGTCTCCTCTCCGCCTGCAGAACGCCAGGGTGTCTCTCTGCTGAAGATTCCCAAGCTCTTCTAAAGATTAAGATCTATCTATTCTAAGACTGCTTTAGTTTAAGACTCTGTCTCCAGCCAAAGAAGAAAGCCCTCAGGCGCCTAAGAGAAATTGTTACCTTGCTCAGTTACCTGAGCAAGATAACTTAGCGGTCTGCATCTGGAATCCAGTTAAGCTGGGCCCGAGACCTGGCCAGTCCCGGGCCCTGACAGTAGCACTTTTTCTAGGATGAATTTTCAAACTTAATTGTCTGACCTCATATGTTTCAACATACACAAACATATATATTTTAATCACTAGCCACTCAGACTAGATTTCATATCTTCATAACCTCATGGACATCCTCTTTTCATACACGCACTTGTAATTTTGTCATAAAAATCTGTATTTCAGTTAGACTATAAACTACAACAGTGCAGGAGACAGAGTCTGTTAACTGCTGGATTCCTAGGACCATGGTGGCTCATGCCTGTAATCCTAGCACTCTGGGAGTCCGAGGTGGGTGGATTACCTGAGTTTAGGAGTTGAAAACCAGCCTGAGCAAGAGCAAGACCCTGCCTCTACTAAACAGAAAAACTAGCTAGGCATTATGGCAGGTGTCTCCAGTACTAGCCACTTGGAGGCTGAAGCAAGACAATTGCTTGAGCTCAAGAGTTTGAGGTTACTGTGAGCTAGGATGCCATGGCACTCTACCCAGGGCGACAGAGTGAGACTCTGCCTCAAAAAAAAATAAAAAAAATAAAAAATATGTATATATATGTATGTCTGTATATGTAATACATCTATATAAATCTGGACAGTATAATATGATTTTTACTGCATCAAAACTTATAAATACATTTAGATATAACTGAAATTTTAAACTATAAGCCCAATTCATTTTTGCATTTACATGTGGCCACAAGTAACTCTTGCTTCCCAGTGGTATTTCTGTTGTAGATAACCCTTACAGTTCCATGAAAGTGAGATACTTCACAAAACACTCTTTTTAGTATTTAATCTAAACATAGATATCAAATGACTCTTCATTTCTTGAATTACTGAATTTCCAAAAGATTATACCTTAGGTTTGATAGTAAAAACAAAGACAAATAGGACTTGAAAATTCAATTATAAATGCCAGTTGCTTCTGGATATTCTTATTCAAATTTTTATATTTAGTTAAAGTGGAAAATGAAGAGAGCAGAAGATAATGGTAAAATCTTACCTATAATTTGTGAGCTTTTAAAAAAATTTTTTTTTCATTTTCATGTTAGGTACCTTTTAATTAACATCATCAAATTAATAAGGCCCCAGAAGTCAAAGCAATTCAGAAAGATGTTTGATCTGAGAAAAATCTGTTAATTTAAATACAGCATTAATATTTAGCCTAGCAAAACTTAATTTTGTTCAATAAATAAACATTTAAACCTAATTTATTTCCATAATTGGAATAGTGTGTATAGAAAGAATGAAAGTAGAAGAGAGAAAAAGAAAAAATATAGACAAAAAAAGTGGCAAATTTCACAAAGAAGCAGAGGAACAGAAAATGAAGGCCTGAGGTATGAGTAAAATACTCTTGTTATACCCTGTCAGCCACTGGGGTGTAAGATTCAGAATATGACACAAGTTCCCAAGCCTTTTGAAGTACTAATTACATGTTTAAGTACACTACTCTTAACCCTGACCTTGGAAGTTTCATGAGCTTTCATTCATTATTTATTCATGGAGCTCAGACTGTTCTACAGTAGAACAGTTCTACAGTAGAACAGTCTGAGCTCCAGTGGTACAGAGATGACTATTTGCCTTCTAGGGATATACTGTCAATTAGAGCAGCAGCCCCCTAGCTTTTTGGCACTAGGGAGTGGTTTTGTGAAAGACAATTTTTCTGAGGACTGGGGGGATGATTTTGATATGAGTTTGCAAGTAATTGATCTATTATGGTCTTTGTGCAGTCAAACCTTTCTGCTTATGATAAATCTGTATTTGCAGCTGCTCCCTAGTGCTAGTATCACCACCTCAGCTCCCCCTCAGATCATCAGGCATTAGATTCTCATAGGAGCAAGTAACCTAGATCTCTCACATGCACTGTTTACAGTAGGGTTCGTGCTCCTATGAGAATCTAATGCTGCTGCAGATGTGATAGGAGGCAGAGCTCAGGTGTTGATGCAAGTGATGGGGAGTGTCTGTAAATACGGATAAAGCTTCCTTCACTGGCCTGCCGCTTACCTCTGCTGTGTGGCCCAGTTCCTAACAGGCCATGGACTGGTAATACTCCATGATCTGGGGGTCGAGGACTACAGAGTTAAAGGACACAAACAAGTAATTGGGGGATGCTGATGTTAATATATATAGTAATACTTGAAATGCTATTTTTTGGTGCCAAAACATGCTAGGAAAAGGGTCTGAAAACTTCTCAGAATTTTACATGTTAGATGTTAAAATGGCTTTTCTGAGCCATTTTTTAAAAACTAGGTGTTAGTTGCACTTATAATATGCATTCTATAGCAATAATACTTAATATTATTTTTATCTTTCCTTATGTAATAAAATAAGTACAATTTAGTCATATTTTATTTCAAGTTAAGGTACAAATTCTTCCTTCTTCCAGAGTTAATGAGGGATCAGCATGTTTCATAGTTGACATCTCACAGCAAATGCAAAAGAACAGTAAATTGAATTTGACATTTAATTTTTTGAATTAGAATATACATAAGTAGTAACTTTTTGAAGTTGTAATAACTTTTTCTAGATCTGGGGTGCAGTGTACATGTAGGTATGTGTCACTTAAAATGACTGGGATGTGTTCTTTGAAGTGCATCCTTAGGCGAATGAGCGTCAAAGATAGGCTTGCCTACTACACACCTAGATTGTGGGGTGTAGCCTACTGCTCTGACCACCGTCACACATGCCATTTGTCTTTGCCCCAAATGTGGTTATGCGGTACATGACTGTATTTGGTGCTGTGGGTTATTGTTACTGAATGCAGGTTTGGCTGCCCACCACCAAACACAGAAGGTGGATGTTGGTGATATTGGTTTAGTTAAATGCCAGCCGCCTCGGGAGATGGCAGACGATTGTCTCTAAGACCATCTCATCTTTCTCTGCTTACTGAGCAACTTATAAAAGGAAAAGGGAAGGGGACAAGTAGCAGAAAGCAAGCTTTCTGCAAGTCTTCATGGTTTGTGTGATCATTCCCAGTAAACAGCTGGTCATTCTGGTGGATCTTGCTGTCAGCTGTTTGCAGTGGGGCTCTTCTAGACTCTTCTGTCTTTTCCTCAGTCATTTTCTAATCTTGTGTCCAGCAGCTGTGTAGACAAACAGTAGGTTAATTTTAAACTTTTAAGATAGAACAAGCCAAAAGCATACTGGAAGCAAAGTGATTTGCCTTTAGCACGCCTAGCAGTACAGTCTGAATGGCCCTTGGGGGCATGCTTACACGTGGAGCAGTATTGCTGGACAGAACTAACTATAGCACTACACACCATTTTAGCACCTTTGTTTTTGTGGGTGATCATGGTGGGGGGTTTTCATCTAAAAGTTCTGAATGTTTCAGAAGTACCATTCCAGTATCTAAATTTCTTTTTTTTTTGTAGAGACAGAGTCTCGTTGTATTGCTCTTGGGTAGAGTGCCGTGGCGTCACACGGCTCACAGCAACCTCTAACTCTTGGGCTTACGCAATTCTCTTGCCTCAGCCTCCCGAGCAGCTGGGACTACAGGCACCCGCCACAACCCACGGCTATTTTTTTGTTGCAGTTTGGCCGGGGCCGGGTTTGAACCCGTCACCCTCGGCATATGGGGCCGGCGCCCTACTCACTGAGCCACAGGCACCGCCCCCAGTATCTAAATTTCTATTAAGCAAGGATTCTAATGCAAAGGCTACTCTAAGTATTTTCATGTGAAAGATACAATTTAGTGGGTTACAGGTAAGCAAGAGAGACAGGAGCAAAATCATAAAGGATCTTTTATGTCATACGAAGGAACTTACACTTTATAGTGAGTATAAATTATTCTCTGTCCTAATGATATTTCACAATCTAACAGAGATTTAGACAGAGGTCCTGCTGCCTGGTGTATTTAATAAAGTATGTGTCACGATTAACTACTCTAAAACAAAAATCACAATTTGGGTAAAACATCCTCTCCTTGCTCTGAGGAAGGCCACGTCATCTCTCAATGGTGAGCTGAGAGGTGGTGAGTCTTGTGGACATTGTGGGCAAAAGATTCCCAGTGGACATTGTGGGCAAAAGGTGAGGAAGAAACAGAAAAGGATTGCTGAGCCAAGGCTATGAATTTATAAGGAAATAAATCCATATACAGTGTGATTATTTTTCTCCAGAAGTTCTCAGCAACATAGGAGCAGCGGAGGCCAGTTCTCAAAATGTTGGGGTACTAGAGACAAAGGTATTTATGATCTTTTAAATTAATATTTGGTATTTAAATTTACATTTTTTTTTTTTTTTTGTAGAGACAGAGTCTCGCTTTATGGCCCTTGGTAGAATGCCATGGCCTCACACAGCTCACAGCAACCTCCAACTCCTGGGCTTAAGCGATTCTCTTGCCTCAGCCTCCCCAGTAGCTGTGACTACAGGCGCCCGCCACAACCCATGGCTATTTTTTGGTTGCAGTTTGGCTGGGGCCGGGTCTGAACCCGTCACCCTCAGTATATGGGGCTGGCGCCTTACCGACTGAGCCACAGGCGCCGCCCTTAAATTTACATCTTAGAGTAAGTAGTATGAAAGATCCTCACTCCTGCCAGAGCAAGGGGATTAAAGGTATTATTGCTTTGGCCTCTTAACCACACATGAATACCTAACTAGAGATGGTATTTCCCAGGCCCCTTACAGCAACAGGTGACTATAGAACTTCATATCAACATGGAAAATGGTCAGAAGTGGTGAGTGGAACTTCCACTTCTCTGTTTAAAGGAAAGTACTTTCTCTCTTCCTTCTGCCTGTGGACTAAGGCCTAAGATACGGCTGCAAGCTGGTTTCACTACGCAGAAGAGGACTGAGTCCCAGGGATTGGTAGAACAGCAAATGGAGGGAATCTGAGCTACTCAATGTATTTGTAGAGTAAAATTGGCTCACCATGTAGCCTGCATGCTTACATGACAAAGAAACATTTATCTCATTTAATCCATTGCATACTGGGGGCTCTTTCTTAAAGAGCACTAACCTTTACCCTAAAAGTCAGGACTAGTTTGGTTTGACTTTAAATAATCAATATTAAAAGATGCAGAGAGGTAGAAGGAATTTGACATACTAAAGTCTTTAGATACAAACTAGTTTGAGAATAGGTACTATTACTTTTAGAGAAACAAAGGGAATAATTTCAGTACAAATAATGAGACAACCATGGGTATATTGTTAATGCCTCCCAAGAAGCTGACCCAGGAAGTTCTTTGTTTGTGGATTAAGTAAATACAGGTTTGCTGTAATTCTGTCTACTGAATCAATTAGTTTTCAGTTACATGAAGAAACTGAGAAAGTTCTTCAGAGCTTCCAGGCAGAGAGGACAGGGGGGATAAAGGTCCTAAGCCAGGGATAAACCTGACATGTTTGAGAGTCAAGAAAAGCAGCATACACAGCACACAGGGGGTACGATTGGCAGCGGTCTGATTAGACAGGTCTTTTCAAATCTGGATAAGGAATTTGGATTTTACTCTAGGCATGATAGGCAGCCATTGGGAAACTTTAAGCAGCTGACTGGCATGAATAGGTCTGCCTTTTAAAAATGCCACTCTTTAGAGAATTGGACGCATAGGCAGAAGCAGGGAAGCCCGGATAGGAGATGCTGCAGGAGTCCAGGCAAGAGACAAAAAGGACTTAGACAGAGGTTCAGATCTTTGAGACCATTTTGGTGATTTTGAACAGCAGCAAAAGAATAATTAGTTGAAAGTGAAGAATATCATAATGTATCAAAGGCTTTTTTTTTTCTCATCTGACATTCTGTAGACAGAACCTTCTTCTACTCCCAAACTCTGATAATCATGTCTTTGTTGTCAGAGGGGAACGTCTTGGCTCAGCCCTGCAACCCTGAACAGGGACCCTGAACCACAGCTGCCTGCTTGTAGGAACATGGTCTGCAAAATGGTTGTCTACTTTTCAGTTAATCAAATCAAACACCAGCTAAAGCCTGTGGTTTGGTGTTTCCAAAGCAAGTTGCTGCCAAGTTCAGTCGATGTACTAAGTGATTTTTTAAACATTTTATTTTGTTCCCAGATACATCAGACAAATGGTAAATCTTTTTATGATTTGATTGCTAAACCATGCAACCATCATATGATCTAAACCGTTTTTAAAAGAAGCTTCTGCAGCTATTGGGCCCGGACTAGGCTTCTAATGGTAAGGCAACAGAAAGTGCCCAGATGGAAGAGCTTTTGATATTAGTTGATCCAATGTACCAAAAGAAGGAAAAATAACAAAATTTGATAGTGATAGGTGTCTTTTGATTGGAAGTACCAGGAACTTGAAGTTAAAGATGATATAAAAGAGCATCCTATAATAGGCATTAGATTTTTTTCTTTTTCCTTGATAAGCTGGTCTCCTTCCTTTAATCTTTGCATGTGGTGCAAGTTGAAGCAAGTTGAACAGACTCCTTTGGACAATGGAGCCCTTTCTGCTGGAGGGTGGTGCTCCAGCAGCACCAGAGAGGGACTCAGGGACAAATTGGAGACCCCACCCCTATAATTCCAAAATAGATACTACCCACAACCAAACCTAACCAGATAACCTCAATCTAAGGAAAATTTATTTTAAAATAGACACCTTCAAATAACAAATTATGTACATCTACTGAAACTAAGAATTTCAGTTTGGTGGTTCCTGTGTATACGTGTATATGTGTGTGTGGAAGCAACATTATCTCTTGAAAATGAGAGTGGTAGAGAATTTTCAGGGACTTTGAAAAGAATAGTAGGTTGTTGAAATAGCTGTTATGAAGACTGGGAGAGAGAGCTGACCAAACATTTGAAAGGATTGCTGAGAGATTCTGAGGGCCCAACCGAGGTGAAAGGACAAAAACTATAGACTCATAATCTGCAGTATTACATTGTTTTCTCTAATAGCGCTCTGTGAGACTTGCAATTAGGAGGTTGGTGCAGTGGCTCACGCCTAGAATCCTATCACTCTGGAAGTCCGAGGCAGATGGATTGCCTGAGCTCATAGGTTCAAGACCAGCCTGAGTAAGAGCAAGACTTCATCTCTAAAAATAATGGGGTGTTGTGGCTGGCACCTGTTGTCCCAGCTACTTAGGAGGCTGAGGCAAGAGGATAGCTTGAATCCAAGAGTTTGAGGTTGCTGTGAGCTATAACGCCACCACACAATACCGAGGATGACAAAGTAAGACTCTGTCTCAAAAAAAAAAAAAAAAAAGAAAGACTTGCAACAAGGGAAGAGAAAGCAGATAGCTGTACAGAGCATGGACTGTGGTTTTCCAGGAAAGTGAGGCAGAAAGACTAGAGTTGACTGGTGACCACGTGTTTGGAGCAATGGAAAAGGTAGCTGAAGCTGTACAGAAATGGAAATGAAATCAAGGAGCTGCACCTATAATGGGATTTTTTTCATGAAGCTTATGGAATCAAAGAGCAGTTAAAGTAAGAGCAAAAAAGAAAGAGGTCTGGAAAAAACAACAGTAGCTCAAGGATGCATTTTTATTTCCAAAGTCACATTATTTAGGATCTAACCTCTACAGAGGTGCTTCATCTCCTTTTCATGAGTTGAAAAATCAGAAAATAGATAATTCCCCTCCTGCACACCAATATTTACTGACGTTTACGTACTTTGCACAGAGCCACTTATCAGCTGAGTGACGGAGTTGGGATTCATACCTCAGCAAAACACTATAGAGCCCTTCTCCCCCAGGCTTCACCATTATACAATATATCACCCTACCAGGAAAGGGAACTATTGAATATTGTTAACACAAATTGTGTGTTCGAAAATTATTATTGAACATGGAATCCTTCATAATTTGTGCCATAGGCATAACACATGAATCACAACAGTTGATTCATTTTTTTCTTAACAATCTTTTGTTAAGCACATACATATATATTGATACCCTGATACCATCTACATTTTGAATTAGTTTTATGAATTGAATTTTATGAATTGAATTTTATGAATTGAATTTATTTATTTTATGTGATACCATCATCACATAAAATAGCCTATATGCAACAATGATGGAAAAAATTATTAGAATATTGCAAGTGAATTTGTTAGAATGTTGTCTGTAATTCTGAACTTCACTGAGATGAGATACAAGAATTATTCAGGAGGAGTCAAAGAAGTAAATAACTTATTGACACAGAGATATTAAAGTAAAACTCAGAAATGATGTCCTAAGTTTGATAAGAGAAGAAGAAAATTGACGGGAAACCAATTAGTTGTCTCTGTGTGATTATTTATTCAAGACTTAATTTTTTCAGAGTGGTTTTATCTTCTCAGTAAAATGGAGAGGAAAGTACAAGCAAGGTACAGAGATCTCCCGTGTTCTCCCTCCCCCACGTGTGCATTGCCTTCCTCTGTCAACATCCCCCAGGGCAGTCGACTGTTACATTGGTTGCAATTGATGAACCTCCATTGACACGGAATAATCACCCAGAGTCCATAGTTTACATTAGGGTCTACACATGGTGTACATTCTAAGAGTTTGGACACATGTACCTATCATATAACATCTTTTCACAGTCCTAAAAATTCTGTGTTATTGCCTATTTGTTTCTCCTTAGCCCCTGGCAACCATTGATCTTGTTATTGTCCTCCAAGTTTTGCCTTTTTTCATATAGTTGGAATCATACTGCATCATTTCAGCCTTTTCACTTAGTAACATGCATTTAAGGTTCTTCCATATCTTTTCATGGCCTAATTGCTTGTTTATTTTTAGCACTGAATAATATTCCATTGTCTGAATATACCACAGTTTACTTATCGCTTCACCTACTGAAGGACATTAGGGTTGCTTCCAAGTTTGGGCAATTATTGATAAAGTTGCATCACTGTGTTGTTTTCAGGTGTTTTTTTTTTTTTTTTCTTTCTGATGGCTAGTAAGTAGCTTACTTTGTTGTAACACAACAAATCTTAAAGGAAGAAATGAGCAGTTATACATCTACTAGGGGCACATCGAGAGGGCATAATCATACAAAACAAGAAGAGAAATTTAGGACAGATGAAAAGTATTTCTTGCCTATGGAAACAACCAGAGACTGGAAGGCCAGGGAGCCCAGGAGTTCTTCTTCATGAGCAATAAAGGATGGGCAGAAGACAGGGAGTTACCTTCTGAGTTTTTTTTACTTAATTTTGGGGTCATCTATGTTATATTGATTCTAAATGTCTTTCTCACCCGTACAATTTGGGTGATGGGCCATGTTTTAGTTTATCTGAATAACCGCAATTTGACAGAAATAAGGGTTCTATTGTGGTACGATTGCCCTAGGGAGAGGAGGTAAAGTTTATTGGGAAGTAAGTCCTTTAACTTCAGGTACAAGCAAGAATGAAAAATCTCTTTGAAACTTCAAAATGGACATCCATTTTAGAGTGTATTTCAGTGTTTGTCTTTTACATAATAATATGTTAAAATAAGTTCAACATGGTGGAGAGAGTATCAATTATGATGTATTTTGGTCTGACCAGAGTTGGCTTATCTGAGCCAACGTTCCCTTATCTGAGTCTGCTGTTATTAATGCAGTTGAGTTGGGAAATTAGCACTTATTTTATTCAGAAGCTTTTCTGTTGCTTGACTCATCCTATTAACTTACTCAATTCTCTACTAGTTAAGTATCATCCAGATGGAACATGTTTATGCTAAATAATTTAAAGTGGATAATGTAGTGTGTCAGGGTGAGTTTATTAAAAGTAGACAAAATTAAAAATTGAGACTCAGCCTTTTATGAATAGAAACAATCACAATTTATTTCCTTCAGTAACTGGTTTTGTTAAAAAGGAGGTCTCAGTCAAATTAAAATCAATTTTTAAAAACTCTCAATATTTAGAGTAATCTCAACAAATCATGTTTATATTTTCAGTGGAATATCTTATTATAGGATTCCATACTTCAAATATTTAGCAAAATAGGTAAACCAGAAGTTCTTGCTTTCAAGTTTTAAGAAATGCTTCTTGGAAAGATATCTAGCCAGTGTTATTTAAGAACTCGTACATTCTTCTAGAATGTGTTCGTGGTAATTCTGGCTGCATGCCAAGCCTCCAGTCATACTCCAGGCCTTTTATTTAATGTTTCTTGATTTTTCTCCATTATTGTTTTCAGGGTTCTTTTGTTCTTCTTTATGTCATCTCTTATACTGTACTTTTAGTAAGCAAAATTCTAAAACAGCAGTTCTCAACCTGTGGGTCACGACCTCTTTGGGGGTCGAACGACCTTTTCACAGGGGTCAGCTAAGACCATTCTGCATATCAGTATTTACATTACGATTCATAACAGTTGCAAAATTACAGTTATGAAGTAGCAACGAAAATAATTTTATGATTGGGGTCACCACAACATGAGGAACTCTATTAAAGGGTCACGACATTAGGAAGGTTGAGAACCACTGTTCTAGAATCTTCTAACAACTTGGAAAAAATAGCCTTGTGGTACTGAATGTAAAACCATACAACAACCCCACCACTATCACCCCATAATTTCAAATGTTTTCTGATGATAAAATGTGAAAACTTTATGGACTATCACTTGGGCTTAAAATCTACTCTCCAGATTGACACCTTTAGTTGCATACGTATATGGCAAAAACATCTTTCTGAAAAAACAAACAAACAAAAAAAAAACTTAAGACTTGAGTACATCATAGGCCAAGTTAAAATTTGGAAAAGTTAAAATTTGCTTGCTTTCTTGGAGTATAGAATTAAAATTTTACAAATTATGTTCTAGAAAAAAATATTGCTTTGTAAAATTTTAATACAGACTGTACTATCCCTGCCAAAAAAATAAATATATATATTTATATATTTAAAATAAACATATATGTATATTTAACTTTCATCTCAGAAATTAAAAAAAGAGAACTGATTCTTGGAAGGGGATTATGAAGGTATACTGAGGGGAATTCAATCTTGAAATATTATTTAATGTAGCTTTCATTTA
This sequence comes from Nycticebus coucang, assembly GCF_027406575.1. NCBI lineage: Eukaryota > Metazoa > Chordata > Mammalia > Primates > Lorisidae > Nycticebus > Nycticebus coucang. Next base: position 52,697,079 of record NC_069792.1, read on the forward strand.
TATCATGCCTTTACTCTGAAGCCCCTTTGCCATTAAAATTAGAGTGATAATCCACTTTATTAGATCAAAGAAAGGAGAAAAGGGGACATAAAGAAGCAAGGAACCAATTGAGTTTGTAAATGAATTTTTTTTTTTTTTTTTTTTGTGGTTTTTGGCCGGGGCTGGGTTTGAACCCGCCACCTCTGGCATATGGGACCGGTGCCCTACTCCTTGAGCCACAGGCGCCACCCTATAAATGAATTTTTAAATAACTCAGTATAAACTGGTTTTGGAAGTCTGATTTTCAACTGTCAGACTAAGTCACTTGCATTTTTGGAATTCCAAAAGATTCCTTTTAATATTCATGATTTAGAACAATCACTCTTTAATGAAGGGAGATTGATTATAAAATGTTGTTAATGAAAGTAATCCACTGTAACATTAACTATAAGTTTACAACTGTGCAGAAATAGAAGCTTTTGAATGAAATTCAATTATAGGCAAAAAAGGGAAAACATTTCTGCAAACTATGTGATTTGACCTGCACAGGTCAAAATAATAAAAGGAAGAACACCATGGAGCATCCCTCTCCTTCTGGGGCCAGCTTTAGTTTAAGGGAGGACAGTGGTCCTTACACTAAGAAACAGCAAAATAAACGTGATGGAAAGCTAGGGCGATTTTGGAATTACATGACCCAGGAGACTGAGGCATGGACAACTTCCTCCCACTTTCTCAGTCATCTTACTAGAAAAACAGGAACCTTAGAAAAGGGAAGGGAGATTGAGGTTCTTTTACCACAGGAATTGGAGCCAGTAAGTCAACACCAATATGTTTGGATGTAAAAAAAAAAAAAAAAAAATGGAAAAGGAAGATGTGTGTATTGTTGCTTTTTAAACTTAAATTCACTAAAAGATTTTTAACACAAGACAAATAACTGAGACAGGAGAGAGATTAAAGATGGTGGCCGAGTAACAGCTTCCCTGTAACTGGGAACAGCGAGTCTGGGGAGACAAGACTCCAGGCATCTCTCTCCGGTGGGATCTGCCTATAATCATCCCTTTGAGGATACAGGGAGCCAGCAAGGGACTTCTGGACCCCAAGAGGAGGACAAAAACAGTGGAAAACTGGCAAGTGGTTGTTTCTGTTCGACCGACCTAATCACGCCGGCAACCGTAAGTACAAGCAGCAATGAGACTGCAAACCGGAAAGGACTTACCTGTGAACTGTTTTGGTGTTCTTGGACTTAGCACTCAGTTGAATTGCCTTGGGGAGAGCTTGAGGAGGAGTGTGGAGAACTTTGGGCATTGTCTGGGGCCCCAGACTGAACCACTGAGCTGGGTGCAGAAAGCCATTGTGAAAAAACTGCCCTGGCAAGCTCCGCCCTCAGGGTCTCAGAGCAAGGATGGGGCGGGTCAAAGTAACCTACTGACTGAGCAGCCTAAAGGTGGGGACTGAGCTGCCTTACAGCCTTAATCCTTAGGGGCAGAGTGAGACGGTTTTGGCACACTGGAGCCTTGGGCTGTTGCCCTGGGTAGAGTGCCCTGATGTCACAGCTCATAGCAACCTCAAACTCCTGGGCCTGGCACCGCCCAGATCTCCATAAGAGCTGTGCAGTGACCCCCAACCTGTGACCTGCACACACCGGGCCTCCACATTCCCTGACCAGGAACTGCGGGAGCCACGCAACCCTGCGTCCTCCCTCCTGTGTCCTCCCAGCTTCCACACTAGCCTGTTCATCTGGACAGGGACTCTGGTAGCTGTGTGCCCTTTGGAGCCCTTCCTGCCTCTGCACAGAGCTCTTCTCCTGGCCAGAGACTGATGGAGCCTTGGGCTCTCTGTGCCAAAGTCACTGGGTGCCTGGCACTCCCAGAACCGTGCGCACCACCCCCAGCCCTGTTGCTGGATCCTGGTGTGTCACAAACCGGAGCTACTTCCACAACCAGAACTCCCTAGCTAGAGCAGCCCCAGAGGAACTACACAGGGACACTCCGTACAAAGATCCAGCAACAATAGAGTGATTCTGCTGGGGTCTAATCTTGGATAGACACCTCCCCGACTCTGAGGACAGCCAGAGGCAACAGTGAAAAAACATCATGAGGTGAAATCAACAGGAAATCTCTGGCAATATGAATAATCAGAGTAGATCAACTCCCCCATGGATCAATGGGGCAGAAACAGCACAAGACCCCATGCACAAACAAATAGCTAAGACGTCAGAAATTGAATTCAGGATCTGGATACCAAATAAGATCGAATTAGAATTCCAAAAGTTATCTCAAGAATTCAACAGATTCAAAGACCAAATGACCAAAGAATTCGACACATTGAGACAAGAAGTTGCATCCCTCAAAGATCTGAGAAACACAGTAGAATCCCTCAGTAACAGAATGGAGCAAGCAGAAGAAAGGATTTCTGACATTGAAGACAAAGCTTTCGAATGCTCTCAAACCCTCAAAGAAGAAGAGAAATTGAGAGCAAAAACACACCACTCTCTCAGAGAGCTCTCGGATAATTTGAAGAAAACCAATACTCATCTTATAGGGATCCCCGAAAGTGACGAAGTGGCTTCACAAGGCACAGTCTCTTCTCCATGAGATTATGAAGGAGAACTTTCCAGACATGCCAAGAGATTCCAAAATTCACATAGCAGACAGTTTCAGAACTCCAGCACGACTCAACCCAAATAAGACATCCCCCAGACACATCATAATCAATTTCACTAAAGTTAATATGAAGGAGAAAATTCTGAAAGCTGCCAGATAAAAGAAAACCATTACCTACAAGGGGAAGAATATCAGAATAACTGCAGATCTCTCTGCTGAAAACCTTTCAAGCTAGAAGAGGATGGTCATCGACTTTTAATCGCCTAAAACAAAATAACTTTCAACCCAGGATCATGTACCCAGCTAAACTGAGCTTCATTTATGATGGAGAAATTAAATACTTCAATGACATTCACAAGTGAAAGAAATTTGCCACAACTAAACCAGCTCTCCAGGACATTCTTAGACCTATCCTCCATAAGGACCAGTGTAATTCTCCACCACAAAAGTAAACCCACACAAAAAATTTTTGATCAAATTCCAATTTCCACAGTCGCAAAAGGATTAAAAATGTCCACTGGTCTCTCGAAAGGCTTATCAATACTCTCAATTAATGTGAATGGTTTAAATTGTCCTCTAAAGAGGCATAGGTTGGCGGACTGGATACAAAAACTCAAGCCAGATATCTGCTGCATGCAAGAATCGCATCTTACATTAAAAGACAGATATAGACTCAAGGTGAAGGGATGGTCATCTATATTCCAGGCAAATGGAAAGCAGAAAAAAGCAGGCATTGCAATCCAGTTCGCAGACACAATAGGCTTTAAATCAACCAAAATAATTAAGGATACGTATGGACACTTCATATTTGTTAAAGGTAATACTCAATATGATGAGATCTCAATTATTAATATTTATGCACCCAACCACAACGCACCTCAATTTATAAGAGAAACTCTAACAGACATGAGCAACTCAATTTCCTCCACTTCAATAGTAGTTGGAGATTTTAACATCCCTTTAGCAGTCCTAGATAGATCCTCCAAAAGGAAGCTAAGCAAAGAAATTTTAGATTTAAACTCAACCATTCAACATCTGGACTTACCAGACATCTACAGAACATTTCATCCCAAAAAAACTGAATACACATTCTTCTCATCAGCCCACAGAACATACTCCAAAATCGACCACATCCTAGGCCACAAATCTAACCTCAGCAAATTTAAAAAAATAGAAATTATTCCTTGCATCTTCTCAGACCATCATAGAATAAAAGTTGTACTCAATAACAACAGGAACCTGCATACCCATAGAAAAACATGGAAGCTAAACAACCTTATGCTGAAGGATACATGGGTTATAGACAAGATTAAGAAGGAAATCACCATATTTTTGGAACAAAACAACAATCAAGACACGAATTACCAGAACCTCTGGGGTACTGCAAAGGCAGTCCTAAAAGGGAAATTTATAGCACTGCAAGCCTTCCTCAAGAAAACGGAAAGAGAGGAAGTCAATAACTTAATGGAACATCTCAAGCAACTGGAGAAAGAAGAACACTTCAACCCCAAACGCAGCAGAAGAAAAGAAATAACCCAAATCAGAGCAGAATGAAATGAAATTGAAAACAAAAGAATTATACAACAGATCAGTAAATCCAAAAGCTGGTTTTTTGAAAAGATCAATAAAATAGATAAACCTTTGGCCAACCTAGCCAGGAAAAAAAGAGTAAAATCTCTAATTTCATCAATCAGAAATGGTAATGATGAAATAACAACAGACCCCTCAGAAATTCAAAAAATCCTTAATGAATACTACAAGAAACTCTACTCTCACAAATATGAAAATCTGAAAGAAATCGACCTATACCTGGAAGCACGCCACCTACCAAGACTTAGCCAGAACGAAGTGGAAATGTTGAACAGGCCTATACCAACTTCTGAAATAGCATCAACTATACAAAATCTCCCTAAAAAGAAAAGCCCAGGACCAGATGGCTTCACCTCAGAATTCTACCAAAAATTTAAAGAAGAACTAGTACCTATACTACTAAACCTCTTCCAAAATATAGAAAAAGAAAGAATATCACCCAGCACATTCTACGAAGCAAACATCACCTTGATCCCCAAACCAGGAAAGACCCAACAAGAAAAGAAAATTATAGACCAATATCACTAATGAATATAGATGCTAAAATACTCAATAAGATCCTAACAAACAGAATCCAACAACACATCAAAAAAATTACACACCATGACCAAGTCAGATTTATCCCAGGGTCTCAAGGCTGGTTCAATATACGTAAATCTATAAATGTAATTCAACACATAAACAAACTTAAAAATAAAGACCATATGATTCTTTCAATTGATGCAGAAAAAGCTTTTGATAATATCCAGCATTCCTTCATGATCAGAGCACTTAAGAAAATTGGTATAGAAGGGACATTTCTTAAACTAATAGAGGCTATCTACAGCAAACCCACAGCCAATATCATATTGAATGGAGTTAAATTGAAATCATTTCCAGTTAGATCAGGAACCAGGCAAGGTTGCCCATTGTCTCCATTGCTCTTTAACATTGTACTGGAAGTTTTAGCCATTGCAATTAGGGAAGAAAAGGCGATCAAGGGTATCCACATAGGGTCAGAAGAGATCAAACTTTCACTCTTCGCAGATGATATGATAGTATATCTGGAAAACACTAGGGATTCTACTACAAAACCTTTAGAAGTGATCAAGGAGGGCAGCCCCTGTGGTTCAGTGAGCAGGGTGCCGGCCCCATATACCGAGGGTGGTGGGTTCAAACCCAGCCCCGGCAAAACTGCACCAAAAAAATAGCCGGGCGTTGTGGCAGGCGCCTGTAGTCCCAGCTACTCGGGAGGCTGAGGCAAGAGAATCGCCTAAGCCCAGGAGTTGGAGCTGTGTGACGCCACGGCACTCTACCGAGGGCAATAAAGTGAGACTCTGTCTCTACAAAAAAAAAAAAAAAGAAGTGATCAAGGAATATAGCAATGTCTCAGGCTACAAAATCAACACCCATAAATCTGTGGCCTTTATATATACCAACAATAACCAAGCTGAAAAAACAGTCAAGAACTCTAAACCTTTCACAGTAGTGCCAAAGAAGATGAAATATTTGCAGTATACCTTATAAAGGACGTGAAAGATCTCTACAAAGAGAACTATGAAACTCTAAGAAAAGAAATAGCCGAAGATGTTAACAGATGGAAAAACATACCATGCTCATGGCTGGGAAGAATCAACATTGTTAAAATGTCCATACTGCCCAAAGCAATATATAATTTTAATGCAATTCCTATTAAAGCTCCATTGTCATACTTTAAAGATCTTGAAAAAATAATACTTCGTTTTATATGGAATCAGAAAAAAACTTGAATAGCCAAAACATTACTGAGCAATAAAAACAAAGTAGGAGTAATCATGCTACCAGACCTGAGACTATACTATAAATCCATAGTGATCAAAACAGTATGGTACTGGCACAAAAGCAGAGGAGTAGATGTCTGGAACAGAATAGAGAACCAAGAGATGAATCCAGCTACTTACCATTATTTGATCTTTGACAAGCCAATTAAAAACATTCAGTGGGGAAAAGATTCCCTATTTAACAAATGGTGCTGGGTAAACTGGCTGGCAACCTGTAGAAGATTGAAACTGGACCCACACCATTAACTGAGATAGACTCTCACTGGATAAAAGATTTAGACTTAAGACATGAAACTTTCAAAATACTTGAAGAAAGTGCAGGGAAAACTCTTGAAGGAATCGGCCTGGGTAAATATTTTATGAGGCGGACTCCCCAGGCAATTGAAGCAGTATCAAAAATACACTACTGGGACCTGATCAAACTAAAAAGGTTCTGCACAGCCAAGAACATAGTAAGTAAAGCAAGCAGACAGCCCTCAGAATGGGAGAAAATATTTGCAGGTTATACCTTTGATAAAGGTCTAATAACCAGAATCCACAGAGAACTCAAACGTATTAACAAGAAAAGAACACCTGACCCCATCTCAGGGTGGGCAAGGGACTTGTAGAGAAACTTCTCTAAGGAAGACCGACGCAAGATCTAGAAACACATGATAAAAAGCTCATCATCCTTAATCATCAGAGAAATGCAAATCAAAACTTCTCTGAGATATCACCTAACCCCAATAAGAGTAGCCCACATAACAAAATCTGCCGCACCCTCGGCATCAAGCCGCAGCGAGGTGGCGCTGTCCGCGTTGTAAGTGACGGAGTGGAGGTCTGTGCTCCCCGGAGCGAAGCCCCCAGCACCCCCAGTGTGCGCAGCAACAGAAATGTTGCCCAGCATGCCGTTTTCTATCGCATTAATCTAAAGGTATGGCTTTCTGTTACAATGTACGTGCATGTTAGACTGAATGTCTGTTTGTCCTAATAAGTAAGCAATAAGAATGAACACAAAGATAGCTGGTCCAGAAACAGCACAAAAAGTGTGACTGTGCCAGACTCAGTGGCTCCAAGTAAGCCTGCACAACAGCATGTTCCCTACCATAAATGTCAGTGACTTGAGACAATGCAGGCACAGCAAACAAGATGTTCCAACACGACATGCACTATCACCACCTGCAGTAAAACTTTACTTAGAAAAACATCTTGCTTCACTAATTTTCATAAGTAATACAAATCAATAGAGTAGTTTAATGTTTAACAAACAATTAATTATGAATCAAAGTATAGTTACTAATAAGAGTAAAAATATATAGAAAATATATATAGAAGTAGTCAAGCATTATACGTAAAAAAAAATACGTTCAGCTGTTTTTAAAACTGAGAAAAATTACAGGGCTAAGAGAAGTCACAAGCCTTAACATTCCTAGATAAGAGGGAGTAACCAAGTGTTACTGATAAACCACCTCCCTCCGGAGAACAAAACCTTGAAAAGATAAACCACCTCCCTCCGGAGAACAAAACCTTGAAAACATGTAATGCATGATAAACCGCATATGCAGACACAAAGATAATTTACAAACATAAGCAGAATAAAGATTACATTGTTTAAACCTTGGAAAGAAAATGTATAAATACCAACATATACTCTCAGTAAAATTTACAGCTGCTTCCTTCATCACATGCTGTGTGGCAGTCTGTCATTTTTCCTGCGTCGACCTCTCAACCAACCTGTACCGTTCTCCCTGATCACCCTCGGACTGAGGCCCATCGACCGGCGGTCAGCGGCAAAAATCCCAAAACCAGAAATGTTGGCGTGGATGTGGAGGAAAGGGCACACTTCTGTACTGCTGGTGGGAATGCCCACTAATACATTCCTTCTGGAAGGATGTTTGGAGAATACTTAGAGACCTAAAAATAGACCTGCCATTCGATCCTAGAATTCCCTTACTAGGTCTATACCCAGAAGACCAAAAGTCACAATATAACAAAGACATCTGTACCAGAATGTTTATTGCAGCCCAATTCATAATTGCTAATTCATGGAGCAAGCCCAAGTGCCCATCGACTCACGAATGGACTAGCAAATTGTGGTCCATGTGTACCATGGAATACTATGCAGCCTTAAAGAAAGATGGAGACTTTACCTCTTTCATGTTTACATGGATGGAGCTGGAACATATTCTTCTTAGCAAAGTATCTCAGGAATGGATAAAAAAGTATCCAATGTACTCAGCCCTACTATGAAGCTAAATTATAGCTTTCACATGAAGACTATAACCCAACATAGCACAAGACTATGGGGAAAGGGCCAAGGAAGGGGAAGGGAGGAGGGAGGTTTTGGTGGAGGGAGGGTAATGGGTTACCACATCTATGGTGCATCTTAGAATGGGTACATGCGATTGCACTAATGTACACAGCTATGATTTAACAATAAAAAGTAAAAAATAATAAAAAAAAGAAATATAACTAAGGCAGAGTAGTATCCCTCTTCTCTTACAAGTTTATTGGCACCCTAAGCATGGAAATGAAGGAAAATCTTGAATCCCTTCAGGGGAAGTTTGGGGCACCTGGTTAGCCCGAAAAGTGAATGGGCAACTTGCTGAGGACAATGGCCCCCCAAGCAGCCAGAGTCAGGAGATGTTTCAGTTCCACAATGAAGCTAAAAGATGGCATCTTCACATGTGTTCTTGAGTTGTTTCTTTCAGGAACCCCCACCAGATGGAAAATATAGACAAGGGGGAGCTGAGGAATTGAACACTGACAGCCATTCTTTGTTCTAAATTTCTTCCAAAGGGCCTAGAGGGAGTTACATACATCTTAATATTTCTTTCCACACATCCAAGAATCTCTGAATCCATTTACTACCTAATTGCTCCCCACTTCAGGATTATCTTAATTTTTTTAAAGCCAATAGGTCACATGCTTAGAATACCTATTACCCTAAGCAAGCTGCCACAATGATTAAAACGAATACTGTAAAAGGAAGGAAAACTGAATAAAGTTTAGCTAACTTTAGTTAATAATAATGTATTATTATTGGTACATTAGTTACCACTGCCATATTAAAAATAGGCAACACTAGGTGTGAGGTATATGGGATCTCCCTACTACCTTCAAAACTTTTCTGTGAACTGTTTTGGAACCAGGCCAATGTATAACGTTCATGTATTGATTTACAGTTTTGCTTGCCTGAGATATACCCCTGCCTTTAAAAATTCTGGGTTGTAAGCCACCTGAGAGTTCAGGTCTTAAGTGTTAGCTGCCAATAGTCCTGGCAAGAGGCCATGAAATAAACATGCTTCTTTCTCCTGCTGCAACTCTCAGCTTTGCATCTGGCTTTGCAGCTGTTGGTGAGCAAATGGCAACTTGGTTTGGTAAAATAACTGCTTCATAGCAATATCATTTGAGACTCTAATGAACATGTAAACAACGTATCTTACTCTTCCAAGACACCTAAATATGCATATGCTTTTTCTTTTTGCATGTATTAAATATAAACACTCTTATATTTTGCTATTTTCACCCACCACTGCATAATTATGAATTCCCACTATTCCTACAGTTATTTTATTCCAAAAGGACACATAACATTCTATGATGTTTACATGCCATAATTTACTAAGGCCATTCCTAATGACAGATATTTATATTCTTTTTCTTTTTGAAGGAAAAGAGGGATAGAGAGAGAGCTAGTGTATGTAACCTTTTGCTTCTATTTAATTATTTCCCTTAAGTTTATTTTACTTTGAACTTGAACTGACTGGGGCTGCAGATGGTTGGCTTACTTCCATGCCCCACTTTCAGTTGACAGTGGAGGAACAGTTGGCTTTTTAAAATGAAAACAAAACTCTGAGTCTCGATTTGAACAACAACAAAATTCTCTTTGGCCAAAAATCAAACAGAAAGGAATAGAATTTGAGTATGGGGCTGCATCAATGTATTTTTTTTTTTTTTTTGTAGAGACCGAGTCTCACCTTATGGCCCTCGGTAGAGTGCCGTGGCATCACACAGCTCACAGCAACCTCCAACTCCTGGGCTTAAGCGATTCTCTTGCCTCAGCCTCCTGAGTAGCTGGGACTACAGGCGCCCACCACAATGCCCGGCTATTTTTGTTGTTGTTGTTGTTGCAGTTCGCCCGGGGCCGGGTTTGAACCCGCCACCCTCGGTATATGGTGCCGGCGCCTCACCGACTGAGCCACAGGTGCTGCCCTTTTTTGTTGTTTTTAAACAAAACTTTTAATTTGAGAATACTTTTAGGTTCACAGAAAAGTTCTGAAGATAGTAGGGAGATCCCATATAGCCCACACCTTAGTGTTCCCTATTTTTAATATGGCAGTGGTTACTGATGTACCTATAATAATACATTATTATTAACTAAATTTTATTCAGTTTTCTTTCCTTTTAGAGTATTTGTTTTAATATTGTGACAGCCTTCTTAGTGTAATAGGTATTCTAAGTGTATGAACTATTGGCTTTTTAAAAATTAATTTATATTGGCATAAATGGATTTTCTGAATTAGCCTAGAAGACTTAGGGGGTTTTATCAAAAATATTTTCCAACTAACTCACCACACAGATATGTCTAGGTAGGGGTCTTTCATATAAAAAAGAAAAGAGGAAATTCCAGCATCTTGTTTCTCTAATTTTTCATTTTCACTCTTCTTTTCTCTCTAGTCCCAAGGCAGGGCACTGAAAGTGCTGGGCATTCTCTGTGGGGACACAGGGAGCAGCAAGGGTAGCCTTGTTAAGGGATTGGTAAAGTCAATAAATACATCACAAATGAATGAATGAACCTTTACCCAGTTGGTAAATCCTTGAGAGGAGCACATTTTGCCTGGGTCAAGCTTAGGAACTACATCTTTACCTCAGCTAGGTTATTCAGGATAAATTTCCTGAAGAAATACAAGTATGCTGTTGTGAAATTTTGAGTTTTGAATAGGATGGTGACATTAACTGAAAAGGTACAAAGGAGGAAATGATTCTCCATATAAGAAACAACAAGAAAAAAAGTCATAGTGAAGAAAATAAGGACAGAAAGGAAAATGAACTTGGATTAAATTAGAAGTGGCACTTTTAATGTGATCAATTTCAAATATAGGGAAGTTGGATACCTATTGTCTGGATAGGTTATTTGAGAGGGATGCTATAAGCAATAAGGAATCATTTAAATTCAGTGAGAGATGACCAAGGCATTGTTGAATCTTTTCATTATTTGGTCACAGCCTTCTGCACTGATCAGGATGTAGAGTACGGTGCAAAGCAGGAAGCCAGGAACAGAAGAGGCTTCATTAATCTCCACAGCCCGGATAAATGATTGATTACAGACATAGTGCTGACGGGAGTATTTGAGAAGCTATTCCACAGAGAGAAGACACCGCCTCCTTTGAAAGCTATTTTGAATATTGAAACAATACTAATATGATTATTTACTTCTCTTCCTGACTTTTACAATTCTCCTTTTATTTCTCTTTTGCTTCGTTATTTGTCAGAATTAGGTGTTGATTCTTTTTTTCCAAGCCAAACTATATCCAGCTTTATTAAAGACATTTTTCATGAACAATCATGGTATTTCAGGAAGGACATGGGCAGATAATTATTCACAGTACACAACTTTTGAACTCCCCTCTTCAATGAACTACTAAGACACAATGGAGTCTTCATCTGGTGCTCTGAACAGGAAATGTTTAGCTTGAGGGTTGACATTTCACATTTAGCATGCTGCTTAGCAGCTTTTCATGAGCCAACCCTGACTTTTGGGAAATGAAATGTAAATGGCAGAATTTGTCTGAAGACCCACTATGTAGAAATCCAGTGCTGTTCTTTTGAGGGACACCATCTCAGCGGCATCACTGGCAAGTCCACATTGTTTGACATACTCTCACTGCCCAAACAGGCTCACCTGCCGACTGCCCAAGAGAAAGCAGGGTTTACATCTCAACTCTGCCTCCCTGAGAACTGGGGAGACAGGGATTTCAAAGACAGTTTGGTGGACAAAGCGTTAAGCAATCAAGGTCTGCTGATCGGCTGGTTTCAGCAACAACCATCTGTCCTTTGAGATGAGTTGCTGTCTAGGTGAGCCAGTTACTGCAATGCAGGACCTCCATTGGGCAGAGGGTCAAAGATCCCCTGAGTCAGCTTTTTGGTCTCAGCGTGTCATTCATTCTATTGACGTGCAGGACCTAGAGGGTATTTCAAAAGCTAATCCGAAGTTCTGAACAGGTGATGTTATTTAAGGAGAAAAGTTAAAAATCTTTACAGCTACCACCTGTGCCCTCTAAAGTAGCAAGTCCAGATCAGCAAACAAGGGGACAGTGGCTATTATTAAACAAACAAGGGGAAGGTGGCCGATTATCATTATTTTAGCTAAACCTGTTCCTTCACACATTCGATTATTATCATTATTTTAGCTAGTGGGGCCTGTTTCTTCACAGTGTTTTGTGGCCCTTACTCTAGATCTCACCCTGTCTCCTTTCATCCATCTGTAAGGTAGTTTCAATACCAATTCTTTTTTTTTTTTTTTTTTTAATTTGGCTGGGGCTGGGTTTGAACCCACCACCTCCGGCATATGGGACCGGCGCCCTACCCGCTGAGCCACAGGCGCCGCCCTCAATACCAATTCTTAAGGGTCCCCAAAGGTATCTGGGTCTAAGGGAGCTAATTTTACACTAAAGGCAGAGAGGGAGAAGAGGCTATAAAAACAAATTTCAGTTTTTCACACAAATTTCAGTTTTTCATAAAGGGTTTGTGTGAAGGATGTGAACATGTGTATTGACATCGAGAAATCCTTCCTTTTCAAAGCCAAGAGAAAATCTCTCAAAACTAGAAGGGAAAGTATTTTTTCTCACATGAATCCAGCTTCAGAGACATTTTGTTGTTGACGTATGCTCCTTCCCCCCACACAACAAGGAAGTGTTCTGTGTGCAAAAAGAATCTCTTTTTTTAAAAAAAAAAGAACAAAATTCTGAATTTTTAAAAACCTTATCAAAAATAGTATTTTGAGCCATATAGTCAAAAATCCACCCACTCCCTTTGGCATCTCCAGCGCCTTCAGCTTTCTGTGCCTGTCTGTTCTGGCATCTCCATTTTCTGCAAGGTTCCTCCCCTCGTTGCCAGCATCAGCTTATCCCTTTCTCCCTTTGGGTAGCTTCTGTCTATTCTTGTGGTTTGTCCTTCACCTGGGCTTCATCTCCGTCAGCATCCCCTTCTGCCTTTCTTTGGGCATCATGGTGAGGGTAGCAGGATGCAGGGGCTAGATGGGCGGTGGCAGCGCATGGGCTTTGGCTGGTCTGGGGTCCTTCTCATCTCTTCCCCTTCACACTGCTCTAGAATTATATGTTCACTGAGTCTGAATAAGTACAAAGCCTAAGAAATTTTAAGTGTAAATACAGTATCAAATCTCAACTATTTATGTCATCTAGGCATCTGTAATATAAAAAGTCCCAAATCATGCCTTTTAACTTAAAAATTGCATGTGGTGTACTGGAGTGCTCAACGGCAGGTAAGTCTTTTAGTTTCGTTTTGCTAGGGTTGCTAGTGAAGTAGATTTACATTCTTACAAAACATGAGACAGGCAATGAAGAGAAAGTCTGGGGGAGGAGTTTCACAGTTTGGAGTTTTAGGGAAAGACCAAAGGGAGATTTAAAACTTACTTTGAAAAATAAACTTAAGATTCTGAGATCCTAACAATAAATTAGAATCCTATCTCATTAATAGTTACTTTCCAAATACCTATCTGACTGGATAATTTTGACTTCAGAAAACATTTAAATAAGTTCAAAAGATGTAAAATGCAAAGTTTAAAATCATATAATATCAGGCTATAATTGTAAAGTGATTATAGCAAGTATAGAGGTTGCAATGACTAAAGAGATTAGTACTAAGTAAATACTTGGAAAATTCTAACACTAAATATCTGATAACAAGTTACTAGTTACCCTGGGGGACTTTTAACTGCATACTAGTGCTGTAACTTTTGAAATTTGTACAAATGAAAGTGTATTATTTATTATAGAAAGAAATTAAAACCAATAAAATTATAAACACTGAACTGTTTTCTTGATAATATGTCCTTAAATTAAGGTGTCTTTATTTGAACTATGTAAATATTGAATGACTCTATTCAGGGAATTGGTATGAGACCATAAGATAGTCCAGGATTTTTTATTAGAGGCTCAAGTATTCTCTACACTAAAGAAAAATTAAATTGAAAATTTAAATGGAAGAATGGCATGCTTGCTCCCCTTTTAAGCAATACAATTCTCAGGTTCTCATAATGCTCTTTCTCTCCGAGCTCTCATCTTGCAGGCTGCCTCTCTCATGCAAAAATACAACTCTGAAGTGGATAGTGGGGAGTGCCAACAGGGGAGAGCCTGCAATCAATCACACTGCAAACAGCAAAACTTCCTAGGAATCTTTTCTTACTGTCTTTTTCTTCTTCCAAGATTCCACTCTGCATGGAAGCTATCATGTATCTCCCTTCTCACTTGCACAAAAATCCTTACAGCTGTGCCAGTAAAATTCCTGCCACTCTCTTCTCCTGCTTTCATGTACAGAAGTCCAGACGTGCTTGCACATCCCCCTTAGCTAAACAGAAACAAAACAAAACAGCACCTGCTTAGATCTGCAGACACCGAGAGTGTCTACCATGATATAATAATATATTAAATAAACTAGCTGAAAGTAAGATTTTGGTGTTTTTGTTCTGTTTTTTTCCCTCCAATGAAAGGGGCAAGGAGAAGCATTCCTCTTCGTTACCCTAGTCTCATGCCGTAACTGTTATTTCTCTCCTCATAGATATTCATTTCACTCTCCTGGTTTACTCTTCACGGATGTAAACAAGGTCACATACCAATCTATCTGCAAAATATTTTTTTAAATATAGGAAAATATTAAGCTACCTGATGAGTCATTTATACAAGAATGATTTTTAACAGATGCGGTAGAAAAATGACCTGAATTTATAGGTCAAAGTTTTAAGAACTAGTTTGACTAAGAGTCAATGTGTGTGCATACCAGTCTTTTTATTATTATTTTAAATATTTATTCAGCTGATGGTAAGGAGATACTTCTGCAACAGATGTTAACAGAATTGAAGAGCCTGCTTAGGAGAAAGCTGTGGTGTATAAAGTTTGGAAATGAGAGGAAGGGAAGCCACCTAGTTTCGTGGTGGGTCCAGTTGACTGAAAACCCAAGTGCAAATATTGTGCATGGCCCACAGGCCCACGAATGGAGTGTGTGTAAGGACAGGATTCAGGTACTTCAGCTGTCTATCTCTCTGCTATTACTGCCCAACATTTTCATTTTGGGGTGATGAACATCAAAGGCACAGCAAAAACAACATGGAGTCATATCAAATGCTAAATAGCATTCAATTATGATTACTGAGTATGTTAAATGTGAAGTGGTTTGTCTTTTACTTTTACTTTTATGGAGGCAAACGAATTGATGAAATAATTTAATGTACTTTACTTACAAGTTGTTATAGATAATATGTTAACCTTCACAACAGAAAACTATGACTTTTATTACAGTTAACACCTGGAAAAATATTTTCTTGTCCTGATGGTTAAAATTTGATTCTTACCAGGCATGGTGGCTCACGCCTGTAATCCTAGCACTCTGGGAGGCTGAGATGGGTGCATTGCCTGAGCTCCCAGGTTTGAGACCAGCCTGAGCAAGAGTGAGACCCAGTCACTAGCTACTCGGGAGGCTGAGGCAAGAGAATCGCTTGAGCTCAGGAGTTTGAGGTTGCTGTGAGCTGTGAGAGACTCTGTCTCAAAAATAAATAAATAAATAAAATAAAATTTGGTTCTCTAATGAGAAGCAATCCCATGAGAACATAAGTGCCATGAGGACAAGAACTCATTTGCCATGTTCACCATGGTGCAGTGCCTGGCACACAACAGGCAACATGACAAATGTTTGTTGAATAAATAACAATGTGGAGCTATATTGTAGATCTGACCCTTGCTGATCTGAAAGAACTTGTAACAACATAATGATAATGATGATAGTGATATAATAATTTTTATTTAAAAAATAAATTATGCTTAATGTTTTCAGTTGTCATTTGCCTTCCTTATGAGTTACCGAATTCCTTCTTGTGCCAGCAACTGCACTATAGGTTTAAGTATATTATTTTACATTTCACTTAATCCCAGGGAATATTATTTTTAATCAGCCTTGTACAAATGACACAGTTGAGTTACATTACCCCACCCAGATCAGTCTGACATCAAGACCTAATATTTTACTGCACTTCTTTGGACAAACACTATATATTGTATATACATTATGAACACAGAACCAGGGTAAGACCAACATAATAAGTAGTATATATTCTTGGCACTTAAGGAACCAGTTAAAGTAAAATACTGGATGTATTACAAGGCCAAAGATAATTGGAGAGAAAACCAGTGCTACAATTTCAAATGAGAAGACACTGCCATATCCTGAGGATATTGGAAAATTCTTCACGGGGAAGGAAGCTTATACTGGACATGGAGACATGGATAGAATTTGAAGAGGGAGAAAGGGGGGGGAGGATGCAAGCCGAGCAGAGAAGTAGGGACACACAATGCACATTTAGAGGACAATGATCAGACTGAAGTGGCTGAGGCCAACTCAGTGTTTGCAGATATCATGGTTGGGACACCAAAGCCAGGTAGCTCAAATGCCCACATAAGAAGTTTAACACATCTTGGCTTGACAACCAAAATTTGCAGAGATTGCATCTCATTAAAAGCAATTATTTTATTTTACTCTTAAAAATATTCCACACTGGGTGGTACCTGTGGCTCAGTGAGTAGGGCGCCGGCCCCATACGCCGAGGGTGGCAGGTTCAAATCCAGTCCCAGCCAAACTGCAACAACAAAAATAGCCAGGCATTGTGGCAGGTGCCTGTAGTCCCAGCTGCTTGGGAGGCTGAGGCAAGAGAATCGCGTAAGCCCAAGAGTTAGAGGTTGCTGTGAGCCATGTGATGCCACGGCACTCTACCTGAGGGCAGTACAGTGAGACTCTGTCTCTACAAAAAAAAAAAAAAATTCCACACTAACATTTTAGTTATCTTTCTCCTAGTCTTATTTCCATGAATGTAATGTAAATGGGAATCACTTTCTATCAATAGTTTGAAATAGACTGCATCAAAGTTAAAATTGAGTCTCTATCCCAGAGGCAGAAATGTCCCTTGCTGTATCTGGTGTGGAGGCCAGATGCTGGTGCCTGTGGCCTGCAGCTGCATGCTTCCGAGAATGTCCACACAGCGGTTTCCTCCAGTGAGTTCCCAGAATTGCTGGACCCCTGAGGCTTTGCTCATGGTCTGATGTTGGGAAGAGATGAGGCTCTCAGGGAGCTTAGAGCTTCTCCTTTCTTGAATTACTCCAACTCCCCCTCTCACTGTTTACTAAATTGATTTTTATTTAAAATATAAATTGTGCTTAATGCTTTCAGTTGTCATTTGCCTTCCTTATAACTTTATGACTTTTTGACATCTTAAATTTTCAAGATATTACATAGTCAAATCTGATTCTTCTTTTGTGATTTGTTTTATAATTATTTTTGGAGAAAATACTTTGATTATCAAGGAGAAATCTGCCTATAACTTTCCTAAGTTTTATGTGGTGTCTTCTTTTTTTTAACTTCTAACTCTTTAATCTCTTTAAAATAATTTTGGAATATAATGTGGGCACTTAGTTATTCTATAAACAACCATTATACCAATTCCATTTGCTGAATAATTCATTTCCTTTCCATTAATGTGAGCAATTTGTATACCAAGGCTTTTTCATACAATACCAATTATGTTTTATTAACCTTTGTTGTCGTTTATTTTGTTTACAGGTATTATCTGCAGCACCTAAACCTAGGCTGGACTTGTAGAAAATAGCTAGCTGGTCCCTTTTTTTTTTTTTTAAGACATGGTGTCTTGCTCACAGCAGCTTCCAACTCTTGGGCTCAAGTGATGGTCTTGCCCCTAGTTTTTCTATTATTAGTAGAGACAGGGGTCTTGCTTTTGCTCACTCTGGTCTCCAGTGCGTGAGCTCAAGCTATCTGTGCACTTCTCACCTCGGCCTCCCAGAGTGCTAGGATTACAGGTGTGAGCCACCATACCCAGCCTGTTCCTTTTTTTATTTAAATAAGTTTCAGAACCATTCAATTTTCCCAACCCTCACCTTCAACCCTTCAATGCACACATCCCAAAATTGTGTTTTATAATGATGAGGAATAGTTGTAGAAATTTCATGTAGGTTCCATCCTTGTGAGGGAAGTCTAGTGCAGTGTTTATCATGTTTTCTTTTACATTTCCAACAAGATTTCCCTGGTCAAGAGCCGCTGGTGCAGAGGTGTGATAGACATTCAGAAAATGCTTCCCAGGGTAGGCATGAGGCCAGAGGGTCTAAATAACGGTAGTGATCGTGATATAGACATGGAAGGTATAAGCTACTTCAAGGCAAGAATTGATAGCCTTTATTTTGAGCATTTGTTTCCGCTGGTTTGATTTTAGGAGATTGTTGAAATGATACACTGCTCATAAAAATAGGGAATTGAGAAAGGATGGATCCCTTCTTGGGGAAGGCGATTAATTCACTTAAAAATAATGTCAAGATTTCTTATCTTAAATACCTAAAAAATAAATGGGCACATGTGATTCAGCTCAGGTGAGAGAAGGCTGTGAGCAGAAGTTGCACAGGAGTTACACCGGAGGTACTAGAGGCAACAATGCCTCGAGCTGTCACATGAGTGACCTCGAGCAGACAATCCTACTTCTCTAAGCTTCAATTCTGTTCCGGGATTGGAAATGGGAGGTGGATGGACTATCTGCAGAGAGAAGATGACTGTGAAGTTTTCAGACTGGATTGCTTCTCCAGCGGGGAGTAGCTGAGAACTGGAAGCAGAGGACAAAGGACTGGGTCCCGAGGAGCAGCCACATGTAAAAGCTGGAAGGAAGAAGAGACAGTAGCATAGGTCGTACTTGGAGAGAATGCAATTAGGAAAGAAAATGTCTCACTCTCTATCTCCTCAAATGTCTCTGATTTCCATTTGATCTTTGTTAGCAGCAGCACTTTTTAAATGCTCTCCATGGGTAGAGCCCAGAAATGCTCTGGCTGAATGAGGATGGGAGCCCCGTGTATGAATCTCCTCCTGTGACCTCTCTGAGCAGAGCCCACAAACATCTCTCTGTAAGCTCAGGCTCAAACCCCAGGGTGTGGGATTTGCAGCTGGGAGGCTCACACTTCCTCTGTTTAGGAATAGCAAGCTGAGCCCTAGGACACCTGACAGTCCAAAGGAAACCTGACTTTTGGCTTGTAAAAACATCTGCTGAGAACTCAGTACTGAAGTGGGGGTGGTGACTGGAAGAAGGCAGGCTTTGAAGTCCCACTTTTGCCTCTGTGTGAACATGTTGCTATCACTGACACCTAGTTTACTGTAACCTCCCAGCAGTCAAGGAATGAGTTCTACTTAGTACATTTCTATCTTTCTTGTTATTAACCATAGCAGACGTTTGTGTTCTTTAATTAAAAATATTTATTATTCTTAGTCTACTCAACAGTTGATAATAAAGGCCTCAGACATAAATACAAGGAGAACAGGTGATTATAGAGAAACATGCAGTAGATTTGTAGGAATTTATCTTTTATGACCTGTTATATCTTTTTCCCCATATCTACTGCCTTGCAAATAAATTCTGAATTTGTCTAATGTGTATTTTAAGTATGTAAATTTAAGTATGTAATTTCTCTATCTCTTGTAAGCATTAACTCTGTTTGTCCCTTGACCTCTGTATGGCTTCTGGTATTCTAAATTCTACTTAGTAAACACTTTGTCCTCTATCGAGAAAGATAACAATTAATTTCCCATTTAAGACTGATTCTGGCTTTGTATTCTGGTCTTCTGGGGACTGAAATTAGACCACAAATTACTTTAACGAAGAGCACAAAGTTCTGCTAGGCAATAGCAGCTTCCTGTAATTTTCTGAGAATTAGGGATCACGTTGCAGAGCTGATGCAGAAATTCAAAGCTTTTCCTGGAAAAGTGGATTCATGTATACCTTGTAAAACTTAGGGAGGAATTTGTTTAAATCACCCAGTTGTGGATCTCAAATTTTCATGTGAATAACAACCACTTGGGGTACTAATTAAAATACAAAATCCCAGGTTCTACCCTCAGCTATTTTTGATTTCTGTAGGTATGAGTTGGGACCAGGGCTCTGCTTCTGAAATAACTACTCCAGGTGACTCTGACACAGGTTGTCCATAGATCCGACTTTGAGAAAGGCTAGGCTAGAGTACAGAGTAGGTTCACATGGAGGAAATATTTTGAGGGAAAAACTTGATAGGTTTCACTACAGTGGATAAATCATAGAACATTTCCACTTTACCTGGCACCCCTGTGTAGAGCCACACTGTGCCAAAAGGTGAGTGAGCATCCAACCTTAGAATGAGGAAGTAAATACTCAGGACCATTATGGCCTTACCTTAGTTATGCAGGTATTGCTGTTTTTTATGTTTGGGCCATTCCACAGGGCTCCTTAGAGGGTTTCCTAACTGACTTTCAGAAGACACACTTGCTCATCCTTGAATTCTGTTCATTTTTTTAAAAATGAATACATTCTGCTAATCCACTTGTTCAGAAATTACCTCGATAACTTTGGTTCATATTTTAATTATTTAAACTTCTGTTCATTATCTATTCTTTCCTCAATATATCATCCCATACTAGAATTTCTCTTCTGAAGACTCTGAAGAAAACATAATCAAATAGTTTGAATCTGAAGCAGTTTTCTGAATTATGAAAGAGGTGCTGTTGTAATGTGCACACAGATTTCCTGGAAAAGTTTCTTTCAAAGGAAATCTTGTAAAGAGAATATTATGCTCTATTGGTCTCGATAGCAACTTGGTAAGAGGGAAGGTTTATCTCCTCTTCTGTTGATCTTCAATCGTTAGTGGCTCTAACTTCTCGTTAGGACAGGCAGTGAACGACTGACTCCAGAGAAATGTCACAAGTGCAGTCTTGAGATCTGGATCAGCAGTTCTCAACCAAAGACTTGGTAATTTGATTACCACTTTCTGCAGTTTCCTAATCTATCTGTTATCTACCAAGTATCTGTTTATCTGTCTAATATATCTTATCCCATTCATTTGTTCTTTCATACCCACTATACATCATATTCAACACATTCTATTTTATACTTACCATGTGCAATCTGTGTGTCCTAAGGGTGCGCTGTTGGCCTTTTGGAAGGATGGTGATGGTGCTGAAGATGAAAAGAAGTAGATAGAATCACCACGTGTTCTAAGCTTTAAAGGTATTAATGCATGTAAACATTATTTTAAAATAAAAAGTGCTGAAAATTATTAATATTTTATTTTTCATTCCCTATCCCTGTCTGCCCATGTGATTCTTCATTTATTTGAAGAGTCTTATAAATACAGATCTTCACTGAATACTAATTATGGTACTTCATACAGGAATACATAATGGTAATAATGACAATAAGTAACCGCTGGATATCAAAGGTGACTCTAAATGCTTTGCTTACACATTAAATTGCTTAATTACTATAAGACACCTAGGAGATTCTTATTTTATATATAATAGAACTGAAGAACATAGAGGTTAAGTAATTTGTCCAAGATTTCAGAGCTAAGAGGTACAGAATTCAGATTTGAACCCAGGAAATTTGGTCCTTAGTCTCCTCCTCACTTAACATTAGTCTTTTTCATAGTTAGAATGAGTTAAAGCAACTCCATTATGTGGGGAAAAAGAATACTTTCCAAGACATATTAGAAAGGAGGAAGAAAGAAAGGAAGGAAAGAACAAAAGAAGAGGAAATTCAAATAGACACTATGCATGCCTGTGCATAGACTATCTCTGGAAGGGGGAAGGGCTCACAAGGAAATGATAACTGTGGTTGCTTTTTGGGAGGGGCTCTGGACAGCTGGAGAACAAAGATGGTAGTCTTCACTATCAAACTCGCCCTTTTTTATTTTTGTGCATACATTACCATTTAAAAAGTAGATAGATTTTTTTTAAAAAAGAAAAGCCCTCATTGTAAATTTTTGTAAGGCAAACAACACTCTGCAGTCAGAGACCCCTATTTGGGGTGCCTAGAGGGCCTTGCTGCAGGAGAGTGACTTCAGGTGATTTCTCTGAATGGTCCTCTGTGATCCAAATCAGCCTGCAGCTGGAAAGCAGGCAACATTCACAGTGCCTGGCCTCAGTCAGCCCGCTCCTCAACAGGCCTTTCCCCTGGAAGCCCAGGTCACTCTACATGCTTTGCTTACACTGTGGGTGGGGCCTCGCAGTCCAGGCCAGCACATTGAGGTCTCAAGCCTGGAAGAGCAAAGGGGAAGGGATTACCCAGTTACAGGCACATAGAAATTATTAAGATCTAATAAATATCTTTTAATTACAAGCCAAAAAGAGCAAAAAGGGAAAACAGAAAAACATAGCTTTACTAACTTATATGCTCCATAATTATACAATTGTGAGACAGATTTTTCACCTGTGCTTGGCAAACTAGCTCTACGTTCATTCTGAACAAGTCTCCAGAATGGTTCTTTGGTCACAAGCCATTATTTTAAAAGTCATCAATGATATAAAAATGTCTACTTATTTCCTTCCTTCCCAGGGGTGTATAGGTAGATGTGGGTATGGGAACAGGATATTAACTTAATGGTCTTAACTTGTACCATTTATCTGGTACATAAAAATCTTTGAGAATGTTAAAAGGAAAACATAATGTTTTACTTAAAAGTTTAATTTTAAATAGGGACTTGTAGGACTATAAAGCTAAAACAAAGAAACTTTAAGATTATGGTTTCGTGATCAGTTTGGTTACCAGGCAAGACAGGGCTCTAAAGTTTTTAACTCATTGGAGGATGATAAATACAAGATATGTCCAGTTTGGGTCATGCTTTTAAAGATGTCAGAGCCAAAATTAAGTTCCTGGTCCTGATGTGATGGCAACTTAAGAGATGGGAAACACATTCTACTTTTGACCAAGAATGTATCCTAAATGATATTATTTTTCCTAATTTTTCTCTTTCTTCCCTAAAAGAAGATCATACTCCTGAGCATGCTATGCAACTTTCAGTGGTGCTTTCCATGTGGGAGGAAGGTATTTCTCATCCCATTTATATCAGGCTTGACCACAGGACTTGTTTGGTCAATGGAATATGAGTGAAGAAACATACGGGATGTCTGAGCAGAAGTTTTAAGTGCTATCACATAGTCCTGCCTTAGCTCTCTTCTCCCACTGCCCTCAGAGTGGCACATGCCAAAGAAAAACTGCTCCTTGGGCCTGGATTCTGTAATGAAGAAGACATTTGGAACTGACCTCTCTGAACTTCCTTACTCTCCTTTGTAAAACAGGTAGACAAATACCCATTTCAGAAAGTTGTTACAAGAATTAAAAGAGGCTGTGTTTTAAAATATTAAACTCACAGTGCACAATGAGAAAATTCAATTCATTTACTCAATTTGATAACATTCCTGACCTCTAAAAAGGAATTTGTTTCTTGTTTCCCTATGAGGAACTATTCATTATATTCCTTTTTACATTACTTTCCCCCAAACCATGCATTTGTTTCTGATATGATCCTTTCCAGTATCATAAAATGTATGAATAGAGAGGATAAGTCAAATTCATTAAATAAAATGTAATTTCTAATTCAGGTCCTAACATTATAACGCAAATGAACATTGCATTACCCCAAATACCTAACTAAATCACTTTGTGTTTTTGCATTATTATTAAAAGTTAATTTTTAATGTTGCTTTGCTTTCATGAATCCTGGAAACAGTGTTTCTCATTTTGAATCCTGCAGCATAAGCACAATCCACACACACTGTTGTTTTGATTATTGTAACTTTGATCGCTTTCTGTTACATAAGTACTGTGTGTTCATCCTAGAAGAATCAGAAAATGCTGACTCAGAAAGAAAAAGATTCCATGAATCTACAAATCGGAGATAAGCACTAACTACATTTTGGTGTAAGTATCTTGAGTTATTTTTCTATCTATATTTATACATAAGTAATATAAACACCCATAAGTCATTCTTAGATAAATAATGACCATCTCTCTCAATAAAAGATAATATCTATTGGTAATATGTTTATAATATTTTGGGCACCATATTTAGTTGTTTTAATAAGTGATTATTCATATAATATATATTTTTGAGTGTTTAGATTATTTGATTATTATTATTATTATTTGCAGTTTTTGGCTGGGGCTGGGTTTGAACCTGCCACCTCCGGTATATGGGGCTGGCCCCCTACACCTTTGAGCCACAGGTGCTGCCCTCGATTACTTTTGTTATTATAAAATGTTGCTGTTAGAATTGTTTTTTATAAAACAAATTCCTTCATTGAAATTTTGACTGAATCCAGGCACATTTAAAATTCATCATAACTTTCCTAAAGAGCTTATTTCTAATTTCTTCCTGTTTCTTTTTCTGCTTCTAAAAGTTGACTCACTGTAGCTAACATCACAGACCCCCAGCCCATCATCCTTTCTTACTGTTAAAGTTTAACTACTTAACTCGATCACTTTTGTTTTTACATTATTTTTAAAAATTAATTCTTAATGTTGCTTTGCTTTCATGAATCCTGGAAACAGTGTATCTCATTTTGAATCCTGAAGCATAAGCACAATCCAAGCACGCTGTTGTTTTGGTTATTGTAACTTTGATCTAAGGGCTCTAAGGTTTCTAACTCATTGGAGGAAGATAAACACAGGATATGACCGCATATCTGTTAACACTCAACTTCCGATTAATTCTATGAAGTTTCTTTTTTTTTTTTTAAGAATTGTAGTTGTCCCCAAATAAAGTTTTTCTCTATCACTCATTTATTTAAGCAATAATAAAAAATCTAATCAGAGAAAGACAGTGAAACTAAAGAGGATTTTGAGCACCTCCTCCTCAGTCATGAATTGTGAGATTAGAATAAGAACATAATGTTTAACTTTGGAGGGGTCCTATGAAGGTGAGTTTGCTGCAATAAATGCCACTCTACTCTCTGAACTAAATTTCCATGTTCCCTGGGTTCTGAATAAATCCTTTCCTGCCTGTGTTGGGCATCATGTTGATACCCCAAAACTTTTTCCCACTTCTTGGTTCTAGCAGCTTCCAGAGATGCACCCCCTTGACTAGCCCTCTGGCTGTCATACTCACATCGGACTGGGTTTTACTCCTTAACTCTGTCCTTTAATTCATACTGAGAGATTGCCCAGATTTTCATATTCACACTCTGAAGCTACTCGTTTCTTGGAACATACTTTTTCTATTTCCATGCTAAGAATGAAAATCTCAAGTCTGTTGCACATTTGCTCCATCATTTAGTCTTTCATCACATAGTCACTGGATACCCACCCTGTGCCGGGTGCCCAGTGAACAGCAGGGAGAAAAACAGACCAGTTCCTGTCCCAATCAGAGTGTGCAGTCATGAAAGGAAAGTGTCACACGTCTCCCAGGCATTTGTTAACCCAGAGGTATGTGTCTGTCTGGCAATGTCAAGTGTCATGAAGGGCATCATCAGGACTTGAGGTGGGAGGTCTCTTCTGAATTAAGGACATGGATAGAGAATCTGATAACAAGATTGCATTTGAAATTGACCTAGCGGGAGGAGACAAGATGGCTGACTGAAGCCAGCTTTCCACAGAGGCTCCCGTCCAGAAGGAGAGTTAAAGGACAAAAATTCAGCAAGTAACCTGGTGGATTTGAGCTGCAATAAGAGAGAAGGTTGTAGAACGCACGTCAATCCCGCTGAGGTGAGCTGCGACCACAAGGATACAAACAAAAGTTACAAAATCCATCACCAAGTGGACGGGAGTCCCCTTCCCCATGAGAACGGCTCAGAGTGCCCCACAAACAACCGGGCAGAGTTCAAAGGTCCTCCTATTACACTCCACGGGAGAGATCCTCTAAAAACTGGACCTACCTCCCCTACTAGGGTGCCACGGTGTCCTCCTGCCAGGCATAAAACTGTATAAACTGTATATAGTCTCTGCCTGGAATTCTGAGCTCTCAGTGCTCCCCTTCGCTCACACTGGGGTCTGGAGGCCAGTCCTGGTCGGTCGGTCGGCGGAGAGGGGACTGCACGGGAGTGGCAGTTCCCTGAGGCACAGTGCGACAGCCATCTTTTGGTGACAATATGGCCAGGCATAAAACTGTGTAAAGCTGTGTGTGTTCTCTGCCCGCAACCCCAGGCTCCCAGCGCACCCTGTGCTCCCCTCTGCTCTCGCTCCAAGGTCTGGAGGCCTGTCCCCCAGGGGTCGAGACTCTTGGGCAATTGCTCAAGGGGTGTAGACAGTGCTGGGCTGCAGCCGGTTGGTGCAGACTCTGGGGTATGTGAGCCGAGAGAGGATGGTTGGCCGGAAGGGAGGTACACCGGAGCAGCAGTTGCCTGAGCCATAAAGCAGCAGCCCTCTTTTGCTAGCAATATGGCTCACTACCAAATATTCTGAAGCCACACCTCCTGTCTCCCTGGGCAACCAGAGACCATGAGTTTGCCTGAGGCAACTCCAACTTGCAAACCAGGGAAACTCCCAGGGCGGGGCTGACCCAGAGGTCCACTTTACTAAACCTAAGACACACCTGGCCATCAGGGGATTGTCAGCCTATAGACAATACAAGAGCAAAGACAAGCTGATTTGGAACTCAATTCAGCTTCTCTTCTGCAGGGGAAATGCAGAGTTGTTCTGTTCTGTTCTGTCAGTAACATTAATCAGGGGCGAGACTGGACCTGAGTGAAAACCCCTCAACCTTCATCAAGCACCCAAGGTTGTCAGGCCTCACCTCCTCCTGCCAGAGAGAGGCAGAGGGCAGTGGCCTGGCAGACTTCCTTCTGATTCAGGCAGGTGCAAACTCCTGGAGTACCGATTCACTACAGGCGATTGGGTCAGCCAACTGCAGGGCTATCAGTAACTGGGTGTGAAGTGGTGCAAGGTGGGGAAGGAGGCAGCAACCTTCCCAGACTGATCTATTAGCAGGGTGGCTTCTCCTGACTCCAGGCAGCACTGGAGCAACCCACACCATAGTAGTCACCAGAACCCTGTGATCCAGTTCCCAGAGACCACTTAAACTCTCTCACCTGAGACAGGTGCAGATTGAGACAATTGATTTGGACCTTTTGAACTGAACCAATCGCATGAGACAAATCAGGTGGTGCCCTGGGTGCACGGTGGTAGGAAGGTTTGATTTTTCTTTTCCAATTGTTTGCCGGTGGAGGGCGGGGTGACTTAATTGCTGATATTTCTGCACAGCTGAGACTTCAATCCAAAGCATCTGTTTCACTAGGGTGGAACAGAAACCAGCTGAAAACAAGACAGAAACACTTAGCCCCACCACACCAGACAGGGCCCCAGTTTCTCAGGCCACAACACTGTACAGGCCCTTGACAAAGCCCTAGGGGAAAAAATCAAAGGGAGTAAAACAACCATGGGGCAGAATCAGCGGAAAAACTCTGGTAACATGAATAACCAGAATAGATCGACACCCCCAAGGAAAGATATGGCAGGTGTAATTGAAGATCCCATTCATAAACAACTGGCAGAGATGTCAGAAATCGAATTCAGAATTTGGAATGCAGACAAGATTAACAAAGTGGAATTAGAAATTTGAGGAGAAATTCAAAAGTTGTCTCAAGAATTTAATGAATTTAAAGACAAAACCACCAAAGACTTAGACACATTGAAGCAAGAATTTGCAGCCCTCAAAGATATGAAAAATACAGTAAAATCCCTCAGCAACAGAACGGAACAAGCAGAAGAAAGGATTTCTGACATTGAATATAAAGCCTTTGAACGCTCCCAAACTCTCAAAGAGGAAGAGAAATGGAGAGCAAAAAATGGATCATTCTCTCCAAGAGCTCTGGGATAATTAGAAGAGGCAAATATCTGAATCCTTGGAGTTCCAGAAACAGATGAAGTGGCCTCGCTGGGCACAGAGGCCCTTCTGCATGAAATTTTGAAAGAGAATTTTCCTGACATGCCTAGAGATTCTGAAATTCAGAGAACAGACAGCTTCAGAACCCCAGCATGACTCAACACCAGTAAGACATCCCCCAGGCATATCATAATTAACTTCACTAAAGTTAATATGAAGGAGAAAATCCTCAAAGCTCCCAGGAGAAAGAAAACCATTACCTTCAAAGGGAAAAATATTAGAATGACTGCAGATCTCTCTGCTGAAACTTTTCAAGCCAGAAGAGAGTGGTTACCAACGTTTAATCTCCTAAAGCAAAATAACTTTCAACCCCGGATCTTGTATCCAGCTAAACTGAGTTTCATTTATGATGGAGAAATTAAATACTTTAATGAGATTCATATGTTGAAGAAATTTGCCATAACCAAACCAGCTCTTCAGGATATTGTCAGACCTATCCTCCATAACGACAAACCCAATCCTATACCACAAAAGTAAACTCACTCAGAAACGTCAGATCAGACTCCAATTTCCACACTGGTGAAAGGATTCAAAATGCCCACTGGACTTTTGAAAAACTCGATACCCAAAACTTCACCAGACTTATCAATATTCTCCATTAATGTGAACGGCTTAAACTGTCCTCTAAAGAGGCACAGGTTAGCTGACTGGATACAAAAACTCAGACCAGATATTTGTTGCATACAAGAGTCACATCTTAACTTAAAAGACAAATACAGACTCAGGGTGAAAGGATGGTCATCCATATTTCAGGCAAACGGTAATCAGAAAAAAGCAGGTGTTGCAATGTTATTTGCAGATACAATAGGCTTTAAACTAACAAAAGTAAGGAAGGACAAGAATGGTCACTTCATATTTGTTAAGGGTAACACTCAATATGATGAGATCTCAATTATTAATATCTATGCACCCAACCAGAATGCACCTCAATTTATAAGAGAAACTCTAACAGACATGAGCCAACTTGATTTCCTCCAGTTCCATAATAGTCGGAGATTTCAAAACTCCTTTGGCAATGTTGGATCCATCCTCCAACAAGAAGCTGAGCAAAGAACTCTTAGATTTAAACCTAACCATCCAACATTTGGATTTAGCAGACATCTACAGAACATTTCATCCCAACGAAACTGAATACACATACTTCTCATCGGCCTATGGAACTTACTCCAAAATCGACTGCATCTTAGGTCACAAGTCTAACCTCAGTAAATTTAAAGGAATAGAAATTATTCCATGAATCTTCTCAGACCACCATGGAATAAAACTTGAGCTGAGTAACAATAGGAATCTGCATACTCATACAAAAACATGGAAGTTAAATAATCTTATGCTGAATAATAGCTGGGTCAGAGATGAGATTAAGAAAGAAATCACCAATTTTTTGGAACAAAACAACAACGAAGACACGAACTATCAGAACCTCTGGGACACTGCAAACGCAGTTCTAAGAGGGAAATTTATAGCACTGCAAGCCTTCCTCAAGAGAACGGAAAGAGAGGAAATTAACAACTTTATGGGACATCTCAAGCAACTGGAAAAGGAAGAACATTCCAACCCCAAACCCAGTAGAAGAAAAGAAATAACCAAACTTAGAGCAGAATTAAATGAAATTGAAAACAAAAGAATAGTACAACAGATCAATAAATCAAAAAGCTGGTTTTTCGAAAAGGTCAATAAAATAGATAAACCTTTGGCCAACCTAATCAGGAAAAAAAGAGTAAAATCTCTAATCTCATCAATCAGAAACAAGAAAAATGAAATAACAACAGACTCCTCAGAAATCGAAAAAATCCTTAATGAATATTACAAGAAACTGTATTCTCAGAAATATGAAAATCTGAAGGAAATTGACTGCTACTTAGAAGCACGTCACCTTCCAAGACTTAGCCAGAATCAAGTGGAAATGTTGAACAGGCTCATATCAAGTTCGGAAATAGCAAAACCTCCCTAAGAAGAAAAGCCTGGGACCAGATGGTTTCATGTCAGAATTCTACCAACTTTTAAAGATGAATTAGTACCTATACTACTCAACCTGTTCCAAAAGGTAGAAAAGAAGGAAGACTATCCAACACGTTCTATGAAGCAAACATCACCCTGATCCCTAAACCAGGAAAAGACCCAAAAAGAAAAGAAAATTATAGATCAATATCACTAATGAATATAGATGCAAAAATATTCAAAAAGATCCTAACAAACAGAATCCAGCAACACATCAAACAAATTATACATCATGACCAAGTCAGTTTTATCCCAGGATCTCAAGGCTGGTTCAATATATGTAAATCTATAAATGTAATCCAGCACATAAACAAATTAGAAAAGAAAGACCACATGATTCCCTCAATTGATGCAGAAAAAGCTTTTCATAATATCCAGCATCGCTTCATGATCAGAACACCTAAGAAAATTGGTATAGAAGGGACATTTCTTAAACTGATAGAGACAATCTACAGCAAACCCACAGCCAATATCATATTGAGTGGAGTTAAACTGGAATCATTTCCACTCAGATCAGGAACCAGACAAGGCTGCCCATTGTCTCCATTGCTTTTCAACATCGTAATGGAAGTTTCAGCCACAGCAATTAGGGAAGAAAAGGCGATCAAGGGTATCCATACAGGGTCAGAAGGGATCAAACTTTTGCTCTTCGCAGATGATATGATAGTATATCTGGAAAACACTAGGGACTCTACTACAAAACTCTGAGAAGTGATCAAGGAATACAGCAGCGTCTCAGGTTACAAAATCAACATTCATAAATCGGTAGCCTTTATATATGCCAATAACAGTCAAGTTGAAAAAACAGTTAAGGACTCTATCCCATTCACAGTAGTACCAAAGAAGATGAAATATTTGGGAATTTATCTAATAAAGGACGTGAAAGATCTCTATAAATAGAACTATGAAACTCTAAGAAAAGAAATAGCTGTAAATATTAACAAATGGAAAAACATACCATGCTCATGGCTGGGAAGAATCAACATAGTTAAAATGTCCATGCTACCCAAAGCAATATATAATTTCAACGCAATCCCTATTAAAGCTCCACTGTCACACTTTAAAGATCTTGAAAAAACAATACTTCATTTTATATGGAATCAGAAAAAACCTTGAATAGCCAAGACATTACTCAGAAATAAAAACAAAGCAGGAGGAATTACGCTACCAGACCTCAGACTATACTACAAATCGATAGTGATCAAAACAGCATGGTATTGGCACAAAAACAGAGAAGTAGATGTCTGGAACAGAATAGAGAACTAAGAGATGAATCCAGCTACTTACCGTTATTTAATCTTTGACAAGCCAATTAAAAACATTCAGTGGGGAAAGATTCCCTATTTAACAAATGGTGCTGGGTGAACTGGCTGGCAACCTGTAGAAGACTGAGACTGGACTCACACCTTTCACCATTAACTAAGATAGACTCTCACTGGATCAACGCTTTAAACTTAAGACATGAAACTATAAAAATACTAGAAGAGAGTGCAGGGAAAACCCGTGAAGAAATTGGTCTGGGCGAGTATTTTACGAGGAGGACCCCCCCCTGGGCAATTGAAGCAGCTTCAAAAATACACTACTGAGACTTGATCAAACTAAAAAGCTTCTGCACAGCCAAGAACACAGTAAGTAAAGCAAGCAAACAGCCCTCAGAATGGGAGAAGATATTTGCAGGTTATTTCTCCGACAAAGATTTAATAACCAGAATCCACAGAGAACTCAAACGCATTAGCAAGAATAGAACAAGGGATCCCATCGCAGGCTGGGCAAGGGATTTGAAGAGAAACTTCTCTGAAGAAAGGCACGCGGCCTTCAGACATATGAAAAAATGCTCATCATCTTTAATCATCAGAGAAACGCAAATCAAAACTACTTTGAGATACCATCTAACTCCAGTGAGACTAGCCTATATCACAAAATCCCAAGACCAGAGATGTTGGCGTGGATGTGGAGTAAAGGGAACACTTTTGCACTGCTGGTGGGAATGGAAATTAATACATTCCTTTTGGAAAGAGATATGGAGAACACTTAGAGATCTAAAAATAGATCTGCCATTCAATCCTGTAATCCCTCTACTGGGCATATACCCAGAAGACCAAAAATCACATCATAACAAAGATATTTGTACCAGAATGTTTATTGCAGCCCAATTCATAATTGCTAAGTCATGGAAGAAGCCCAAGTGCCCATGATCCACGAATGGATTAATAAATTGTGGTATATGTACACCATGGAATATTATGCAGCCTTAAAGAAAGATGGAGACTTTACCTCTTTCATGTTTACATGGATGGAGCTGGAACATATTCTTCTCAGTAAAGTATCTCAAGAATGGAAGAAAAAGTACCCAATGTACTCAGCCCTACTATGAAACTAATTTAGGGTTTGCACATGAAAGCTATAACCCAGTTACAACCTAAGAATAGGGGGAAGGGGGAAAGGGAGGGGAGGGAGGGGAAGGTGGGTAGAAGGAAGGGGATGGGTGGGATTACACCAGCGGTGCATCTTACAAGGGTATATGTGAAACTTGGTAAACGGTCTGTGAAGCTACTGAATGATGCCCCATGATCATATCAATGTACACAGCTATGATTTAATAAAAAAAAAAGAAATGAAATTGACCTAGCATAGGGAGAATCTTTATAGGTAGAATAGGAAAGAAAGTTTTCATTATGTCTCAACTGAGTAATAATGAGGAAAACAAAGTGAGAACATATGTTCTAATTCTATCTCTCCCACTTTTGAGTCATAGACCCTTATTGGCCTACTTTTGTCATCCGAAATTAGAAAAGTTGAGAAAAAAATGCCCTGATATTCCACTGCAGAGCTGTGAATTCAAACTAAGGTAAGATAATTGGAAATATTTTTTTCTTTTCAATTCAATAACTTTATTTTTTTTAATTAATTAATTTTTTTTTTTTTATTGTTGGGGATTCATTGAGGGTACAATAAGCCAGTTACACTGATTGCAATTGTTAGGTAAAGTCCCTCTTGCAATCATGTCTTGCCCCCATAAAGTGTGACACACACTAAGGCCCCACCCTCCTCCCTCCATCCCTCTTTCTGCTTCCACCCCCATAACCTTAATTGTCATTAATTGTCCTCATATCAAGATTGAGTACATAGGATTCATGCTTCTCCATTTTTGTGATGCTTTACTAAGAATAATGTCTTCCACGTCCATCCAGGTTAATACGAAAGATGTAAAGTCTCCATTTTTTTTAATGGCTGAATAGTATTCCATGGTATACATATACCACAGCTTGTTAATCCATTCCTGGGTTGGTGGGCATTTAGGCTGTTTCCACATTTTGGCAACGGTAAATTGAGCTGCCATAAACAGTCTAGTACAAGTGTCCTTATGATAAAAGGATTTTTTTCCTTCTGGGTAGATGCCCAGTAATGGGATTGCAGGATCGAATGGGAGGTCTAGGTTGAGTGCTTTGAGGTTTCTCCATACTTCCTTCCAGAAAGGTTGTACTAGTTTGCAGTCCCACCAGCAGTGTAAAAGTGTTCCCTTCTCTCCACATCCACGCCAGCATCTGCAGTTTTGAGATTTTGTGATGTGGGCCATTCTCACTGGGGTTATCTCAGGGTTGTTTTGATTTGCATTTCTCTAATATATAGAGATGATGAACATTTTTTCATATGTTTGTTAGCCATTCGTCTGTCATCTTTAGAGAAAGTTCTATTCATGTCTCTTGCCCATTGATATAAGGGATTGTTGGCTTTTTTCACGTGGATTAATTTGAGTTCTCTATAGATCCTAGTTATCAAGCTTTTGTCTGATTGAAAATATGCAAATATCCTTTCCCATTGTGTAGGTTGTCTCTTTGCTTTGGTTATTGTCTCCTTAGCTGTACAGAAGCTTTTCAGTTTAATGAAGTCCCATTTGTTTATTTTTGTTGTTGTTGCAATTGCCATGGCAGTCTTCTTCATGAAGTCTTTCCCCAGGCCAATATCTTCCAGGGTTTTTCCTATGCTTTCTTGGAGGATTTTTATTGTTTCATGCCTTACGTTTAAGTCCTTTATCCATCTTGAATCAATTTTTGTGAGTGGGGAAAGGTGTGGGTCCAGTTTCAGTCTTTTACATGTAGACATCCAGTTCTCCCAACACCATTTATTGAATAGGGAGTCTTTCCCCCAAGGTATGTTCTTGTTTGGTTTATCAAAGATTAGGTGGTTGTAAAATGTTAGTTTCATTTCTTGGTTTTCAATTCGATTCCAAGTGTCTATGTCTCTGTTTTTGTGCCAGTACCATGCTGTCTTGAGCACTATGGCTTTGTAGTACAGACTAAAATTTGGTATGCTGATGCCCCCACCTTTATTTTTGTTACAGAGAACTGCCTTAGCTATACGGGATTTTTTCCGGTTCCATACAAAACGCAGAATCATTTTTTCCAAATCTTGAAAGTACGATGTTGGTATTTTGATAGGAATGGCATTGAATAGGTAGATTGCTTTGGGAAGTATAGACATTTTAACAATGTTGATTCTTCCCATCCATGAGCATGGTATGTTCTTCCATTTGTTAATATCCTCTGCTATTTCCTTTCTGAGGATTTCATAGTTTTCTTTATAGAGGTCCTTCACCTCCTTCGTTAGGTATATTCCTAGGTATTTCATTTTCTTTGAAACTGTGGTGAAGGGAGTTGTGTCCTTAATTAGCTTCTCATCTTGACTGTTATTGGTGTACACAAAGGCTACTGATTTGTGGACATTGATTTTATATCCTGAAACATTATTGTATTTTTTGATGACTTCTAGGAGTCTTGTGGTTGAGTCTTTGGGGTTCTCTAAGTGTAAGATCATGTCGTCAGCAAAGAGGGAGAGTTTGACCTCCTCTGCTCCCATTTGGATTCCCTTTATTTCCTTGTCTTGCCTAATTGTATTGGCTAGAACTTCCAGCACTATGTTGAATAGTAAAGGTGACAGAGGACAACCTTGTCTGGTTCCAGTTCTAAGAGGAAAAGCTTTCAGTTTTACTCCATTCAGTAAAATATTGGCTGTGGGTTTGTCATAGATAGCTTCAATCAGTTTTAGAAATGTGCCACCTATGCCTATACTCTTCAGTGTTCTAATTAGAAAAGGATGCTGGATTTTATCAAATGCTTTTTCTGCATCTATTGAGAGGATCATATGATCTTTATTTATGCCTCTGTTAATATGGTGGATAACGTTTATGGACTTGCGTATGTTAAACCAGCCTTGCATCCCTGGGATGAAGCCTACTTGATCATGATGAATGACTTTTTTGATGATAAGCTGTAATCTATTGGCTAGGATTTTGTTGAGAATTTTTCCATCTATATTCATGAGTGAGATTGGTCTGAAATTCTCCTTTTTGCTTGGGTCTTTTCCTGGTTTTGGTATCAGGGTGATGTTTGCTTCATAGAATGTGTTGGGGAAGATTCCTTCTTCCTCAGTTTTTTGGAATAATTTCTGCAGTACAGGAATAAGCTCTTCATTGAAGGTTTGATAGAATTCTGGAGTGAAGCCATCTGGACCAGGGCATTTTTTAGTTGGAAGCTTTTTTATTGTTTCTTTGATCTCAGTGCTTGTAATTGGTCTGTTCAGGAGGTCTATTTCTTCCTGGCTAAGTCTAGGGAGAGGGTGTGATTCCAAATATTGATCCATTTCCTTCACATTGTCAAATTTCTGGGCATAGAGTTTCTGGTAGTATTCAGAGATGATCTCTTGTATCTCTGTAGGATCAGTTGTTATTTCCCCTTTATCGTTTCTGATTGAGGTTATTAGAGATTTTACTTTTCTATTTCTAGTTAGTCTGGCCAATGGTTTATCTATTTTATTTATTTTTTCAAAAAACCAACTCCTTGTTTCATTAATTTTCTGAATGATTCTTTTGTTTTCAATTTCATTGATCTCTGATTTGATTTTGGATATTTCTTTTCTTCTACTGAGTTTAGGCTTAGATTGTTCTTCTTTTTCCAATTCTATAAGATCTCTTGTGAGATTGTTGATGCGCTCTCTTTCTGTTTTTCGAATGTAGGCATCTAAAGCGATGAATTTTCCTCTCAAAACTGCTTTTGCAGTATCCCACAGGTTTTGGTAGCTTGTGTCTTCATTGTTGTTATGCTCAAGGAAGTTAATGATTTCCTGTGTTATTTCTTCCTTCACCCATCTGTTATTCAACAGAAGATTGTTTAATTTCCATGCCTTTGGGTGGGGTCGAGCATTTTTGTTGAGTAGAGTTCCACCTTTAGTGCCTTATGGTCTGAAAAGATACAAGGTAAAATTTCAATTCTTTTGATTCTGTTGATATTTGTTTTGTGTCCCAGGATATGATCAATTTTAGAGAATGTTCCATGGGGTGATGAGAAGAATGTATATTCTTTATCTTTGGGGTGGAGTGTTCTATATACGTCTATCAAGCATAATTGTTCTAGGGTCTCATTTAAATCTCTTACATCTTTGTTTAATTTCTGTTTAGAGGATCTGTCCAGCTCTGTTAGAGGTGTGTTAAAGTCCCCTGTTATGATGGTATTATCAGATATCATATTGCTCAGACTGAGTAAGGTCTGCTTCAAGAATCTGGGAGCATTTAAATTGGGTGCATAAATATTTAGAATTGAAATGTCTTCTTGTTGTAGTTTTCCCTTGACCAATATAAAGTGGCCATCTTTGTCTTTTTTGGCTTTAGTTGCTTTAAATCCACATGTATCTGAAAATAAGATTGCAACTCCTCTTTTCTTCTGAATTGCATTTGCCTGAAAATTTGTCTTCCAACCCTTGACTCGGAGCTTTAATTTGTCTTTTGAAGCCAGGTGTGTTTCTTGCAGACAGCAAATGGATGGCTTGTGTTTTTTAATCCAGTCAGCCAATCTATGTCTCTTCAGTGGGGAATTCAAGCCATTAACATTTATTGAGATAATTGATAAGTGTGGTAGTATTCTATTCGTCTTATTTGGTGAGAGTCCATTGCTTAGTTTTATCTTTTGCATCAGTGTGGAGGTTAGGTTCTGCCCTTTGATTTTTGAGTTCTTACTTTGCTGCTGATCCATTGTGGTGGTCAGTGTGCAGAACAGGTTGAAGTATTTCCTGTAGAGCTGGTCTTGTTGTGGCAAATTTCCTCAATGTTTGTGTATCCGTAAATGATTTGATTTCTCCGTCAATTTTGAAGCTTAGCTTAGCAGGGTACAGAATTCTGGGCTGAAAATTGTTCTGTTTAAGTAGATTAAAGGTAGATGACCATTGTCTTCTTGCTTGGAAAGTTTCATTAGAGAAGTCTGCGGTAACTCTGATGGATTTGCCCCTGTAGGTCAACTGATGCTTACTCCTGGCAGCTTGCAGAATCTTTTCTTTTGTCTTGACTTTGGACAGGTTCATCACAATGTGTCTTGGAGAAGCTCGGTTAGAGTTGAGGCGACCCGGGGTCCGATATCCCTCTGAAAGCAGTGTGTCAGAATCTTTGGTGATGTTTGGGAAATTTTCTTGTATAATATTCTCTAGTATGGCTTCCATTCCTCTGGGGCATTCTTCTTCCCCTTCTGGAATTCCTATAACTCGTATGTTGGAACGCTTCATAAAGTCCCATAATTCTGACAGTGAACGTTCTGCTTTCTCTCTCTTCTTTTCTGCCTCTTTTACTGTCTGAGTTATCTCAAGAACTTTGTCTTCTACCTCTGAAATTCTTTCTTCTGCATGGTCTAACCTGTTGCTGATACTTTCCATTGCATCTTTAAGTTCCCTAATTGACTGTTTCAGTTCCTTCAGGTCTGCTATATCCTTTTTATATTCTTCATATCGTTCATCTCTTATTTGATTCTGTTTTTGGATTTCCTTTTGGTTATTTTCCACTTAATTAGCAATTTCCTTCATTGTTTCCATCATTTCTTTCATTGTTTTCAACATGTGTATTCTAAATTCCCTTTCTGTCATTCCTAACATTTCTATACTGGTGGAATCCTCTGCAGTAGCTACCTCATGGTCCCTTGGTGGGGTTGTTCTAGACTGGTTCTTCATGTTGCCTGGAGTTTTCTGCTGATTCTTCCTCATGAGTGATTTCTTTTATCTG
Source organism: Nycticebus coucang (assembly GCF_027406575.1). NCBI lineage: Eukaryota > Metazoa > Chordata > Mammalia > Primates > Lorisidae > Nycticebus > Nycticebus coucang. The sequence goes on from NC_069792.1 coordinate 52,735,024, forward strand.
TTTCTTTGCCCTAATTTTCCTTTCACTTCCTCTTGCTCTTTAAGTTCTTGTGCCTGTGGAAGTTGTGGGCGGGTTTAGATGGATTGAACACACGCGACCACTTGCCGGTTTTCCACGGTTTTAGTCCTCCTCTTGGGGTCCAGAAGTCTCTCACTTACTCCCTGTATCCTCTCAGGGGTGATGATAGGCAGATCCCACCAGCCAGAGATGCCTGGAGTCCTATATCCCCAGACTCACGGTGCCCAGATGCAAGGAAGCTGTTACTCGGCTGCCATCTTGCTCCGCCTCCACTTCTGCAAATTTCGAAACCTCTCAGGAAAGGATTTCTCCCAAATGAGGCTATAAATTTAGCCTATCTGCACTGACCCTGAAGAAGTCGAAACCAAGCTTCTCTTCTGCTCTCTCGATAATTGGAAATATTTTTATAATATACAGTGATCTGCGAGCAAAAGGGATATTTAAATATTCATTTAATGTTAGCATTTTAGGTGTCAGACTATCAATTTATGTATTTAATAAAAATCAATTATAGGAAAATAGAAAATGATTTCAATATAAGTTCAGCTATTATTTTGACAATTGATCTTTCAAGTTAGAGCATTTGAAGTTTCGTGGAATTACCAGTAAGTTTATTGGTTTATGGTAGTAATTGCGATTACTATCATAATGTATGAAGTACCATGTTAAGTAACTTGCAGGTATTATCTCGTTAAATTCTCATCATGACCTAATGGATAGATACCATACTCTTCCTATTTTAAAGACAAATACATTGAACCTTAGAGATGTTATATGACTTACCGTATAGTATGTGACTGGTAAATGACAAAATAGGGATTGCAACACAAAATGCTACATAAAACCTAGCAACCTGTAACCACAGAAGTATATTTACAAATAGTGCTTCATTTAATAATTTATTTTCCATATTTTAAGAGCTACTTAACATAATGACAATGTTGGTCATGACTGAAAAGTTTGAAAACTAACCCTGAACTTGTGACTTAACACAATGGTCTTATTTTCCTCAGGATTTTGAGGGTCAGGAATTCAAGAAAAGCCTGGCTGGGTGTGTTGTCCCTGATTCACCTGGTATCAGCTGGGGCAGGTGGGGCTGGAGGAGCCACTTTCAAGAAGCTTCTTTACATGTCTGGCACATCAGTCTCCTGGGTTTCTCCCATTTTCCATGTGATGTTTCATTCTCACGGCCAGTCCACATGGCTTGGGCTCCTCCCAGCATGGTGATCTAAGATATTTGTGCTCCTTAAATGACATCCACAAAGCAGGAAGCAGGGACACCAGGCCAGTTAAAGGCAATGCCCCAAACCGGCCTAGCATCACTTCTCCCACATTCTATTGGCAAATAGTTACAAGGACTGCCCAGATTTAGGAGCTGGAGAAGTGAGAGTTACCCTTACAAATATCTTAATCTACCATGCATTTATCTAATACTGTAGATGAAATTCTTCATTTTTGTATTACAATGAAACACAGATAGCCTAGCACAGCAATGATCAATGCACCTCATTTTAAAATTTCAGAGTGACATCAATATATGCCATTGCTGATCAGTTGACACTCATTTTTCCATTATACTCCTGAAGAGGAAGAAAAAGTCCCTCTATTGAGTATGCTAACTTCCCTATTTCTTGCCTGAAGGCCTTGCCCTTATTTTATGGCTCCACCCTCTCCTACATGCATAGTGGATTGGTAACTTCAGCAGATAGGAGAGGTACATTTCAGGGGTCAGAGGCTGCCTGGAAACGGCATTGTTTTTAATCCTTAGGACATACTCCACCTGGGACCGTAATCATTCCAGAATCCTTTGGAAAGGATCTTTACCTCCTCTCTGTCTTAAAGGAGTTTGTATCAGACTGATACTCCTTAAATGTTTGATGTGTAGCATAATTCACCAATGAGTGACATGATTTGAACCTGTGTTATTCTTTTTAAGACAATTTCTATTTACATATTCAATTTCATATATATATATACAATAATCAAATTTTCTATTCTTGTACACTTAAAGGAGTTTATTGATTTTATTAAACCTTCCATAAAAGCCACTTTTATTTATTTTCTCTCTTTCCTTTGTCTTCTATTTCATTAACTTATGTTCCTTATTAGTTTCTCCTCAACTTACTTTGAGTTTAATTTTTCATCTTTTTCTAGCTTCCTAAGGTAAAATATTTGGTAATTAAGTTACAGAAATTCTTCTTTTCCAATAAAAGGATTTAAATGTAAAATGCATTTTTAAGCACTACTTTAATGACAGCTCACAATTTTGATATGTTGTGTTTTTGTTATTTTATTTTATACTATCTTCTATTTTCTCTTTTATTTTTTCCTTAATTTAAGGATTATTTACAGAAGTGTTGCCTAATGGCTGAATAATTGAGCTTGCTTCTTTTCTTTTCCCTTTAGTTATGCCAGTTTTTTTTATTCCTAAATCTGGAAGTTCAGTGATTAGTTTGCATACACACAGCAAGGTTAGCATTTTTTAAATATAAATGGCCAAATAGTAAGTATTTTAGGCTTTAGGAGTCACATAGTCTCTCTTACAACCCAAATCTGCCTTGGTAGCACTAAAGCAGATGTAACAATATGAGAACAAATAAGCATGGCTGCGTTCTCGTAAAAAAGTTTGTAAAAGAGGAAAGAGGCAGCAGAGCAGACTTAGCTCACAAGCTTTATTTGTTGACTCTTGGCATGGACGTTATTATGTCTTTTTAAGGAATACGCCCTTTATCATTATGTAATGATATGTCTCTGGTAGTGCTCCTTTTCTTGGTATCTTCATTGCCTTATTAATAGAACTACTTCTTCATATGCTCACTGTTTTCTTCATATTTTTGCTTTTAATATATCTACATTTTTAATGTGCTTCCTTGTAAAAAGTATACAGTTGGACATTGCTTTTTTTTCTACCCTAATAATCTCTGCTTTTTAATTGAAGTTCTCTAGTTCCCTTACCATGATTATCAATCTGTTTGGGTTTTTTTTTTTTTTTTTTTTTAAATTTCAGTGATCTGCAATTTATTTCATTGTAGAAGATTATTTTTTACTTATAAAAGCATTTTTTTGTTTAATATATTTTTTTTTCTTTTTTTTTATTGTTGGGGATTCATTGAGGGTACAATAAGCCAGTTACACTGATTGCAATTGTTAGGTAAAGTCCCTCTTGCAATCATGTCTTGCCCCCATAAAGTGTGACACACACTAAGGCCCCACCCTCCTCCCTCCATCCCTCTTTCTGCTTCCCCCCCCCATAAACTTAATTGTCATTAATTGTCCTCATATCAAGATTGAGTACATAGGATTCATGCTTCTCCATTCTTGTGATGCTTTACTAAGAATAATGTCTTCCACTTCCATCCAGGTTAATACGAAGGATGTAAAGTCTCCATTTTTTTTAATAGCTGAATAGTATTCCATGGTATACATATACCACAGCTTGTTAATCCATTCCTGGGTTGGTGGGCATTTAGGCTGTTTCCACATTTTGGCAATGGTAAATTGAGCTGCCATAAACAGTCTAGTACAAGTGTCCTTATGATAAAAGGATTTTTTTCCTTCTGGGTAGATGCCCAGTAATGGGATTGCAGGATCGAATGGGAGGTCTAGGTTGAGTGCTTTGAGGTTTCTCCATACTTCCTTCCAGAAAGGTTGTACTAGTTTGCAGTCCCACCAGCAGTGTAAAAGTGTTCCCTTCTCTCCACATCCACGTCAGCATCTGCAGTTTTGAGATTTTGTGATGTGGGCCATTCTCACTGGGGTTAGATGATATCTGAGGGTTGTTTTGATTTGCATTTCTCTAATATATAGAGATGATGAACATTTTTTCATATGTTTGTTAGCCATTCGTCTGTCATCTTTAGAGAAAGTTCTATTCATGTCTCTTGCCCATTGATATAAGGGATTGTTGGCTTTTTTCATGTGGATTAATTTGAGTTCTCTATAGATCCTAGTTATCAAGCTTTTGTCTGATTGAAAATATGCAAATATCCTTTCCCATTGTGTAGGTTGTCTCTTTGCTTTGGTTATTGTGTCCTTAGCTGTACAGAAGCTTTTCAGTTTAATGAAGTCCCATTTGTTTATTTTTGATGTTGTTGCAATTGCCATGGCAGTCTTCTTCATGAAGTCTTCCCCCAGGCCAATATCTTCCAGTGTTTTTCCTATGCTTTCTTTGAGGATTTTTATTGTTTCGTGCCTTAAATTTAAGTCCTTTATCCATCTTGAATCAATTTTTGTGAGTGGGGAAAGGTGTGGGTCCAGTTTCAGTCTTTTACATGTAGACATCCAGTTCTCCCAACACCATTTATTGAATAGGGAGTCTTTCCCCCAAGGTATGTTCTTGTTTGGTTTATCAAAGATTAGGTGGTTGTAAAATGTTAGTTTCATTTCTTGGTGTTCAATTCGATTCCAAGTGTCTATGTCTCTGTTTTTGTGCCAGTACCATGCTGTCTTGAGCACTATGGCTTTGTAGTACAGACTAAAATCTGGTATGCTGACGCCCCCAGCTTTATTTTTATTACTAAGAACTGCCTTAGCTATACGGGTTTTTTTCCGGTTCCATACAAAATGCAGAATCATTTTTTCCAAATCTTGAAAGTACGATGTAGATACTTTGATAGGAATGGCATTGAATAGGTAGATAGCTTTGGGAAGTATAGACATTTTAACAATGTTGATTCTTCCCATCCATGAGCATGGTATGTTCTTCCATTTGTTAATATCCTCTGCTATTTCCTTTCTGAGGATTTCATAGTTTTCTTTATAGAGGTCCTTCACCTCCTTCGTTAGGTATATTCCTAGGTATTTCATTTTCTTTGAAACTATGGTGAAGGGAGTTGTGTCCTTAATTAGCTTCTCATCTTGACTGTTATTGGTGTATACAAAAGCTAATGACTTGTGGACATTGATTTTATATCCTGAAACATTACTGTATTTTTTGATGACTTCTAGGAGTCTTGTGGTTGAGTCTTTGGGGTTCTCTAAGTATAAGATCATGTCGTCAGCAAAGAGGGAGAGTTTGACCTCCTCTGCTCCCATTTGGATTCCCTTTATTTCCTTGTCTTGCCTAATTGTATTGGCTAGAACTTCCAGCACTACGTTGAATAGTAAAGGTGACAGATGACAACCTTGTCTGGTTCCAGTTCTAAGAGGAAAAGCTTTCAGTTTTACTCCATTCAGTAAAATATTGGCTGTGGGTTTGTCATAGATAGCTTCAATCAGTTTTAGAAATGTGCCACCTATGCCTATACTCTTCAGAGTTCTAATTAGAAAAGGATGCTGGATTTTATCAAATGCTTTTTCTGCATCTATTGAGAGGATCATGTGATCTTTATTTTTGCCTCTGTTAATATGGTGGATAACGTTTATGGACTTGCGTATGTTAAACCAGCCTTGCATCCCTGGGATGAAGCCTACTTGATCATGATGAATGACTTTTTTGATGATAAGCTGTAATCTATTGGCTAGGATTTTGTTGAGAATTTTTCCATCTATGTTCATGAGTGAGATTGGTCTGAAATTCTCCTTTTTGTTTGGGTCTTTTCCTGGTTTTGGTATCAGGATGATGTTTGCTTCATAGAATGTGTTGGGGAAGATTCCTTCTTCCTCAGTTTTTTGGAATAATTTCTGCAGTACAGGAATAAGCTCTTCATTGAAGGTTTGATAGAATTCTGGAGTGAAGCCATCTGGACCAGGGCATTTTTTAGTTGGAAGCTTTTTTATTGTTTCTTTGATCTCAGTGCTTGTAATTGGTCTGTTCAGGAGGTCTATTTCTTCCTGGCTAAGTCTAGGGAGAGGGTGTGATTCCAAATATTGATCCATTTCCTTCACATTGTCAAATTTCTGGGCATAGAGTTTCTGGTAGTATTCAGAGATGATCTCTTGTATCTCTGTGGGATCAGTTGTTATTTCCCCTTTATCGTTTCTGATTGAGGTTATTAGAGATTTTACTTTTCTATTCCTCGTTAGTCTGGCCAATGGTTTATCTATTTTATTTATTTTTTCAGAAAACCAACTCCTTGTTTCATTAATTTTCTGAATGATTCTTTTGTTTTCAATTTCATTGATCTCTGATTTGATTTTGGATATTTCTTTTCTTCTACTGAGTTTAGGCTTAGATTGTTCTTCTTTTTCCAATTCCATAAGATCTCTTGTGAGATTGTTGATGTGCTCTCTTTCTGTTTTTCGAATGTAGGCATCTAAAGCGATGAATTTTCCTCTCAAAACTGCTTTTGCAGTATCCCACAGGTTTTGGTAGCTTGTGTCTTCATCGTTGTTATGCTCAAGGAAGTTAATGATTTCCTGTTTTTTTCTTCCTTCACCCATCTGTTATTCAACAGAAGATTGTTTAATTTCCATGCCTTTGGGTGGGCTTGAGCATTTTTGTTAGAGTTGAGTTCCACCTTTAGTGCCTTATGGTCTGAAAAGATACAAGGTAAAATTTCAATTCTTCTGATTCTGTTGATATTTGTTTTGTGTCCCAGGATATGATCAATTTTGGAGAATGTTCCATGGGGTGATGAGAAGAATGTATATTCTTTATCTTTGGGGTGGAGTGCTGTTTGGGTTTTTAAAAAAACATCTTGCTTCTTGTTTTATATTTGTTTTACCTGTTTTTGAGACTCTTATTCCTTTTTACCTTCTTTTCAACTAATCAACTTTTAAAATATTTTATTTTATTTCCTTTGAATTTTTATCTGTAGCAATCTTATTTTAAGTGGTTTCTCTAGTTATTATAATACATATCCTTAACTTTTCACAATCTATTATAATGTAAGGGTCCTCTAAATAATACTTTGATTATATACCAGTACAAAAATAAAATGATAATAAGAACACAACATATCAAAATTGTGAGCTGTTAAAAAGTAGCGTTTAAAAATGAATTTTACATTTAAATCCTTTTATTGGAAAAGAGGAATTGCTGAAGATTAATTACCAAATATTTTACCTTGGGAAGCTATAAAAAGATGAAATATTAAACTCAAAGTAAGTTGAGGAGAAAATAATAAAGAACATAATTATAAAGAACATACGATTACATACTGACATAACTAAAGGGAAAAGAAAAGTACTTTGTGCTATTATTGTCATACATTTAATTTTTACATGTGATTTAAACCCCAGGATATATTATTATTATTATTATTGTTTTAAACAGTGTGTGTCTATGTCTAAAATGTCACTATCTGGCTGACCTGAGCATCTGTTACATTGTCTATTGTTCTGGGTTTCCATTGCATAGTTTTGTTTCTCTGTGTGTCTGATCTTTTAAATTCAGTGTCAGTTTTTGTACTTGAAAAATTCTGGAGGTAATTTGATGTCTGACGTAAAGTTATCTTCATCCCAGATAAGATTAACATTTGTTTCTGGCAGGTATGTTTGGACAAAAGCAATACCAGGTCACCTTAATCCATGAGGAATTTGAGGATTCAAAACTAAGGGGTCAGTCCTTAGGAGGGCTGGACTATTTTAGTTTACCCTCAGTCCTTAGTGGGGCGTCTCAACCGAAAACCTGGGGATTTCCAGGGACCCCTCTTCTTGAAGGTTCTACATCCTAATTTTTATCCTTTTAAATACACAGTGCTGTTGAAAGTTGGGTTTAGCTTCTCAGCCTCTGAACCATCTCTTGCAGAATTATCTACTGTAGTTGAAGAAAAACGGTCCAAATATCAGGCTTACCTTTCTGGGTTTTCTTTTCCTGGCTTTTGGTCCAGGTATTCATTTTCTCTACATTTGTAGCTTTCCAATGCTGTCATATTTTTGAAAGTAATTTTTTCAAGCCTTTTTAGGTGTTGTTAACTGTAGAATTGGTGCAGATTACCCAGTTGCCTACCCAGAATACATACTTTCATAATTTCTAAATCTGTTCATGTACCTCTGTAGGTTTATACTTATAATTTATCTTATATCTGCCTAATAATATTAGAAATAAAACATTTTTATTATGAAATATGATGCATTTAGAAAAACTCATACAAAATATATGAGGTTGAACAATTAAGTTCATGAACTCACCTAGAAAAAGAGCAACATACCTCATTGCTGAATTATCACCAGGGTCAGCTTTGAGGTCCTCCCCTTGAGAAGCTATGCACTAATGCTAGTGTCTAGTCCACCCCTTAAAAAGCAGTTTGGGAATTCTTTTCCTGGAATGACCATCAGAACTGTTGTTGTACAAAGATCTGACTATAACGTTTGTGAACTCATCCCAGAAAAAATGATACATACCTCATAGCTATTGAATATCACTATGGTAACCAGATGGCCAAGAGGAGTACTTCAAAGGTGACCATGGTGATATTCAGCAATGAGATATGTAGCACTTTTTCTAGGATGAGTTCGCAAACTTAACTGCCTGAAAGTGCAACTTAAGTAATTATTGTGAAGTGAATATTTATGTTCAGAAACCAATTCACTGACAAAGGCTTAAATGCACATTATGGATAATTTAAGTAAGTAGGAAATTGATTATATTGTTCATAACACTTTTCTCACCAAGATTAGGATAAACAAAGGTTGACTATCACAACATGGGGCATTTTCAATTTGTAAAGATTAATTAAATTTCATTCATTAATTTCATGCATTTTAAAATTTGGTATTTTTTATAAAAGCATATAAATATAGAAAAGACAAGAATATCTGGTAAAAGAAAAAATAATTGTAGAACATGAAATGAGCTCAGAATAGTAAGTAAAAATCCTTATCATAGATTCTGTAGTATATTTGGAGTTGAAACACGTATTTGACTATGAATTTCTTTTAATGTTAAAACATACAGGGAAATACAATCAATTTTGAGATTCACGGTACCACAAATGATTGTTTGTAGATTCTCAAACAAACTAATTGTTTAGGAGATGCACACCTGTTCCCAATACTTATGTCTAAGATAAATTTCTGCTATAGGATCTTATTCAGAAGCCATTTAAATAAATGCATAAATTAGAATGAGACATTTATTATTTATTTATTTTTTTTTTTTTTGAGACAGAGTCTCACTATGTTGCCCCCAGTAGAGAACCGTTGTGTCACAGCTCACAGCAACCTCCAACTCTTAGGCGTAAGCGATTTTCTTGCCTCAGCCTCCCACGTAGCTGGGACGACAGGCACCTGCCACAACACCTAGCATTTTTTTGTTGGATTTGTCATTGTTGTCTAGCTGGCCTGGGCCAATTCGAACACGCCAGCCTGGGTGTATGTGGCCAGCACCCTACCCACTAAGCTCCGGGAGACATTTGTGGACATATGTCTCAGACATAAATGCCCTGAGACATTTATTTTTGACCACGAACGACAAGACCATCATAGGATAGTAAGTTCCTAAAGTGGACTGGACAAAGAATTGCATGAATGATTTTGAGATATTCATCGAGCAGATGGTTTGTACCAAAGAACATGTCAAATATGGTCTTATGAGAGACACACAAAAGTAATCTTACAGCAGTGTGAAATTATGATAAAACTACACAGAAAGGGTAATGTGAACAGGAAGAGATCCAGTTCTCCTTCCATTGAAAAATTAGAATCTAGCAGGTAGAAGTATTGAAGGTAGCTATTGCATAGAATAGTGCATACGTAGGATTTAGAGAATAAAAAGAAATGGAAATCTATAAATAATTAGAGGAAGAAATGCTGGTTGGAGTAAAATAGGAGATAAAGGTAAAAAAGAGGACAAGGACCCGATGATAAGCCATTTAGATGCCACTTATAGCTAGAGGTGAGCCACTCAATGACCTCCAGTGGGCAGTGACAACATCAAAGCTGTGCTTTAGAAAGATCACTCTAGAAAAAGTGTGGAAGACAAATTAGAAAATGTTAATCCTAAAGGTAAGAAGAATGCATAGAGGATATTGCCAAGGTCCAGGAAAGAAATTACGGGTTTCTGGATTAAAGTAGTTAGTTGTAGTGACTATGAAAGAGAAGGATACATTTAGAAATATTTAGGAATCTAATCAATAAGACTTGATGACTGATTGGATGGCAGAAATGATGAGGATAGTAGAGTTCAGCATAATTCCTAGCAGACAGTCAATAAGAATATGATGTTACTGGCAACTTGGAGATTACAAGAGGGTTTGGTTCATATACTTTTTTTTTTTTTTTTGTAGAGACAGAGTCTCACTGTACCGCCCTCGGGTAGAGTGCCGTGGCGTCACACGGCTCACAGCAACCTCTTAACTCTTGGGCTTACGCGATTCTCTTGCCTCAGCCTCCCGAGCAGCTGTGGTTCATATACTTTTAAACTTGCTTTACTTGTGATGTGTTTGTTACGTTCAGGTGACACTGTCTAGTAGGCAATAAGATACACACGCCTGAGACTCAGGGAGGCATCTAGTCCAGGGAAACAGGAGTTATCACTGTAAAGTTTCAAAAATGATCAAATGAGCTTGAACAGGGAGAATACAGAAAGAGAAAAAATACAAGTTTAAAGACAGATTCCTGGATTAGTACATTTTTAAAGGTTGGCTAGTGGTAGAAAAAGAAGTTAGAGAGAAAAGTCAAGAATGAGTGGCCCCAGTATGCATGGGAGCAAATTCCCAGAGGGTTTTGTATCATTAGAATTAGGCATTCTTTTTCACGTAACATAAATGTTAATATCTCCTGAGCTGCCCATGTAATCCTTTCAAATGACATATGTATATACATGTATATGAGATTGTGGTCTGAGGCTTTTGTGTGACCTAGAAGTGCATGATCTAGAACTGAGCCCTTCCTGTCACACGTACATCTGACTTAATGTATTTTCAGTCATATTTCATATATGAAAAGTCTGTTTTTCACCTTTAGGATGAGCATCCTTCTTCTGATTGAAAAGTATTTCACAAGGTTCAGAAAATGTTCTTAGCACTCTTAATTACTTTCTAAAGGTTTCCAAAAGCATATAGTGACCTAGACAGTGTAAGTTCATATAATTTTTTTCTTTTTTCTTAGCTGACGGGGTTAGTTCTGACATGATTTATTTCTCCAAAAACTATGTTGTGCCTATATGCAAATTCAAAGGCAAATATAAAATTATTCCTTCCCTTGATATGGTATGGTGTAATATGGCATGGTATGGTATGTTTGGGGATAAATGTGTAGTTGGCAGAAAACTTCAACACAAAATAGAAAGTGGGGTTTATAATGTAAATCATGCTGTTAAATAAATGTGATGAAAGGTGTGTCCTGTCCCTGACAAGTACTCAGATGCTGTGTTACATGAGTAAGCCAATTGTGACTATGAAGAGGAAAGATGCTAAAGCAATGTCTAATCAATAGAGACTTGAACTAGAGGACAATTCATACCTCACCTGGAGGGCAGAGGTGAGATAACTTCTTTCCTCTTCTGGTTCCATACAAATAACAGTTCTAATAAGGGGTACTTGATTTCATGGGAAATCAAAGTAGGAATTTAAATTAGAAATGAGGAGAGTCAATGTGAGAAGTGTGTACTCACACACTGGGTTTTGAGGGTCAATGTGAGAAGTGTGTACTCACACACTGGGTTTTGAGAGACAATGTGAGAAGTGTGTACTCACACACTGGGTTTTGAGGGTCAATGTGAGAAGTGTGTACTCACACACTGGGTTTTGAGAGTCAATGTGAGAAGTGTGTACTCACACACTGGGTTTTGAGGGGTGATGATTTCCTGAATGCATCACAGAATCTAATCTTTTCTATCCAAAAATCATAGAACAAATATATTATCCCTCCTTTCTCCCACAGAGAGAGAAGCAAGTCATTTCTTATGTAGACAGAAATGATATTGCTTGCTGAAATGTAAGATATATGCTGTTATTTGGAATCTGCCAGTACAATGAAAATGAGGAAGAAATGTAAGGCAGGATAGTAACTACCGCAGCCATAGCTATGTGTAATTCAGAGGTAAGTACAGAAAGATGTTGTTTTATAATAATTATACATTAAATAATGTACCCATAACTTGTGAGTTCTTTTTTTTATCTGTGCATGTAGATTTTATTATGTACACCTTTTATTACAGACATATGTTTTTATTACATACAGGTTTATTAGATATATGTAAGCAATTATAGAGTAATCATTTTAGTTTGTCATTGTGAGTTCTTATAGCCAGTAAGAGCTAAGGGGTGTGATCCACAGACCAGCAGCATTATCGTACCTGAGAATTTCTCAGTTCCACTCCATTCTGACTGAATCAGAATAATCTTTTTAACAAGATTTTCAAGTGGTTTGTATGTGTCATAAAACTTGAAAAGCAGTGACTGGGGTTTATTATTCTGGTGCCTTGTCAAGGAGTTCTTCTGTAAGGTATTTTGATCCATATGTCATTACTAGGTGAATCCATTACTAGTTAGAATATATGTACACACATATGTATAATGTCTTTATTTGCCTCTTAGTAACACAACAAACTGTATAAGAAACTCAGTTAAATTTAGTCATTTATTTTCTTGTCCCACAAATAAAAAACATGAATCTATACAATACTGGTAATATAGATGACAAGATAGTTCAAAACATGGTTATTCTTTTTATGAGAACAATGTCTAATTAAGAAATTAGAAAACACTAAAGAATTCCATAAGAAATTCCCATAAAAAATACTAAGAAGTTCCAACTTGTGGATCCATGACCCTGGGAGAAGCAGAGGTATTTCAGGGTCCCTCTAATTTACTTGCTTATCAATGAGTATTATTTTCTCAATCAGTAATAATAGTGCAACTGTTGTCATGTGGGGTCTATGAAGTTTTTCAGCATTACTATGGCTCACATTTGGAATAATTAGCATAATCTATACAAATTGTTAACAAAGTAGAATTATGAGTCTATTGGAATGGATTTAAGAGAATGTGAGTACCCTAAGGATTACAGAAAATGAAATACAAGAGTTTGACAATGAAGTTCGAAAACTCATCCTAGAAAAAGTGCTACATACCTCATTGCTGAATATCACTATGGTCACCTTCAAAGTACTCTTCTTGGAAAGCCATGCACTGATACCAGCACCTAGTCCACCCTTCAGAACAATTTTGAAACTCTTTTTCTACAATGGCCATCAAAGCTATCATCAAATTGCCCTTGATGCTCTGGATATCATCAAACTGTCTTCCTTTCAATATTTCCTTTATTTTCTGGTAAAGAAAAAAGTTGGGGAGGAGACAAGATGGCTGACTGAAGCCAGCTTTCCACAGAGGCTCCCATCCAATAGGAGAGTTAAAGGACAAAAATTCAGCAAGTAACCTGGTGGATTTGAGCTGCACTAAGAGAGAAGGTTGAAGAATGCACGTCAACCCCGCTGAGGCGAGCTGCGACCACAAGGATACAAACAAAAGGTACAAAATCCATCACCAAGTGGACGGGAGTCCCCTTCCCCATGAGAATGGCTCAGAGTGCCCCACAAACAACCAGGCAGAGTTCAAAGGTCCTCCCACTACACTCCATGTGAAAGACCCTCTAAAAACTGGACCTACCCCCCCTACTAGGGTGCCACGGTGTCCTCCTGCCAGGCATAAAACTGTATAAACTGTATATCATCTCTGCCTGGAATTCTGAGCTCCCAGCGCTCCCCTTCACTCACACTGAGGTCTGGAGGCAAGTCCCGGACGGCGGAGAGGGGACCTCACCGGAGTGGCAGTTCCCTGAGGCACAGTGCGACAGTCGTCTTTTGGTGACAATACAGCCAGGCATAAAACTGTGTAAAGCTGTGTGTGTTCTCTGCCCGCAACCCCAGGCTCCCAGCACTCCCTGCACTCCCCTCTGCTCTCGCTCCAACTTCTGGAGGCCTGTCCCCCAGGGGTCCGGACTCTTGGGCGATTGCTCAAGGGGTATAGACAGTGCTGGGCTGCAGCCAGTTGGAGCAGACTCTGGGGTACGGGAGCAGAGAGAGGACAGTTGGCCAGAAGGGAGCTACACTGGAGCAGCGGTTGCCTGAGCCATAAAGCAGCAGCCCTCTTTTGCTAGCAATACGGCTCACTACCAAATATTCTGAAGCCACACCCCCCTGTCTCCCTGGGCAACCAGAGACTCTGAGTATAGGATTTGCCTGAGGCAACTCCAACTTGCAAACCGGGAAACTCCCAGGGCAGGGCTGACCCAGAGGTCCGCTTTACTAAACCTAAGACGCACCTGGCCCTCAGGAGATGGTCAGCCTATAGACAATACAAGAGCAAAGACAAGCTGATTTGGAACTCAATTCAGCTTCTCTTCTGCAGGGGAAACACAGAGTTGTTCTGTTCTGTTCTGTCAGTAACATTAATCAGGGGTGAGACTGGACCTGAGTGAAAACCCCCCAACCTCATCAAGCTCCCGAGTTTGTCAGGCTTCACCTCCTCCTGCTAGAGAGAGGCAGAATACAGCGGCCTGGCAGACATCCTTGTGATTCAGGCAGGTGCAAACTCCTGGAGTACCGATTCACTACAGGCAACTGGGTCAGCCAATTGCAGGGCTATCAGTGACTGGGTGTGACAGTGGTGCAAGGTGGGGAAGGAAGCAGCAACCTTCCCAGACTGATCTATTGGCTGCATGGCTCCTCTGACTCCATGCAGCACTGAGCAAGCCACACCATAGTAGTCACCAGAACCCTGTGATCCAGTTCCCAGAGACCTCTTAAACTCTCTCACCCGAGACAGGTTCAGACTGAGACAATTGATTTGGACTTTTTGAACTGAACCAATCACCTGAGGACAAATCAGGTGGTGCCCTGGGTGCACGGTGGTAGGAAGGTTTGATTTTTCTTTTCCAATTGTTTGCTGGTGGGGGGCAGGGTGACTTAATTGCTGATATTTCTCCACAGCTGAGACTTCAATCCAGAGTATCTGTTTCACTAGGGTGGAACAGAAACCAACTGAAAAAAAGACAGAACCACTTAGCCCCACCACACCAGATAGGGCCCCAGTTTCTCAGGCCACAACACTGTACAGGCCCTTGACAAAGCCCTAGGGGAAAAAATCAAAGGGAGTAAAACAACCATGGGGTGGAATCAGCAGAAAAACTCTGGTAACATGAATAACCAGAATAGATCAACACCCCCAAGGAAAGATATGGCAGATGTAATTCAAGATCCCATTCATAAAAAACTGGCTGAGATGTCAGAAATTGAATTCAGAATTTGGATTGCAGACAAGATTAACAAAGTGGAATTAGGAATTCGAGGAGAAATTCAAAAGTTGTCTCAAGAATTTAACAAATTTAAAGACAAAACCACCAAAGACTTAGACACATTGAAGCAAGAACTTGCAGCCCTCAAAGATTTGAAAAATACAGTAGAATCCCTCAGCAACAGAATGGAGCAAGCAGAAGAAAGGATTTCTGACATTGAAGATAAAGCCTTTGAATGCTCCCAAACTCTCAAAGAGGAAGAGAAATGGAGAGCAAAAATGGATTATTCTCTCAGAGAGCTCTGGGATAATTAGAAGAAGGTGAAAATCTGAATCATTGGAGTTCCAGAAACAGATGAAGTGGCCTCGCTGGGCACAGAGGCCCTTCTGCATGAAATTATGAAAGAGAATTTTCCTGACATGCCTAGAGATTCTGAAATTCAGAGAGCGGACAGCTTCAGAACCCCAGCACGACTCAACACCAATAAGACATCCCCCAGGCATATCATAATTACCTTCACTAAAGTTAATATGAAGGAGAAAATCCTCAAAGCTGCCAGGAGAAAGAAAACCATTACCTTCAAAGGGAAGAATATTAGAATGACTGCAGATCTCTCTGCTGAAACTTTTCAAGCCAGAAGAGGGTGGTCACTGACTTTTAATCTCCTAAAGCAAAATAACTTTCAACCCCGGATCTTGTATCCAGCTAAACTGAGTTTCATTTATGATGGAGAAATTAAATACTTTAATGAGATTCATATGTTGAAGAAATTTGCCATAACCAAACCAGCTCTTCAGGATATTGTCAGACCTATCCTCCATAACGACAAACCCAATCCTATACCACAAAAGTAAACTCACTCAGAAACTTCGGATCAGACTCCAATTTCCACACTGGTGAAAGGATTCAAAATGCCCACTGGACTTTTGAAAAACTTGATATCTAAAACTTCACCAGACTTATCAATATTCTCCATTAATGTGAATGGCTTAACTGTCCTCTAAAGAGGCATAGGTTAGCTGACTGGATACAAAAACTCAGGCCAGATATTTGTTGCATACAAGAGTCACATCTTAACTTAAAAGACAAATACAGACTCAGGGTGAAAGGATGGTCATCCATATTTCAGGCAAACGGTAATCAGAAAAAAGCAGGTGTTGCAATGTTATTTGCAGATACAATAGGCTTTAAACCAACAAAAGTAAGGAAGGACAAGAATGGTCACTTCATATTTGTTAAGGGTAATACTGAATATGATGAGATCTCAATTATTAATATCTATGCACCCAACCAGAATGCACCTCAATTTATAAGAGAAACTCTAACAGACATGAGCAACTTGATTTCCTCCAGCTCCATAATAGTTGGAGATTTCAACACTCCTTTGGCAGTGTTGGATCGATCCTCCAGCAAGAAGCTGAGCAAAGAACTCTTAGATTTAAACCTAACCATCCAACATTTGGATTTAGCAGACATCTACAGAACATTTCATCCCAACAAAACTGAATACACACACTTCTCATCAGCCCATGGAACTTACTCCAAAATCGATCACATCTTAGGTCACAAGTCTAACCTCAGTAAATTTAAAGGAATAGAAATTATTCCATGCATCTTCTCAGACTACCATGGAATAAAACTTGAACTGAGTAACAATAGGAATCTGCATACTCATACAAAAACATGGAAGTTAAATAACCTTATGCTGAACAATAGCTGGGTCAGAGATGAGATTAAGAAAAAAATCGCCAAATTTTTGGAACAAAACAACAATGAAGACACGAACTATCAGAACCTCTGGGACACTGCAAAGGCAGTTCTAAGAGGGAAATTTATAGCACTGCAAGCCTTCCTCAAGAGAACAGAAAGAGAGGAAGTTAACAACTTAACAGGACATCTCAAGCAACTGGAAAAGGAAGAACATTCCAACTCTAAACCCAGTAGAAGAAAAGAAATAACCAAAATTAGAGCAGAATTAAATGAAATCGAAAACAAAAGAATAATACAACAGATCAATAAATCAAAAAGCTGGTTTTTCGATAAGGTCAATAAAATAGATAAACCTTTGACCAACCTAATCAGGAGAAAAAGAGTAAAATCTCTAATCTCATCAATCAGAAACAACAAAGACGAAATAACAACAGACTACTCAGAAATCCAAAAAATCCTTAATGAATATTATAAGAAACTATATTCTCAGAAATATGAAAATATGAAGGAAATTAACTGCTACTTGGAAGCACGTCACTTTCAAAGACTTAGCCAGAATCAAGTGGAAATGTTGAACAGGCCCATATCAAGTTCTGAAATAGCATCAACCATACAAAACCTCCCTAAAAAGAAAAGCCCGGGACCAGACGGTTTCACGTCAGAATTCTACCAAACTTTTAAAGAGGAATTAGTGCCTATATTACTCAACCTGTTCCAAAAGGTAGAAAAAGAAGGAAGACTACCTAACACATTCTATGAAGTAAACATCACCCTGATCCGCAAACCAGGAAAAGTCCCAGCAAGAAAAGAAAATTATAGACCAATATCACTAATGAATACAGATGCAAAAATATTCAACAAAATCCTAACAAACAGAATCCAACAACACATCAAACAAATTATACATCATGACCAAGTCAGTTTTATCCCAGAGTCTCAAGGCTGGTTCAATATATGTAAATCTATAAATGTAATCCAGCACATAAACAAATTAAAAAACAAAGACCACATGATTCTCTCAATCGATGCAGAAAAAGCTTTTGATAATATCTAGCATCATTTCATGATCAGAACACTTAAGAAAATCGGTATAGAAGGGACATTTCTTAAACTGATAGAGACCATCTACAGCAAACCCACAGCCAATATCAAATTGAAAGGAGTTAAATTGGAATTATTTCCACTCAGATCAGGAACCAGACAAGGCTGCCCATTGTCTCCATTGCTTTTTACATTGTAATGGAAGTTTTAGCCACTGCAATTAGGGAAGAAAAGGCGATGAAGGGTATCCAGATAGGGTTAGAAGAGATCAAACTTTCGCTCTTCGCAGATGATATGATATCATATCTGGAAAACACTAGGGACTCTACTACAAAACTCTGAGAAGTGATCAAGGGATACAGCAGCATCTCAGGTTACAAAATCAACATTCATAAATCGGTAGCCTTTATATATACCAACAATAGTCAAGTTGAAAAAACAGTTAAGGACTATCCCATTCACAGTAGTGCCAAAGAAGATGAAATATTTGGGAATTTATCTAACAAAGGATGTGAAAGATCTCTATAAAGAGAACTATGAAACTCTAAGAAAAGAAATAGCTGTAAATATTAACAAATGGAAAAACATACCATGCTCATGGCTGGGAAGAACGAACATTGTTAAAATGTCCATACTACCCAAAGCAATATATAATTTCAATGCAATCCCTATTAAAGCTCCACTGTCACACTTTAAAGATCTTGAAAAAACAATACTTCATTTTATATGGAATCAGAAAAAACCTCAAATAGCCAATACATTACTCAGAAATAAAAACAAAGCAGTAGGAATTACGCTATCAGACCTCAGACTATACTACAAATCGATAGTGATCAAAACAGCATGGTATTGGCACAAAAACAGAGAAGTAGATGTCTGGAACAGAATAGAGAACTAAGAGATGAATCCAGCTACTTACCGTTATTTAATCTTTGACAAGCCAATTAAAAACATTCAGTGGGGAAAGATTCCCTATTTAACAAATGGTGCTGGGTGAACTGGCTGGCAACCTGTAGAAGACTGAGACTGGACTCACACCTTTCACCATTAACTAAGATAGACTCTCACTGGATCAACGCTTTAAACTTAAGACATGAAACTATAAAAATACTAGAAGAGAGTGCAGGGAAAACCCGTGAAGAAATTGGTCTGGGCGAGTATTTTACGAGGAGGACCCCCCCTGGGCAATTGAAGCAGCTTCAAAAATACACTACTGAGACTTGATCAAACTAAAAAGCTTCTGCACAGCCAAGAACACAGTAAGTAAAGCAAGCAAACAGCCCTCAGAATGGGAGAAGATATTTGCAGGTTATGTCTCCGACAAAGGTTTAATAACCAGAATCCAGAGAGAACTCAAATGCATTAGCAAAAATAGAACACGGGATCCCATCGCAGGCTGGGCAAGGGATTTGAAGAGAAACTTCTCTGAAGAAGACAGGCGTGCAGCCTTCAGACATATGAAAAAAATGCTCATCATCTTTAATCATCAGAGAAATGCAAATCAAAACTACTTTGAGATACATCTAACTCCAGTGAGACTAGCCTATATCACAAAATCCCAAGACCATACATGTTGGCACAGATGTGGAGAAAAGGGAACACTTTTGCACTGCTGGTGGGAATGCAAATTAATACATTCCTTTTGGAAAGAGATTTGAGAACACTTAGAGATCGAAAAATAGATCTACCAAAAAAAAAAGATGAAAAAAATAAAAAAAATAAAAAAAACTAAAAAAAATAAAAATAGATCTGCCATTCAATCCTGTAATCCCTCTACTGGACATATACCCAGAAGACCAAAAATCACATCATAACAAAATTATTTGTACCAGAATGTTTATTGCAGCTCTATTCATAATTGCTAAGTCATGGAAGAAGCCCAAGTGCCCATCGATCCACGAATGGATTAATAAATTGTGGTATATGTACACCATGGAATATTATGCAGCCTTAAAGAAAGATGAAGACTTTACCTCTTTCATGTTTACATGGATGGAGCTGGAACATATTCTTCTCAGTAAAGTATCTCAAGAATGGAAGAAAAAGTACCCAATGTACTCAGCCCTACTATGAAACTAATTTAGGAAAGCTATAACCCAGTTAAAACCGAAGAATAGGAGGAAGGGGGAAATGGAGGGGAGGGAGGGGTAGAGGGAAGGGGATTAGTGGGATTACACCAGCGGTGCATCTTACAAGGTATATGTGAAACTTCGTAAACGGTCTGTGAAGCTAGTGAATGATGCCCCATGATTATATCAATGTACACAGCTATGATTTAATAAAAAAAAGAAAAAGAATAAAAGAAAAAGTCATTGGGGCCCATATCAGGTTAGTGGGGGGGGGGAGTTCTCCAATACATTTATTTGTTTACTGGCTAAAAACTCCCTCACAGTAGTGCTGTGTGAGCTGGTGCATTGTCGTGATGCCAGTGTCATTAGTTGATGTCAAAATTTTCAGTTAAGATTTTCCTGATGGTTTTTCTGTCAATGTTTAGTTAGTCTGCTCTGCTTCTCACAGTCAACTGATGATTTTGATGCACAATTTGAAAATTTTTTGCAGTATTTTCATTAGTTCTGTTCATTACTGGCAACCCTGACCTCTCTTCATCAGTGATGCTTTCTCTCCCCTTGGAAAAATATTTAAACCATTTGTACATTGGTGACTTCTTCATAGCATTATACCCATAAACTTGGATATCCCTGATTTTACTACCACTCTTGCCAAGTTTAAAATGTACGAATGTTTGTTTGTTTGCTCTCTGACATTCTGAAGATGGCACACAAAAACATGCAATGATAATGAATGCTGCTCACCAAGACACCACCACATGTCAACATGAGCAAAACTGTAAGACACTGATGTATCAAGGTTATGAAACCTTATTGAGTTGTTTACAGTACTGCCAATGTAAGCACACAGTGGTAAGTTTGTGAACTTACTTGTCAGTCCTCCTGCATTCAGTGTCTGTAGGGCATTCTAAGCAAGAGAAAATAGCACCTATAAGCTATGCATAAATGAAATGGGCAAAGAACAGGAAGGAAACATCTAAAAGAGGTAAGGTATGCAAAATAGGCCGTAATGAGAGGTTCAGTTGGGTAGATGACTGAACACCTAACTAGGGCAAATAACACAAAAATCTGTTATTTTTAGTTACCCTGTACCTTACACTTTTATTCTCCATCCAAATATTGGAAGGACATCTCATAGCTAGAGAAACTCACTTGCCAAGAGTTCTTAAAATTAGAAGTTCACAGCTTTGGTGTCCAAGCCTGGGGAGAAATTTAAGTTTCAGCAAGAAAATAAAAGTCCTCCTTCAAGTGAAGCAATGATTTCTTTACAGTTAGATTTCTTCTTTGCAGTGTTCCCTGTGGCACAGCAATTTTGTTTTAGACACTTAGAATCTTTTGAGATGGTTCTTTATATAGGTATACAGTAAAAGTAAAAAGTTGATTTCAATTCCTTTATGTTTATTCTTGCCAATTTTGTGAAAGAGTATATATATTAGGATTTGGTAGGTGAAGTTGTTACATTTTAAATGAAACTTTTATGTGCCTGAGCATTGCATTGTGTTTCATGGTAATTTCTTCACTGTCTGTCTCAAGTATGAATCCTACTATACATATAAAGGAATTCTTTTCTAACAGATACTTCCATCTGAAGCATTGATCTTCCTGCATGTCAAATAAATATGAATATTTTCAAGGCTATTGAAAGAAATCAAAATATCTTAATGATCCATAAAATCTTTATGATTACTAATACATTTTTAAGAAGCTTGGAAGGTGGGATAGTTTTATTCAAGAGAAATTAGAGAATAATATGTTTCATCTTAAATAAATCCAACCATTTTTAGAAAAATATGCAAAAAAGAGCAACATAATAACTAATATATCAGGGGGTGCATAAAGTAAGGCCCAAAGGACAAATGTAGCTCACGCATGTATTTGTAAATAGTTTTATTGGAACACAGCCTTGCCCATTCATTTATGAGAGATCTATGGCCCCACACATGTTACCATGGCAGTACTGAATATTTGCTATGTAGATCTTATGGCCCACAAAGCCTAAAATATTTACTATGAGGTCTTTTAAGAAAAAGTCAGCTGATTCCTAAAATATATCATGAAAACTATTGAAACAAGAAGATTCTGCATTCATAAAATAGCATTTTGTCTTTTGACATTAAGATAAGTAAAAAACAAAGTAATGGAAGATAAATGTTGGGAGAATCCTTGCAAGACTATAATACAAAAAAATTGGTCCTGGACAAGTTAAAGGAATTGCAAGTGCTGGTTCTGGATGCAAATGACAATAAGTAACTTTTTTAAAGAGCAAAGTACATTTTCAGCTCCTATATGATGTTTTCCCTAGGTACTATAATCTCTTCACATTTTAAAATACATAGACAAAGATTAAAGTAAGGGATATATACAGACTTGGATAAACTTAGCAGAATGATGACACCAACCTGTATGAAAGTTGTTAGGAAAGCTAAGGACAAGTGAAAGTGGACTTTGGTTTTCTGATAATGGAAGAATATCCCACCAGACCAGCTCTCTTCCATGATAGTGACTATAAACTCTAAACAAAAGAAAAAAGAAACTCCAGACATGCATCACTTAAGTGTGAGAATACATTTTGAAAAATGCATCATTAGGAGATTTTGCCATTGGGAAAACATTATAGAGTATACTCACACAAACCTGGATGACACAGCCTACCACACACCTACACTAAATAGCCTAGCAGCCTATGTCTTCTAGACTGCAAACTTGTGCAGTGTGTTACTGTACTGAATATTGTAGGCAATTACCACACAATGGGAAGCATTTGTGTATCTAAACATATCTAAGCATATAAAAGGCACTGGAAAAACATGATATAAGAGATTTAAACAAGTGGTACATCTACATAGGGCACTTACTATGAATGGAGCTTGCAGAACAGGAGGTTGTTCTGGGTGAGTCAGTGAGTGACAGTGAGTGAGGAGTGTTATAATAATTAAGCAATTTAATGTGTAAGCAAAACATTTCGAGTCACTTCTAGCACAAATAGGTGCCAGAAAATTTTAGGACTAAATGCATTATATTACATGAGAAAATTATGGCAGGGGTTGATAGCAGAGTACAGAAATGAGAGTCCATACACTATCAGAAATCATGCAGTCGGAGAAACAAGAGGAAAAGATAGCTAAAATATGAATGGCACCTCAGAGACATGTGGGACTGCTAAAAGTTCTAATACACATGAAATAAGAATTCCAGAATTAAAGGAGAGAGACACTAGGGCATAAAAATTATTTGACAAAATAAAGTCCAATTTAATTCTGCTCCCGCTGGGGATCCAGAAAGTTTTGAGTGAACAGGCTTTCACCCTAACAATGAGTAAAACCAGATAATCTACAAAATAACTTTTCTTGCTTACTACCATCTATTACACCAGGGCTCTGAATGATTCATGCTATTGCAAAAAGCAATATAACAAAAATTTCCTGGGGTAAATAGAAGCAACACTGGTGAAAGGAGGAAAATCAACATCACTCCTGTGGAAGGGCTCTTTGCCAGAGAAGCTCTGACACTAGAATTTTATCAGGCACGGCAGCTGTTCATGGTGCTGTTTCCCTATCAGTGTTGTTGAAAGCAGTATTTTAACATTATGACAGCTTAATCTCCTCCATTCTTCCCTTCAGGAGGTTAGGAAAGTGGGCATATCTTGTTATAAGTGCACCATAAACATTAAAGAATTCTTGGGAGCTAGCCGTAATAACAATTTTGGCCAATATGTAATAAGTGCTTACAATGTACCACACGCTATTTTACGTTCTTTTAGTTGTTGTTACACTTAATCCTTGTAATAAATCTATTAGATAGTTCTATTAATCATCCCTGCTTCATGTACAAAGAAACCCATCCCCAGAAGGAATGAAGATTGTTCCCCTGATCACAGAGCTAGTGAATGAGAAGGCTGGGATTAGAATTTAGGCAATCTTCCTCTTGAACTGACATTACTAATTAAGCTCTATGTTATGCTCCCTGCCATCTGGGACAGAAAGTGTATTAGTGTAAAGCAACAGCTCACTAGATAGCAGCTTAGAGGCCAGAAAAAGTTAAGTAGGTAAGAGGTAGGAAAAAGATATCAGTCTCAATCATCTTCAGTGACTCGCCCTACTTCAACAGTGCCTTTGCATTTTTTATTTCAAGACATTATAAACATATTTAACTGCACCGAGCATCTGTGTCCGGCTCTGCCTTACTGATCCTACTCAGTGATCATATGAATTGTTAAAATATTAGTCATTCTTCACAAGTTTATAAAAATAAAACAGTTTTATATTAAAATCCTGTTATGATAATATTGCTATATTCATCAAGAAAAACATGCTACCAACCTAAAAGATTCAGAAAATTAGTATAGCTATTATCCTTGTCATTTCAGTACTTTTTAAAATCATAGCCCATTCAGATAAATATTGCTTTTTTCTTTGATGTCTTTTAATAGGAAGTAAACTATGACAGAAAATGAATAAAAGCTAAAAATAGAGACCTCAGCCTTGCTACAAGGAACAAACAAATCAAAGAACTGGGTGAAGAACTCTTTAGCCTCCTTTCTTCCTTCCCTTCTCTCTATGAAGGTTTCAAATCTTCTGCCAAAACTAACTCTCTGGTTCCATGTTCTAGGACTGTCCTTGATACATGTATTGGATTTTCTTGCAGTGATGCAGTGATTCAAGTTCACTGAGCAGTTTACTGTGTATGGCATCTGGGAAGTACTGGTGTGCCTGGCTCCCATTTCTGCCCAGCTCTCTGTACAAAATAAGACTAAGTCAGTAGATACAGAAGGTCTAGGGAAGCTACTCATTCACCTTTGAGATACATGAAAGTTATAGTCCATCAGAATTTAATTTAAAAAAATAAAAGAAAGTGCTTAAAAGTCCGCAGAAGAAAACTGCATTATTCTGAAAGATGTTTCTGAGCTTTTTAATCAATCTTTCTAGTTATCAACACAGAAAATACAAGTGGAAAGAAATTAGTAATCTGATATAATAATGTTATTCAAGTAGAAGAAAAATTTAAAGAATCATTCATTGAATTATGAAACAGACTTATATTTGTTTTTGAAATTAGAAATTTTTAATTCGCAGGTATTGACGCTGCAGATTTTAACCTTTCTTTCTTGGGTGATATACTTTTGTAGACATAGAAGAAGCCTCAGGGGTGCACATAAACGTCTTTAAAAAACCACTAAGAATAAATCTTAGTGAAAGATTTGGAATATTTAAGGTTGATGTTTTTAAGTGAAAGAAAGAATTAACTTTATATCATTCCATCATAGGATAACTATAATGATGGAATCAGATAAAACATTACATCAAAAAAAGATTCTAGTCAAACTCACGTGATTTGATTTTGTGCCCATTTTTTTTTTTTTTTTATTGTTGGGGATTCATTGAGGGTACAATAAGCCAGGTTACACTGATTGCAATTGTTAGGTAAAGTCCCTCTTGCAATCATGTCTTGCCCATTTTTTATTAATGTGAGTTGGTGTCTTAATTAAGGATTAGTGAAAACAAAAATACATGGTGGTATTCTTTTTTTTTTTTCACTGTGTTTGTTTTCCCAAATGCAAAAAGGCTTATCTTACTAATCCAAGTATTCAGTCCAGGTCCCTGTTGCTGGTGGCTGCTAACTCTGCTCTGGACCCTTCATTGCTTCTAGAGAGATGGAGGTTCTATTCTTTGACCCAGCTGCCTGGGGCAGTGCTGCAGAATCAGGGGAGGGTGCCAGCCAAAAAAAAATGTGCATCTCAGTTAGCCAAATTACACACAGGCCAACACACTTAGTTTTACTCAAGGGCACTGCTCAGTCTAGCTTACTTTTCCCCAAACTATCTTTACTGCTCTTCATGAAGCAGTTGCTATTGTAAGACCTCATCACAAACAAGGGACTGTTTTCGGTTGCTCTGACATCTGGGAGAGGGTAGAGAAATAAATGGGTACAGGTAGGAAGACTGGTCAAAAGACAGGTATGGAGAAAAAACTGGGAATTTGGGATAAGTCAAACTGACCTAAAAGGGATTATAAATTGGCTCAGGTAACTGCACTCCCCATCTCTTACCTTTATGTTCAGGGCAACCAGGACTAATTCCCCTCTCTACTCAATGTCCTTTATTTTATGATCATATTCTTAGTCATCACACTTTGTGAAATGATGTCTTTAATAGAGACACAGATGCTCATTCTTTCTCTGAATGAAAAAACAGGGACTGCACTGATATTAGCAGAGAAATTTTTTTTTTTTTTTTTGTAGAGACAGAGTCTCACTTTATGGCCCTCGGTAGAGTGCCGTGGCCTCACCCAGCTCACAGCAACCTCCAACTCCTGGGCCTAAGCAATTCTCTTGCCTCAGCCTCCCGAGTAGCTGGGACTACAGGCACCCACCACAACGCCCGGTTATTTTTTGGTTGCAGTTTGGCCGGGGCCGGGTTTGAACCCACCACCCTCGGTATATGGGGCCGGCGCCTTACCGACTGAGCCACAGGCGCCGCCCGGCAGAGAAATTTTTTATAAAAACCTTTCCATATATCCTTTAACTCAGAGAGAGAAATAGAAATAATGCAATTGTATGTCAATTTCCCTCTCACATTTTGGTTAAGAGACAGAACATATTCTGATATATAGTCTTCTTATATTTGGCAATAGCCAGAGGAAAATTTTTTTATCTATTTAACAAAATATTTTAAAGGAAAATAATATTAATAATACAAAATACAGTTATTTTGGATACTGTACATTATAAAATATAGAGTGCCAGCTACTATGTTTTCAAAAATACCTTTCTGAAAGGAAAGTTTACGTGAAGGCATAAACATAAACAATTTTAAAAGACAATCTTTTTTTTTTTTTTTACAGTTTTTGGCCAGGGCCAGGTCTGAACCCACCACCCCTGGCATATGGGGTGGCACCCTACTCCTTGAGCCACAGGCACCTCCCTTAAGAGACAAATCTTAAATTGTATAGATTATTCTCATTATGATTAATGTCACTAAGAATATTCATAGATGATATATAGATAAGTTATTGCTAATACATAGGTCAAGGCATCAGAAATACTATGAAACTAGTAACAGGTAAAATTTGAAGCTATATTTTTTAAAAATGTAAATAAGTTATATTTAAATATTTATATTATAGCATC
Source organism: Nycticebus coucang (assembly GCF_027406575.1). NCBI lineage: Eukaryota > Metazoa > Chordata > Mammalia > Primates > Lorisidae > Nycticebus > Nycticebus coucang. Next base: position 52,762,047 of record NC_069792.1, read on the forward strand.
AGAATTTGGAAACTTAAAAAAAGATAGTTTGCTGCAGTTTACTAGAGACTTATCCATGGAGAAGTGGGAAGTCACTTGGGTTACTCCTGGTCATGTAGACACCAATACCAGATGAACTAAGTCATTGTCTTTCAAGACCCTGGGAAATGACACAGGATATTACCACGTCTAGCGAAAGTTGCAGAGTTTTGAAATGTTTTGGTAATTAGTCGAAAACTGATTGCTTTGGCGAAACATCCCAACAAAAATGTGTGAGCTACATGTTTATTTCAGTCAAACAAGCAGTGAGTAGAGCTAATGTCAACTTTTTGGCATGATGTTGAGTAAGTCATCACTCTCCTCTCAAGATAAAAATTTAAAGGGCACAGACGTGGTCCGGCTCCGACTCAGCGGCGCTGTGAGTGGGGCCAGGCGGGGGGCATGCCCCTCTGGTCCCAAGGTGGGTGGCCAGGGTCTCTTCAACTACTGGGAAAAGCCCACGGATGGGGCCGGAGGGAAGAGACTAGGGAGGTCAGAGGTCACCCAGGGGTCAGGGGACGTCCAAGGTTAGCCTCAGGGGAGGGGCATCGGCACCCCGGCTAGATCAGTAAGGGCGGGACTGGGGCGTCAGGGTCTCGGAAGGGTCAGAGTAAAGCAGTCAGAATCCCGGCGAGGCCAGGGTCAACAGGAGCGGGTCCGGACGTAGGAGCCCTGGGAGGTGAGGAGTCAGAAGGAGCAGGGTTGGAACATTGTGGGTCCTAATAAGTAGTGGTCATCGGGTTGGGGTCAGCAGGAGCAGGGCCCACTCTTAGGCTTTCAGGAGGTCAACAATCAGCAGGGGTAGGGCCTGGAAGGTCAGGGGTCAGCAGGGTCAGGACAGCAGGGTCCAGAGATCAGGGGTCAGCAAGCTCAGGGCAGTAGGGCCCATAGATTAGGGTTCAGCAGGGGTGGGGCGGGGCGGTGGGACCCGGGTGGTCAGGTGCATGGGTGTGCCTGACCTGAGGGCCTTGGATGAGGTGGTGAGGAGGTGGACAGCCTGCGGACCGTGGACTGCGCGCCCGTTCTGCTCCGTCTTTCAGCTCTCACCCCATGGCTGGGAACATGAAGGCACCCTCCGCTGTGGCGTCCAGGCACCCGCCGGACAGGAAGGCCAGGGGTGGCTGGCCCGGCAGAGCCCGGACCTGGGAGGACTCCGAGCACCAGGCGAAGAAGCTCAGGGGCAGCGAGGAGGAGCCACGCTCCTGGCTGCCCAAGCCGAAGATTGTGCTGCTCCTGGCCTATGCCGGGAAGGATTACAATGGCATGCAGAGGAATGCTGGGTCCTCACAATTTAAGACAATCAAAGATGACTTGGTGTCTGCCCTTGTCCGCTCGGGCTGTATCCCTGAAAATCATGGCGAAGACATGAGGAAAATTTCCTTCCAGTGGTGCGCCCGGACAGACAAGGGTGTGTCTGCAGCTGGTCAAATAGCGTCCCTGAAAGTGTGGCTGATTGATGACATTTTAGAAAAGATCGACATCCATCTTCCATCTCACATTCGGATTTTGGGACTGAAGAGGGTGACGGGTGGCTTTAACTCCAAGAACAAGTGTGATGCCAGGACATACTGCTACATGCTGCCCACTTTTGCCTTTGCCCACAAGGACCGGGACGTGCAGGTTGAGATCTACCGCCTGAGCCCTGAGACACTGCAGCGAGTCAACAGGCTCCTGGCCTATTATAAGGGTACTCACAATTTCCACAACTTCACCTCGCAGAAGGGGCCAAGGCCGCCCGGCGCAGAGAGTTACATCTTGGAGATGTTCTGCGAAGAGCCCTTCGAGTGGGAGGGCCTGGAGTTCGCTGTCATCAAGGTGAAGGGGCAGAGCTTCATGATGCATCAGATACGGAAGATGGTTGGCCTGGTGGTGGCAATCGTGAAGGGCTACGCCCGAGAGAGTGTCCTGGAGTGCAGCTGGGGGGAGAAGAAGGTTGATGTGCCCAAGGCACCAGAGCTTGGCCTCTTCCTGGAGAGGGTGCACTTTGAGAAGTACAAGCAGTGCTTCGTCAATGATGGGCTGCACGAGCCTCTGGACTGGGTGCAGGAGGAAGGCAAGGTTGCGGCCTTCAAGGAGGAGCACATCTACCCCACCATCTTCAGTATCCAGAGGGATGAGAGGTCCATGGCCCAGTGGCTCAGTACACTCCCTGTCCATGACTTCAGTGCCACTGCCCTTGCAGCAGCTGGCACAGGCACCAAGGTAGGGGCTGGGTCATGGCAGGGTTAGGCTGCAGGACATACCCTCACAGAGGCCAGGCTGAGTGTCATTCCCATTGTGTAGAAGAGCAGGCCAAGGCACAGACAGGTGCATTACTCCCCCAGAGTCACATACCCTGTTTCCCCGAAAATAAGACATGCTCTGAAAATAAGACCTACTTACAGGAAAAATAAGACGTCCCCTGAAAATAAGACCTAGCATACCTTTGGGAGCACACCTTAAAATAAGACACTGTCTTATTTTCGGTGAAACAGGGTAGCAGTCTTAGGAACAGGGGTAAGCGGCCAAGAGATATGCCTCACCACCTGCACACTCCCTGCACTGGGCCTGCATGATGCCATCCTGGGCATGTCTCCCAGGCTCATAGGGGTAGGGCCAGTGCTGCTGGGGCTGCATCTGCTCCTCTCAACCATGTTCGTATCCAGGTCTACCCTCCTCCCCTGTACCCGGAAGGTTGCCTGGGTGCAGGGCATGAGCATCTCGTGCTATGACCCAGACGTCTGCCCTCTGGGAGGGCCAGCCTGGAGTCTGACTTTCTGTTACACACCTGTGAGGGACCTCGTAGGAAGTGAGACTTGGTGGCTAGACAATTGTCAGGTGTAGTTTGTTATAACAGGGTCTCACTCTGTTGCCTAGGCTGGATTGCAGTGGCATAATCATAGTCCACTATAACCTTGAACTCCTGGGCTCAAGTGATCCTCCTGCCTTGTCTTCCTGAGAAGCTGGGACTATATTGTAGGCTAGAGCCACCGGGCATGGTTAATTTTTTTTTTTTAATTTAGTTTTGGAGGCAGGGTCTCACTATGTTTCTCAGGCTAGTCTTAAACCCCTAGCCTTAAAAAACCCTCCTACCTCAGCCTCTCAAAGTGCTGGAATTACAGACATGAGCCATTGCATCTGAACACCAAGGATAAGTTAGGACAAGAGTATACATGATCAGAGGTACTGGGGCTAAATGCAGTCTGAAGTTGAAATTCTACTTTCATTCTCAATTTTTTGCCCTGCCGTGAGAGACCACTGATAGTGGTCAGTGGGTTTTCAAAGAGTGAGGTCCCCACTTGGAGCTTAAGGAGATTCCTTCCTATTGTCCAGACACCCATGGAAACATTCTTCCTGCACCCCAGGCTGCAAACTCATGTGCACATAGGACCTAGGGCAGTGAGGGCAGTGAGGCCAGTGAGGGGCAGGCTTGGGAAGCAGCTCCAGCCTCGGGATGCGAAGCTGTGGGACTGCACAGCCCGGGGCCTCTCATCCTACCTGCAGGCCCTGCTGCAGCCTTGCCACAGCTAGTGGTGGGCCCATCAGAACATGATGTCTGGCAGTAAGCTTAATTTTTTTTTTAATGTTTCCATTGTTTCATTTATTTCAGAAGAATGATGTATTTTCTTTTTTTTTATATACATGTATTTATTTGGTTTCCACTTTTTGCCTTCACAAAATTAAAAAGGCTTAAAATTTAATAACAATAACAATGTTGAAGACAAGGACTAGAAACAAAAACCTCGTAAAGAACGAAGATAAATACATTCAGAAAAGAAATCAGATGATTGCTGCAATGAAATATTGAGCAATAATAATAATTCAAAAAAGTAACATTTACATTGTCAAATAAAAGAATGTCTATTATACAATGCTTTGACTCTGAGGTTCAGTATGGAGTCATCCATTAACTTATTTTTTTCCCAAAGTGTCAAAAAATAGACAACTAATAATTTATAAATAAGCTTAATTTTTTAAAGACAAAAAAATTTTAAAGGGCACAACTTCAGTTATTGATAGAATACAGTGATGAAGCAAATTGCTACTAACCAGTTTTTAGATAAAATCTGAAGGTTAATAGTAATTAAGCATTCCTATTAACTATTCCATATGATGGTTTTTTATACCTTTTTCCACCATAGAAGACAGAATGTGTATCACAAATTAAACCTTCCTTGACACTTGAGTGCCACCACTATGATGGTTTTTAATAGAATGTCATGGCTATCATACTACATGCAGAAGCTGATGTTGTAGAATATAGGTCCATAAGTTCTGAAGGGTCACTAAAGATCTAAAGTAATCGCTCTTTTAAATTTAGCTAATACGTCCTTTGTTAGATAAACTCCCAAATATTTCATCTTCTTTGGCACTACCGTGAACAGAATAGAGTCCTTAACTGTTTTTTCAGCTTGACTATTATTGGTATATATAAAGGCTACAGTTTTATGAATGTTGATTTTATAACCTGAGACACTGCTGTATTCCTTGATCCCTTCTGAGAGTTTTGTAGTGGAATCCCTGGTGTTTTCCAGATATACAATCATATCATCTGTGAAGAGCGAAAGTTTGATCTCTTCTGACCCTATATGGATACCCTTGATCGCTTTTTCTTCCCTAATTGCGATGGCTAAAACTTCCATTACAATGTTAAAGAGCAGTGGAGACAATGGGCAGCCTTGTCTGGTTCCTGATCTGAGTAAAAATGATTTCAATTTAACTTCATTCAATATGATATTGGCTGTGGGTTTGCTGTAGATGGCCTCTATCAGTTTAAGAAATGTCTCTTCTATGCAAATTTTCTTAAGTGTTCTGATCAGAAGAGAGGCTGGATATTATCAAAAGCTTTTTCTGCATCAATTGAGAGAATCATATGGTCTTTGGTTTTTAATTTGTTTATGTGCTGAATTATACTTATAGATTTATGTATATTGAACCAGCCTTGAGACCCTGGGATAAAATCGACTTGGTCACGATGTATAATTTGTTTGATGTTTTGCTGGATTCTGTTTGTTAGGATCTTGTTGAATATTTTTGCATCTATATTCATTAGTGATATTGATCTATAATTTTCTTTTCTTGTTGGGTCTTTTCCTGGTTTGGGGATCAGAGTGATGTTTGCTTCATAGAACGTGTTGGGTAGTCTTCCTTCTTTTTGTACATTTTGGAACAGATTGACTAATATAGGTAATAGTTCCTCTGTAAAGGTTTGGTAGAATTCTGAGGTGAAGCCATCTGGTCCCGGGCTTTTCTTTTTAGGGAGATTTCATATGGCCGATGCTATTTCAGAACTTGATATTGGCCTGCTCAAAATTTCCACTTGATTCTGGCTAAGTCTTGGAAGGTGACATGCTTCCAAGTATTGGTCAATTTCCTTCAGATTTTCATATTTCCGAGAATAAAGTTTCTAAAGAGAACTATGAAACTCTAAGAAAAGAAATAGCTGAAAACATTAACAAATGGAAAAACGTACTATGCTCATGGCTGGGAAGAATCAACATTGTTAAAATGTCCATACTACCCAAAGCAATATAAAATTTTAATGCAATCCCTATTAAAGCTCCATTGTCATATTTTAAAGATCTTGAAAAAATAATACTTCGTTTTATATGGAATCAGAAAAAAACTCGTATAGCCAAGACATTACTCAGAAATAAAAACAAAGCATGAGGAATCACGCTACCAGACCTCAGACTATACTATAAATCAATAGTGATCAAAACAGCATGGTATTGGCACAAAAACAGAGAAGTAGATGTCTGGAACAGAATAGAGAACCAAGAAATGAACCCAGCTACTTACCGTTATTTGATCTTTGACAAGCCAATTAAAAACATCCAGTGGGGAACAGATTCCCTATTTAACAAATGGTGCTGGGTAAACTGGCTGGCAACCTGTAGAAGACTGAAACTGGACCCACACCTTTCACCATTAACTAAGATAGACTCTCACTGGATAAAAGATTTAAACTTAAGACATGAAACTATAAAAATACTAGAAGAGAGTGCAGGGAAAACCCTTTGAAGAAATCGGTCTGGGCGAGTATTTTATGAGGAGGACCCCCTGGGCAATTGAAGCAGCTTCAAAAATACACTACTGGGACCTGATCAAACTAAAAAGCTTCTGCACAGCCAAGAACACAGTAAGTAAAGCAAGCAGACAGCCCTCAGAATGGAAGAAGATATTTGCAAGTTATGTCTCCGACAAAGGTTTAATAACCAGAATCCACAGAGAACTCAAATGTATTAGCAAGAAAAGAACAAGTAATCCCATCGCAGGCTGGGCAAGGGACTTGAAGAGAAACTTCTCTGAAGAAGACAGGCACGTGGCCTACAGACATATGAAAAAATGCTCATCATCTTTAATCATCAGAGAAATGCAAATCAAGACTACCTTGAGATACCATCTAACTCCAGTGAGATTAGTCCATATCACAAAATCCCAAGACCAGAGATGTTGGCGTGGATGTGGAGAAAAGGGAACACTTCAACACTGCTGGTGGGAATGCAAATTAATACATTCCTTTTGGAAAGATGTTTGGAGAACACTTAGAGATCTAAAAATAGATCTGCCTTTCAATCCTATAATTCCTCTACTAGGTATATACCCAGAAGACCAAAAATCACATCGTAACAAAGATATTTGCACCAGACTGTTTATTGCAGACCAATTCACAATTGCTAAGTCATGGAAAAAACCCAAGTGCCCATTGATCCATGAATGGATCAGTAAATTGTGGTATATGTACACCATGGAGTATTATGCAGCCTTAAAGAAAGATGGAGACTTTACCTCTTTCATGTTTACATGGATGGAGCTGGAACATATTCTTCTTAGTAAAGTATCTCAAGAATGGAAGAAAAAGTATCCAATGTACTCAGCCCTACTATGAAACTAATTTATGTCTTTCACATGAAAGCTATAACCCAGTTATAACATAAGAATATGGGGAAGAGGGAGGGGAGGGAGGGGGGAGGATAGGCAGAGGGAGAGTGATTGGTGGGATTACACCTGTGGTGCATCTTACAAGGGTACATGTGAAACTTAGTAAATGTAGAATATAATTGTCTTAATATAATAACTAGGAAAATGCCAGGAAGGCTATGTCAATCAGTGTGATGAAAATGTGTCAAACTGTTTATGAAACCATTGTATGGTGCCTCATGATCACATTAATGTACACAGCTATGATTTAATCTTAATAAAAAAATAAAAAAATAAATTTAGCTAATAAATATATATTATTGTAATAATTATGTATTTCTAAGAAATTTTAGAAAGAAAAGAACAATTTCCTTATCTAGTATTTTTTAAAGTAGATACACAAGATACAAGACCCCCCCAGGTATTGTGGGGAATAATTCTGGAGGTTGGCGATTGTTATTCCTTTTTTCTAAATTTTAGGTTAATGTGAGGGTACAAACAACTAGGTTACAGTATTTGCATTTGTTAGGTAGAATCCCTCTTGTAGTTATGTCCCACACCCCCAAAAAATGTGCCATGTACCCTTACATTGTGCCCATTAAGTGGGAGCACACCAGTCCCCTCCCCCACTCCCCTCTCCTTCTTCCTGTTGCCCCTCCTCCCCACTTGAATTCAACTGAGTTTTTCTCTTTTGTGGGCATGTATTGGATCATCTACTGGCTTCATATTAGTATTGAGTACATTGGATATTTGGTTTTCCATTCTTGTGATACTTTTCTAAGAAGAATGTGCTTCAATTCCATTCAGGTTAATACAAAAGATGTAAAATTTTCATCTTTTTATGGCTGAATAATATTCCATGGTATACATATACCATAGCTTAATCCATTCCTAGCTTGATGGGCATTTAGATTGTTTCCACACCTTAGACATTGTAAATTGACCTGCAATAAACAATCTAGTGCAAATGTATTTATGATAAAATAATTTTTTTTTCGGGGTTGAAGCCTACTGATGGTATTGCGGGATCAAATGGGAGGTCTAATTTGAGTTCTTTGAGGATTCTCCATACTTCTCTCCAAAGAAGCTTATTAGTTTGCAATCCCACCAACAGTGTAAAAGTGTTCCCCTCTCTCCCATCAGCACCTGCAACTTTGGGACTTTGTGAAGTGGGCTATTCTTGCTAGGGTTAGGTAATATCTTAGGGTGGTTTTGATTTGCTTTTCTGCAATGATTAAGGACGATGAGCATTTTTTCATATGTTTGTTAGCCATTTGTTTGTCTTCATTAGAGAAAGTTCTTTTCATATCCCTTGCCCAGTGATAGATAAAGTTGCTGGCTCTTTGTTTGTTGACTAATTTGAGTTCTTTATAGATTCTAGTTATCAACCCTTTGTCAGATTTGTACCATGCAAATATCTTTTCCCATTTTGAAATTGTCTATTTGCTTGAATTGTTGTGTCCTTAACTGTGGAGAAGATTTTCGGCTTAATTAAGGCCCATTTCTTTATTTTTATTGATGTCGCAATTGCCACAAAAGTCTTCTACATCAAATCTTTCCCTAGCCTGAGTTCTTACACTCTTTCTTATACGATTTATATTGTTTCGTGTCTTAGATTTAAATCTTTTATCTGTCTTGAGTCAATTTTTGGAAGTGGGGGAAGGTACAGTTCCAGTTTCAGTCTTTTACATGTGATTTTCCAGTTCTCCCAGCACCATTAATTAAATAGGGATTCTTTTCCCCCAGTGTATTCTTTTATTTGGTTTATCTAAGATCAGATGGCTATAAGAGACTGGTTTCATCTTTTGGTTTCCTATTTGGTTCCATATATCTATGTCTCTATTTTTGTGCCAATACTATACTATTTTAATCACTGTGGACTTGCAATATAACCTAAGGTCTGGTAGAGTGATGCCTCTGGCATTGTTTTTATTATTAAAAATTGCTTTGGCTATAAAGTTTTTTTTATGGTTCCATATGAAATGAAGACCTATTTTTTCAAGTTCTTCAAGTATGACGTTGGTATTTTAATGGGAATTGCATTGAATCTGTAGACTGCTTTTGCGTAGCATAGACATTTTGGCAATGTTGATTCTTCCCAGCCAAGAGCATATTTTCTTTCATTTGTTAACGTCTTCTGCTATTTCTTTTCTTAGGGTTTCATAATTCTCTTTGTAGAGGTGCTTCACCTCTTTTGATAGTTATATTCATAGGTATTTCATTTTCTTTGAAGCTACTGTGAAGGCAATTGTATCTTTGATTAGCTTCTTGACTTGACTGTTATTGGCATATACAAAGACTACTGATTTGTAGACATTGATTTTATACCCTGAGACATTACTGTATTTCTTAATGACTTCCAGGAGTCTTGTGGTTGAATATCTGGGATTCTCCAATTATAAGATTATATCATCTGCAAAGAGCAACAGTTTAAACTCCTCTGTTCCCATTTGGATGCTCTTTCTCTTGCCTGGTTGCATTGGCTAGAACTTCGAGCACTACATTGAATAGTAGTGGTGATAAGAGGACATGTTTGTCTGATTTCTGTTCTAAGTGGAAAATCTTTCAGTTTTACTCCATTCAGTATAATATTAGCTGTGGGTTTGTCATAGATGGCTTAAATCAGTTTAAAAAATGTGCCACCTATACCTATATTCTTAAGTTCTCTTATTAGAAAAGGATGCTGAATTTTATCGAATAATTTTTCTGCATCTATTGAGGGGATCATATGGTCTTTGTTTTCTTCTTCTGTTGATATGGTGAATTACACTTAAGATTTTGTGTACGTTAAGCTAGCCTTGCATCCCTGATAGCAAGCCTACTTTGATCATGATGTATGTATTTTTTTAATATGTAGCTGTAATCTATTGGCTAAAATTTTATTGAGTGTTTTTGCATCAATCATCATTAGTGAAATTGGTCTGTTGTTCTCCTTTTTGGTTGGGTCTTTTCCTGGTTTTGGTATCAGGGTGCTGTTTGCTTCATAGAATGTGTTTGGAATAGGTTTTGCAGCATAGGTACAAGTTCATCTTTGAAGGTATGATAGAATTCTGATGTGAAGCCATTTGGTTTATTTGTTGGAAGATTTTTATATTTTTTTCTTTTATTTGTTGGAAGATTTTTATATTTTTTTCTTTGATCTTAGTGCTTGATGTTGGTCTGTTCAAAAGATCTGTTTCTTCCTGGTTAGGTCTAGGAAGATGGTGTGATTCCAGGTATTGGTCCGTTACTTCCTCATTGTCAAATTTCTGGGCATAGAGTTTCTTGTAGTAGTCAAGAGATAATCTTTTGTATCTCTGTGGTATCTGTTGTTATTTCCCATTTTTTGTTTCTGACTGAGATTATTGGAAATTTTACTTTTCAATTTCTAGCTAATCTGGCCAAAGCTTTAATAATTTTATTTATCTTTTGAAGAACCAAATTTTTGTTTCATTAATTTTCTCAATGATTCTTTTGTTTTTGATTTCATTTATTTCTGACTTAATTTTGGTTATTTCTTTTCTTCTTCTAGGTTTGTGTTGGATTGCTTTTCCTTTTCCATTTCCTTAAGATCAGGAGTCCTCAAACTTTTTAAACAGGGGGCCAGTTCACTGTCCCTCAGACTGTTGGAGGGCCAGACTATAGTTTAAAAAAAAAACTATGAACAAATTCCTATGCACACTGCACATATCTTATTTTGAAGTAAAAAACAAAACAGGAACTAATACAATTCACACGACCTCATGTGGCCCGCGGACCATAGTTTGAGGACCCCTGCCTTAAGATGATTCATTAGGTTGTTGACGTGCCCTCCTTCTGTTTTACGGATGTAGGCATCTAAAATGCAATAAATTTCTTACTTTGAACTGTTTTGCAGTGTCCTACAGGCTTTGGTAGCTGTGTCTTCTTTGTTGTTATGTTCAAGGAAGTTAATGAGTTCCTCCTTTATTTCTTCCTTGACCTAATTGTCATTCAGTGTAAGGTTGTTTAGTTTTCTTGCCTCTGTGTGGGGGATAAAATTTTTTTTTTGGAGTTGAGTTCTACCTTTATTGTCTTGTGATCTGAGATGATACAAGGTATAATTTCAATTCTTTTAATTTTCTTGAGATTTGATTTGTGACATAGGATATGATATATTTTGGAATATGTTCCATGGACTGACAAGAAGGACATACATTCTTTAGCTTTGAGATAGTATGTTTTGTATATGTCTATTAAGCCCATTTATTCCATGGCAACATTTCAGTCCCTTGTATCTTTCTTTAACTTCTGTTTAGAGAATCTTTCCAGATCTGTTAGAGGGGTGTTAAATTCAGATATTAGATTAGATATCATGGTATTATAGGATATCATATTGCTAAGACCAGTCAAGGTCTGTTTCATAAATATGAGAGCATTTAAGTTGGGTGCATAAATATTTAGAATGAAATGTCCTCTTGTTGTATTGTTCCATTGACCATCTTTGTCTTTCTTATAGTTTCTTTAAATTCATTTTAACTGAAAATAAGATTATGACTCCTCCTTTTTTATTATTTCTATTTGCCTGAAATATTGTTTTCCAACCCTTCACATTGAATCTTGTTTTGTCCTTCAAGGTTAGGTTTGTTTCCTGGAGACATCATAGAGATGGCTTGTGCTTTTTTAGCCCATCGGACAGCCTGTGGTTCTTCAGTGGCAAATTTCCTCAGTGTTTGATATCAGAAAACAATTTGATTTCTCCATCAATTTTTAAGCTTAGTTTAGCAGGATATAGTATTGTGCACTGAAAATTGTTTGTTTAAGAAACTTAAAGGTAGATGACCATACTCTTCTGCCTTGGAAACTTTTCTTTCTTTTTCATTTTTACTGTTAAATCATAGCTGTGTATATTAGTGCACTCAAGGGGTACAATGTCCTGGTTTCATATACAATCTGAAATATTCTCATCAAACTGTTCAACATAGCCTTCATGGCATTTTCTTAGTTATTGTATGAAGACATTTGTATTCTGCCTTTACTAAGTTTCGCCTGTACCCATTCTAAGATGCACCGTAGGTGTGGCCCCACCAATTACCCTACCTCCACCCTAACCTCCCCCCTCCCTTCCCCTTCCTTGGCCCTTTCTTCATAGTCTTGTGCTATAGTTGGGTTATAGCCTTCATGTGAAAGCTATAATTTAGCTTCATAGTAGAGCTGAGAACATTGGATACTTTTTCTTCCATCCCTGAGATACTTTGCAAAGAAGAATATGTTCTAGCTCCATCCATGTAAACATGAAAGAGGTAAAGTCTCCATCTTTCTTCAAGGCTGAATAATATTCCATGGTATACATGTATCACAATTTGCTACTCCATTCGTGGGTCAATGGGCACTTGGACTTCTTCCATTACTTAGCAATTATGAATTGGACTGCAATAAACATTCTGGTACAGATGTCTTTGTTATATTGTGATTTTTGGTCTTCTGGGTATAAACCTAGTAAAGGAATTATAGGATCGAATGGCAGGTCTATTCTTAGGTCCCTAAGTATTCTCCAAACATCCTTCCAGAAGGAACATATTAGTGTGCATTCCCACCAGCAGTGTAGAAGTGTGCCCTTTTCTCCACATCCATGCCAACATCTCTGGTTTTGGGATTTTGTTATGTGGGCTACTCTTACTGGGGTTAGGTGATATCTCAAAGTAGTTTTGATTTGCATTTCTCTGATGATTAAGGATGATGAGCTTTTTTTCATGTGTTTGTAGATTTTGCTTCGGTCTTCTTTAGAGAAGTGTCTCTTCAAGTCCCTTGCCCACCCCAAGATGGGATCATGTGTTCTTTTCTTGCTAATACGTTTGAGTTCTCTGTGGTATATTTTAAAAAACATTATAAATATATAAGGAAATGTAAATTTTGCAAATATTTTCTCCCATTCTGAGGGCTGTCTGCTTGCTTTACTTACTGTGTTCTTGGCTGTGCAGAAGCTTTTTAGTTTGATCAGGTCCCAGTAGTATATATATATATATATATATATATATATATATATTTTTTTTTTTTTTTTTTGTAGAGACAGAGTCTCACTTTATGGCCCTCGGTAGAATGCCATGGCCTCACACAGCTCACAGCAATCTCCAACTCCTGGGCTTAAGCGATTCTCTTGCCTCAGCCTCCCGAGTAGCTGGGACAACAGGCGCCCACCATAACGCCCAGCTATTTTTTGGTTGCAGTTCAGCCGGGGCCGGGTTTGAATCCACCACCCTCGGTATACGGGGCCAGCGCCTAGCCGACTGAGCCACAGGCGCCGCCCCCAGTAGTATATTTTTGATACTGCTTCAATTGCTTGGGGATTCCTCCTCATAAAATATTCACCCAGGCCAATTCCTGCAAGAGTTTTCCATGCACTTTCTTCAAGTATTTTTATAGTTTCATGTCTTAAGTTTAAATCTTTTATCCAGTGAGAGTCTATCTTAGTTAATGGTGAAAGGTGTGGGTCCAGTTTCAGTCTTCTACAGGTTGCCAGCCAATTTACCCAGTACCATTTGTTAAATAGGGTATCTTTTCCCCACTGAATGTCTTTAACTGGCTTGTCAAAGATCAAATAACGGTAAGTAGCTGGATTCATCTCTTGGTTCTCTATTCTGTTCCATACATCTCCTTCTCTGTTTTTGTGCCAGTACCATGCTGTTTTGATCACTATCGATTTATAGTACAGTCTCAGGTCTGGTAGCATGATTCCACTGCCTTGTTTTTATTGCTGAGTAATGTTTTGGCTATCGAGGTTTTTTCTGATTCCATATAAAACAAAGTATTATTTTTTCCAGATTTTTAAATATGACAATGGAGCTTTTATAGGAATTGCATTAAAATTATATATTGCTTTGGGTAGTATAGACATTTTGACAATGTTGATTCTTCCCAGCCATGAGCGTGGTATGTTTTTCCATCTGTTAACATCTTCATCTATTTCTTTTCTTAAAGTTTCATAGTTCTCTTTGTAGAGATCTTTCACGTCCTTTGTTAGGTATACTCCCAAATATTTCATTTCTTTGGCACTACTGTGAAAGGAATAGAGTCCTTGACTGTTTTTTCAGCTTGACTATTGTTGGTATATATAAAGGCTACAGATTTATGGGTGTTGATTTTGTAGCCTGAGACATTGCTATATTCCTTGATCACTTCTAAAGGTTTTGTAGTAGAATCACTAGTGTTTTCCAGATATACGATCATATCTTCTGTGAAGAGTGAAAGTTTGATCTCTTCTGACCCTATGTGGATACCCTTGATCGCCTTTTCTTCCCTAATTGCAATGGCTAAAACTTCCATTACAATGTTAAAGAGCAATGGAGACAATGAGCAACCTTGCCTGGTTCCTGATCTAAGTGGAAATGATTTCAATTTAACTCCATTCAATACGATATTGGCTGTGGGTTTGCTGTAGATAGCCTCTATTAGTTTAAGAAATGTCCCTTCTATGCCAATTTTCTTAAGTGTTCTGATCATGAAGGTATACTGGATATTATCAAAAGCTTTTTCTGCATCAATTGATAGAATCATATGGTCCTTATTTTTTAGTTTGTTTATGTGCTGAATTACATTTATAGATTTACATATATTGAACCAGCTTTGAGACCCTGGGATAAATCCAACTTGGTCGTGGTATATAATTTTTTTGATGTTTTGTTGGATTCTGTTTTAGGATCTTATTGAGTATTTTAGCATCAATATTCATTAGTGATATTGGTCTATAATTTTCTTTTCTTTTCGGGTCTTTCCCTGGTTTGGGGATCAAGGTGATGTTTGCTTCGTAGAATGTGTTGGGTAATATTCCTTCTTTTTCTGTATTTTGGAAGAGGTTTAGTAGTACAGATACTAGTTCTTCTTTAAATGTTTGGTAGAATTCTGACATAAAGCCATCTGGTCCTGGGCTTTTCTTTTTAGGGAGATTTTGTATAGTTGATGCTATTTCAGAACTTGATATAGGCCTGTTCAACATTTCCACTTGATTCTGGCTAAGTCTTGGTAGTGACATACTTCTAGGTATTGGTCGATTTCTTTCAGATTTTCATATTTCTGACAGTATAGTTTCTAGTAGTATTCATTAAGGATTTTTTGCATTTCTGAGGGGTCTGTTGTTATTTCATCGTTACCATTTCTGATTGATGAAATTAGAGATTTTACTCTTTTTTTCCTGGTTAGGTTGGCCAAAGGTTTATCTATTTTATTGATCTTTTCAAAAAACCAGCTTTTGGAATTATTGATCTGTTGTATAATTCTTTTGTTTTCAATTTCATTTCATTCTGTTCTGATTTTGGTTATTTCTTTTCTTCTGCTGGCTTTGGGATTGGAGTGTTCTTCCTTCTCCATTTGCTTGAGATGTCCCATTAAGTTATTAACTTCCTCTCTTTCCATTTGCTTGAGGAAGGTTTGCAGTGCTATAAATTTCCCTCTTAGGACTGCCTTTGCAGTATCCCAGAGGTTCTGGTAATTCGTGTCTTGATTGTTGTTTTGTTCCAAAAATTTAGTAATTTCCTTCTTAATCTTGTCTACAACCCATCTATCCTTCAGCATAAGGTTGTTTAGCTTCCATGTTTTTATATAGGTATGCAGGTTCCTGTTGTTACTGAGTTCAACTTTTATTCCATGATGGTCTGAGAAGATGCAAGGAATAATTTCTATTTTTTAAAATTTGATGAGGATAGATTTGTGGCCTAGGATGTGGTCGATTTTGGAGTATGTTCTATGGGCTAATGGGAAGAATGTGTATTCAGTTTTGTTGGGATGAAATGTTCTGTAGATATCTGTTATGTCTAAATGTTGAATGGTTAAGTTTAAATCTAAAATTTCTTTGCTTAGCTTCTTTCTGTAGGATCTATCCAGCACTGCTAAAGGAGTGTTAAAATCTTCGACTACTATGGCACTGGAGGAAATCAAGTTGCTCATGTCTGTTAGAGTTTCTCTTATAAATTGAGGTGCATTCCGATTGGGTGCATAAATATTAATAATTGAAATCTCATCATATTGATTATTACCTTTAAAAAATATGAAGTGTCCATCCTTATCCTTCCTTATTTTGGTTGGTTTAAAGCCTATGGCATCTGTGAATAGGATTGAAACTCCTGTTTTTTTCTGCTTTCCATTTGCCCAGAGTATAGATGACCATCCCTTCACCTTGAGTCTATATTTGTCTTTTAATGTAAGGTGAGATTCTTGTATGCCGCAGATATCTGGCTTGAGTTTTTGTATCCAGTCTGCCAACCTGTGCCTCTTCAGAGGACACTTTAAACCATTCACATTAATTGAGAATATTGATAAGCCTTTCGAGGGTCCAGTGGACATTTTTAATCTTTTTGCAACTGTGGAAGTTGGAATTTGATCAAAATTTTCTGGGTGGGTTTACTTTTGTGGTGGAGAATTACGCTGGTCCTTATGGAGGATCGGTCTGAGAATATCCTGGAAAGCTGGTTAAGTATGGCAAATTTCTTCAACATGTGAATGTCATTGACGTATTTAATTTCTCCGTCATAAATGAAACTCAGTTTAGCTGGGTACAGGATCCTGGGTTGAAAGTTATTTTATTTTAGGAGATTAAAAGTCAATTACCATAATCCTCTAGCTTGAAAGTTTCAGCAGAGAGATCTGTAGTTATTCTAATATTCTTGCCCTTGTAGGTGATGGTTTTCTTTTATCTGGGTGCTTTCAGAATTTTCTCCCTCATATTAACTTTAGTGAAATTGATTATGATATGTCTGGGGGATGTCTTATTTGGGTTGAGTCATGCTGGAGTTCTGAAACTGTCTGCTATCTGAATTTCGGAATCTCTTGGCATGTCTGGAAAGTTCTCCTTCATAATCTCATGGAGAAGAGACTCTATGCCTTGTGATGCCACTTTGTTGCTTTGGGGGATCCCTATGAGACAAATATTTGTTTTCTTTGAATTATCCCAGAACTCTCTGAGAGAGTGACGTGTTTTTGCCCTCCATTTCTCTTCCTCTTTGAGAGTTTGGGAGCATTCAAAAGCTTTGTCTTCAATGTCAGAAATCCTTTCTTCTGCTTGCTCCATTCTGTTACTGAGGGATTCTACCATGTTTCTCAAATCTTGGAGGTCTGCAACTTCTCGTCGCCATATATCAAAATCTTTGGTCATTTGGTATTTGAATTTGTTGAATTCTTGAGAAATCTTTTGGGTTACTGCTTGGAATTCTAATTCTATCTTATTTGCTATCTAGATTCTGAATTTGATTTCTGACATCTCAGCTATTTGTTTGTACATGGGATCTTGTGCTGTGTCTGCCCCATTAATCCTAGAGGGAGTTGATCTACTCTGATTATTTATATTGCCGGGGTTTTCCTGTTGATTTTGCCTCATGATTGTTTTTCACCATTGCCTCTGGCTGTCCTCAGAGTTGGGGAGGTGTCTGTCCAAGATTAGACCCCAGCGGGATCACTCTTTTTGTTGCTGGATCTTTCTAGGGAGTGACCCTATGTAGTTCCTCTGGGGCTACTCCAGCCAGGGAGTTCTGGTTGTGGAAGCAGCTCCGGAGTGTGACACACCCAGATCCAGCAACAGGGCGGGAGGTGGTGCACACTGTTCTGGGAGTGCCTGGTGCCCAGTGAGCTTGGCACAGAGAGCCCAAGGCTCCAGCAGTCTCTGGCCAGGAGAAGGGCTCTGTGCAGAGGCAGGGAGGGCTCTGGAGGGCACATGGCTACCAGAGTCCTTGGCCAGACAAGCGGGCCAATGTGGAGGCATGGAGGGTACAGGAGGGAGGATGCGGGGTTGCATGGATCCCACAGTTCCTGGTCAGGGCATGCAGAAGCCCGGAGGGCATGGGTCACAGGTCGGGGGCCACGGCACAGCTCTTATGGAGGTCTGGGTGGTGCCAAGCCCAGGAGTTTGAGGTTGCTATGAGTTGTGACGCCACAGCACTCTACCCAGGGCAACAGCCCGAGGCTCCAGTGTGCCAAAACTGGTCTCACTCTACCCCTGAGGGTTAGGGCTGTAAGGCAGCTCAGTCCCTGCCTTTAGGCTGCTCAGTCACTAGTTTACTAGCTCCCATCTGATCTTTGCTCTGCAAGCCTGAGGGCGGAGCTTGCCGGGGCAGTTCTCTCACAATGGCTCCCTGCAGCCCACAGCCGAACACTATTAGCTCCGTCCGCCTCAGCGGCTCAGTCGGGGGCCCTAGACAATTCCGAAAGTTCTCCACACTCCTGCTCAAGCTCTCCCCAAGGCAGTTCACCTGAATGCCAAGTCCAAAATCACCAAAACACTTCACAGGTAAGGCCTTTCCGGGTAGCAGTCTCACTGCTGCTTGTACTTACGGCTGCAGGCGGGATTAGGTCAATCGAACACATGCAACCACTTGCCAGTTTTCAACTGTTTTTGTCCTCCTCTTGGAGTCCAGAAGTCCCTTGCTGACTCCCTGTATCCTCAAAGGGATGATTATAGGCAGATCCCACCAGCCAGAGATGCCTGGAGTCTTATCTCCCCAGACTCACCATGCCCTGTTGTAGGGAAACTGTTACTCAGCTGCCATCTTGGATTGTTCTCTGCCTATAAACTTTTCAACTGAAAAGTCTGCAGTCACCTTGATGAATCTGCCCCTGTAGGTAGGTTGCTGCTTAACTGCTGGCTTCTTGCACAATCTTCTCTTTTGTCTTGACTTTGGACATGTTCATTACAGTGTGTCTTGGAAATTCTTTATTTGTGTTGAGATGACCTGGATTTCAATATCCCTGTAAAAGGAGTATTTCATAGCAGGTCCTAGTTTTTAAGATACAAGTAATTTGCTTCATCAACCTGCTCTTAATTTTATGCCTTTTATATCTACAGTGATAGGAGCCTGGCTGTGCTATATTATGACAAAAGATATTTTAGAAAAAATGTATAAACTTTATTTTACCAGGTATAAATTATTCATTCCTCAAATTATAACTTTTTAGCTAGAATCAGGCTAGAGTTGTTAAAAATACTATTTTATAAACAAAAAACTTTATGAAATATAAACTGGCAATGTCTATTTTCTCTGGATATTACTTCATCTGTGAACTACAAATTGAAATTTACTATCTAACAGATACTCAACTTTCCCATCTTCTATTTGGGATTTATGTAAAATAAACCACTTTATGCAAAGTTCAAACACACTAGCAATAAATGGGAATTTCTCTTAAAAAAATAAATAAAAGTATTTCAGAATATTTAGTGATACTTGGGAAATTTTCATTTATGATATCCTCTAATAGAGCTTCCATTCCTTTGGGATGTTTTTCTTCCCCTTCATGGACACCTATAAGTTGTATGTTTGAACTCTTTGTGAAGTCCCATAATTCTCTGGGTGATTGCTCTGCTTTGTCTCTCTCCTTTTCTGCCTCTTTAACTGTCTTGATTAGCTCAAGAGCTTTATCTTCTATCTCTGATATTCTTCTTTATCCATAGTCTAATCTTTTATTGATACTTTCTAGTGCATCTTTAAGTTACCTAATTGACTCCTTCAATTCCTAAAGCTCTATCATATCCTTTTTATATTCTTCATATATTTCATCCATTTTTTGGTTCTGGTTTTGGATCTCCTTTTGATAATTTTCTACTTTCTTGTCAATTCCCTTTTTTGCTTTTACCATCTGTATTTTAAATTCCCTTTATCTTATTCCCATTATTTCTTTGTAAGTGGTATCCTCTGTGGTAGCCACCTCGTGATCTCTGGTGGGGGGGCGGGGTGTATGCTTTGTTCAGGTTTTTAATTTTGCCACAATTTTTTTTTTTTTTTGTAGAGACAGAGTCTCACTGTACTGCCCTCGGTAGAGTGCTGTGGCGTCACACAGCTCACAGCAACCTCCAACTCTTGGGCTTACGTGATTCTCTTGCCTCAGCCTCCCGAGCAGCTGGGACTACAGGTGCCCGCCACAACGCCCGGCTATTTTTTGGTTGCAGTTTGGCCGGGGCTGGGTTTGAACCCGCCACCCTCAGCATATGGGGCCGGCGCCCTACTCACGAGCCACAGGTGCCGCCCACAATTTTTATATTGGTTCCTCATCATGAGTGTTTTTTTTCTTTTTTTTCTTTTTTTTTTTGTAGAGACAGAGTCTTACTGTACTGCCCTCAGGTAGAGTGCCATGACGTCACATGGCTCACAGCAACCTCTAACTCTTGGGCTTACGCAATTCTCTTGCCTCAGCCTCCCAAGCTTCTGGGACTACAGGCACCCACCACAACACCCAGCTATTTTTTGTGGTTGTTGCAGTTTGGCCGGTTTGATCAACGTTTTGATCACCATATAATCACCTGCCACCCTTGGCATATGGGGCCGGCGCCCTACTCATTGAGCCACAGGCACCACCCAGAGTGGTTTTTTTCTTGTTCACTTCCTTCCCTACCTTTTCCTCTCACTACCTGCTTTGCTTGACATTACCTTTTCACTGAGCTTAGGTGCTGAAGTGGCCTTTTGGTGTAAGACCAAAAAGAAGAGCAGGATTGTAGAGGACGCCAAAAGCCAGATAACCTCTGAGCAAGATGATTTGTAGCTGGGGGATAGACCCTTGGATGATTCATCTGCAGGTGCTCCTTGTGGAGAAAGAGCCGAGCCCATGGTGATCCTTAAGCATGCATTCATTGTCTAACACTCCCCTCACCTGTCTTGTGCTGTCTCAATAAAAGGCTACTGCGGAGGTTGCTTGGGGCTATCCTGCAAGCAAGGTTAGCCCACCTCCTGCAAGCTTGTACTTCTAGTCTGCATAATGCCTGGTTCCTTCCTGCAGCAATCGAGACCAGGGCCATAGGGGTCTTAGGGGCTGCGACATCTGACATAGAAGGCAGGATCCAGCAGGACACAACAGGACACTAGGGATGTAGACCAAAGTGGAAAGTGACACTCGAAAGTAAGTGAGGCCTTTGGTAGACAGCGGGAGGAAGTCCAAAGGGAAACTCTGCTCAGGGCAAGTGGGACCTTTGGCCAATCTAGAATCTAGGGAACCTCACTTGGAATAAGTGAGGTCTTTCATAAATAAGTAAAGATATTTAGAGAAAACAATGGGTAACTTCCTGTTTGGGGAGTCGCAAGAATTAGAAACTGAGGAAGAAAGCAATGTTCAAACAGAATTTGAAAGTGAGAAGAATAGTGAGGTTTAGAGGGAAGCTGGACCTAAGGAGAACTGGGAATCAAGAGCATATGATACAGACACAAATAAGCAAGGAATTACCTCTATGGCCATTATGGCTGCTCAGAATAAACAGTGGGAAGATGAGTTGAATAGTCTCACAGTTAAAAATGCTAACATAGCCCTTGACATGAGGGTTTGTCCCAGCATGTAAGTAGGCACACACCTGGCACCGAGAGCACCTTGGCTCAGGTCCATCTGTTGGACCCACAGTAGGCCATCCTTCCCTCTCCCACCCGCAGGCAGTGGGAAGCATGGATGGGGAGCAGCAGCGGCAGCAGCGGCAGAGCACAAACAGGGACCGGGTAGGTGACCTCCCTGCCTGCGTTCCCTGAGTGGGGGGACCTGCCTCCTCCTCATGCCCCAGCCAGGACCAGGGCCTGCGGCGAGTGGCAGAGTTGACTGAGTCGCTGGGTCTGCAGCCACTCCTAGTCCCAGGGATGGTGCAGTCATGGACATGGCGGGGGCCATCCAGGCCAGTACAGGAGTGTCAACCTCAGAGGGGTGGGCACGCACCCTGCTCTCAAGAAAAAAAATAAATAAATAAAATTAAATTAAAATATTTAAAAATGTTAACATAAATCACTCAACATTCCCCTCAGTGCCTCCCTATGTAGATGATCCATCTATAACTTCTGTTATGAAGTCTGTGTTAGAAGGACATAAAACCGGTGACTTTAAGTGGGAAGACACTTTGGGGCTTTTTCCAGTTACAGTCACTGATATTCCTCCGGATCCGCAACACCCTCAAAGGGGCCAACGTTTTGATCACCATACAATCACCTTTGCGGTTATGAAAGATTTGAAACAGGCCATAGCACAGTATGGTATGCAATCCCCATTTTCTAGAGGTCTGTTACAGGGGGTTGCACAAGAGCAGTGGCTCATTATAACGGGGACATGATAGCCAGAACTGTTCTTGAGTCTGGACAGTATTTACAGTTCAAAACCTGGTGGAAGGAGGAGGCTGACATGATGAGTCACCAAAACCAGCAGAGAGGAGTCCCTATAACATCAGAATAGCTCACTGATTCTGGCCAGTGGCTGGGGATTTCCAATCAACTTCAGTACGATGACATAGCCATAGTCCAGACAAGGCTGTCTTGTCTTAGGGCCTGGGAAAAGATTCAGGCTCCTGAAGATATCTCTAAATCTTTTATTAAGATAATTCCCAGTCGGGGAATGAACCCTATACTGACTTTTTAGCCCAACTAAAAACTGCAGTTGATAAGGCCATTGCCCAGCCGGAGCTCAGAGACATGCTGTTCTAAACTTTAGCATTTGAGAATGCTAACACTGACTGTCAAAAGACCTTGCAACCTTTGAGACCACAGAATGCTCCTTTAGAGGAATATATACGGGCATGTGCTGATATAGGAATGGAATTCCACAAGGCTAATTTGCCTGCTGCCACTTTAAAAGAAGGGGTCAGTCCATACCATCCTAAATGTCATAACTGAGGAAAATTGGGACAGGAGAAAAGAGTGTTGGAAAGGGAAGATCTATAGCAAAAACAATGATTGTGGGTCTCCCTAAATCTATTAAAACTAATAATGCACCTTCTTATTCTACTCACAAATTAAATACCTTCCGATCTTTTTGGAATATTCACTTATCTCATGGCATTCCTTACAATTCTCAAGGACAAGCCATTATTAAGCCACATCAAAAAACATTGAAAGATATGTTAGATAAACAGAGAGGGGCAGAGGATATCCTCCCCTTGAATAATAGTCCTAAGTATATGCTCTCTAGAGCTCTTTTCACTCTCAATTTTCTGAATCTCAGCAACGATGGAAAGACAGCTCAGAACGCCATTGGACATCTCTCATTCATCCACCATCCTCTCCAATACAACATCCTATTTTTTATAGAAAACCTGACATATCAGAGTGGAAGCCTGGTCATGTACTACATTGGGGTTGAGGTTTTGCCCATATTATTACAGAACATCAAGAGAAGCAGTGGTTACCAGCCTGCTGGATTAAGCCTCAACAAGAGCAGAACACCTTGCCAGCACCTTAACAAATTTGTTTTCACTAGCTTTTCTTTTATTCACAGGATTTTTGGAGCGTAGGTAATTTCATAATAGAGAAATCCTGGATCAATCTCCTCTGTGGGAACTCTAGCTGCCTTTCCCATATCACCATCCATCTTCAGCAGGAAGCAGTTAAGAGCGGTCAGCGTCCTATTTCCCTAAGAGGCAGTCAGAGCTTCCATGCAGAGTGGAGAGATTGATACAGAATTTCATTATTTTGGGCTAAATAACAAGCCCTAGGTAAGCTTAGTATGCATCTTCTAAACCTTTGAAGAGTATGACAACAAAGACCTCGAACAGCAGGCTTTAAGGTAATGGTCATACTGCTATCAGCTAAGGTAAGGGAATCTCACTTGTTGGATTTACATTTGTTTTCAGTTGGGCACCTGATCTTTACAAGTTATATGCTCTTTGGAAAGGGTCTGATTTCAGAACAGCCCTTTCCCCACCTAATGTTAACTTCGGGTTGTGGTTAATACTTCCCATGGAAGCATCATAGGCCCTACAGGTCAGCCCGTAGCATGTAGTTGAGTGGTGATTAGCGCAAAGGGGACATGTTTTTCCCTATGCTTAGTTTGGCTAAAATAGTTTCCCTTCTGCTGAGATTAGTTCCATTGGTGTAATTCTGTGTTATGCTTATATGTCCTTTTGTTTTTTACTTAGCAGGAAGGAAAGCTCCTCAGTGAGGAGAACAGCTGAAATAACCAACAACAGATTTTCTCCCTTGCCTATCCAGAAATGTCTTTAATACACTAGAGAAGACGCCAAGAGCCAGATGACCTCTGAGCAAGATGATTTGCAGCTGGGTGACAGACCCTCGGGTGATTCGTCCATAGATGCTCCTTGCAGAGAAAGAGCCGAGCCCATGGTGATCCTTAGGCACGCATTCATTGTCTAACACTCCCCTCACCTGTCAATAAAAGGCTACTGCGGAGGTTGCTTGGGGCTATCCTGCAAGCAAGGTTAGCCCGCCTCCTGCAAGCTTGTACTTCTAGTCCACATCATGCCTGGTTCCTTCCTGCAGCAATCAAGACCAGAGCCATAGGGGTCTTAGGGGCTGCCACACAGGATAAAGAGCAAGAAGGGAGAAAGGAAAGAAAAAGATAAAGTAAAAAAAGGAAGGAGGTGAAAGAAAAGAAATGAAGAAAAATGGAGAAAAAGGACAAAAAATGAGAAAGGGATTGACAGGAGAAATGGTGGTATTCAGTAGGTTGCTTTGACTCTCACCCAAAACAACTCTAGGACTTTTGGGGGCTGGGCTGGTGGGTCCTTAGGTTAGGAGCTCCTTACTAACCAGGGTGAAAGCAAGACCCCACCTCTTCCAAATATAGAAAAATATCAGCAGTCCGTTTCACTGGGGACCTAACAATACTATCTTTCCAAAGGCCAAAGCCAGCAGGACACCCTAGACTCTAAGCTCATGGCTTCCTTAAACCAGACCAATGCTGTGACCCCCCAAACCTTCAGAGAAAAGAAAAATAAAATAAAAATAAAGAAAATAAATATACAATTATTTAAGATGAAGGAAAAAAATATACGTTAGTTGTTGTATGGGTAATATGAGAAAAGTAAAAAAACTCTACCAAAAGAGAGAAATAAAAAGAAAGAAAGAATAAAAAGGGCTGAAAAAATATAACAAAAAATGGAGGAGCACTTGTTATTGAAGAAAATAAAAATAAAAAAATAAAAATACACACAAACCAAACTGAACAAAATAAACACAACGACAACAAAGAAAAAAAAAACACCAGTAAAAGAATTGAGAAAAAGAGCAAAAAAAAAAAAAAAACCCACAATATATGTGTGTGTGTGTGTGTGTGTATTTTTGATCACTGGGTGGTGCTGTGGTGTTAGGAGACAGAGAACAAAGATGCTGCTTTTGCTATACAAGATGGGGGCCAGAAGCCACTCTCTAGTTGCAGAGGAGACTTGGTTCTGTCTTCCTGACTTATTTGCTCACAATCAGGGTCTGGTGGCTTCGTCAGCATTCATTTCCCAGGGGACTGGGGTCCTGAAGCTTTCACCAGTTCTGTAGAATGTACATCAAACAGTGTGCCCTCTGACAATGGAGTGGGCTTCCTGGGGGTGGTGGTGCCAGGGCTGTTCAGCTCATCCCAAAGATGGTTGCCCAAGCTCAGCAGGCATGCTAGAGCCAGCTGTGCACTAGGACCCTGCAGACTATTCCTCCCATGCGACCTTCCCACAATGGCAGTGCCTTGCTAGTAGCCAAGGTGTTGGGAGTTCAACCCCATCCAGTATACAATCTCAGCCGGCAGATGCTGTTTGAGTTTAGTTGCTCATTTAATCCCTTGCAAGGCAGTTCCAGTGAGCAGCTCAGTCCAAAATCAAAAAACTGTAGTATAACCCTTTCCTGCTCCTAGTCCTTTGAGGGAGGTACCAGCTAGCTGGCCTCTGTGCTGGTTTTCCTCAGCTCCAGACCTCCTTGTTGGCTCCTGGAGTCTCCCGCTGCTTCACTATGACCCTGGACTGATGCTTCTGTGTAGGTCCTCCAGCCAGAGGTGGCTGGAGTCCTCTCTCTCCCATCTCTCTGCAAGTGACTGGTAAGGAGATATCTCTAGTCTGCCATCTTGCTCCATCCCCCGTTGTTTTTGTTGTTGTTGTTGGTAGTGGTGGAGTTGTTTGTTTTGTTTTGTTTTTTATTCTTTTTATACTTTTAAATTTCCTCCAGGGGAAAAAAGTTGCTTTTTTTTTTTTTTTTTTCCTCCACAGAAAAATCAACTTATTTCAGCCATTAAAAAGAGTTAAAACAGGACATTTGCAGTATGGTTGCCCCCAGAAAGATGTTGTATGAACCATATGCAGAAACTGTTTTCTTTTCTCTGTCATTACTTTATACCTCTTGTTCCTTTGCTCTTTATATTCATTCAATCATTAGTTTAAAAGTCTTTGCTGAGAAGAAAATAGAGGCTTCATTTATAGGAATTCATGTTCAGAAATAAGGAAGGAAAACAATTAGAGGTAGTTGAGAAAGGCAGATGTTATCTTCATTTAATATGAATGAATATAAATAGAAAGATGAGTGAGTTTATGAAGAATAAATAAAATATTAGTGGCAGAGATGATATTTAAACCCACACTTTTAAACTCCAAGGCCTATGCTTTTTCTATAATGTATCTAAATTGATATTTAGAACTGCATTAATGCTGTATTTTAGGTTTATGTAGATTTATTCAAGAATATATTTATTTTAATCTATTTCTGAAGTTACATTCTGACAAAATTTTCCAGTGTTCTCTTGCTGCTACCCTAAAACTTATTTTATCTGACCAAAATTTTTTAAGTTGCCAACTTTAATTTTTATATTTGATATGCAAATAGATATTTGAATCATAAACAGGATGAATAAAGTTTCTGAAATAGTATTACAGTGTTAAACACTGAGACCAGACATTCTTAAGTAGCTGAATTATATTTAGACCAGAAGATGGCATAAGAGTTATAGCAATGGAAAATTATACACACTAGGCCATGGACTTCTTAAAAGAATTACCTTATAAACTAGGATCTACATTATATAATTCTCTGTTTTTCTGATAAAAAGAAGCATGTTTTTCTCTGTGCAAATTTCTCCTTCCTTTTAACTTACATAATGACTGCAGAAAAATACAGCACCCATACATACAAAATTATAACTGTCCAAATCTCATTTTCCAGAGACAACTATCACCAACATCTTGCTGCCTGTGTATCAGTACAATGGGATCAATAATATAAACAGCTATACAAATTGCCACTTTTCTTTTCTTTTTAAGTGTTTTATATTTATTTATTTTTTTATTTTTTATTTTTTTATTAAATCATAACTGTATACATTGATATGATCATGGGGCATCATACACTCGCTTCATAAACCATTTGACACATTTTTATCACAGTGGTTAACATAGCCTTTCCGGCGTTATCTCAGTTACTGTGCCAAAACATTTACATTCTACATTTACCAAGTTTCACAAATACCCCTGTAAGATGCACCACAGGTGTGATCCCACCGATCCCCCTCCCTCTACCCACCCCCCCTTTCCCATTTCCCCCTATTGTTAAGTTGTAGCTGGGTTATAGCTTTCATGTGAGAGTCCCAAATTAGTTTCATAGTAGGGCTGTGTACATTGGGTACTTTTTCTTCCATTCTTGGGATACTTTACTAAGAAGAATATGTTCCAGCTCCATCCATGTAAACATGAAAGAGGTAAAGTCTCCATCTTTCTTTAAGGTTGCATAGTATTCCATGGTATACATATACCACAATTTATTAATCCATTCATGGATCGATGGGCACTTGGGCTTTTTCCATGACTTAGCTATTATGAATTGGGCTGCAATAAACATTCTGGTACAAATATTTTTGTTATGTTGTGATTTTTGGTCTTCTGGGTATATGCCCAGCAGAGGAATTACAGGATTGAATGGCAGATCTATTTTTAGATCTCTGAGTGTTCTCCATATATCTTTCCAAAAGGAATGTATTAATTTGCATTCCCACCAGCAGTGCAGAAGTGTTCCCTTTTCTCCGCATCCACGCCAACATCTCTGGTCTTGAGATTTTGTGATATAGGCTAGTCTCATTGGAGTTAGATGATATCTCAAAGTAGTTTTGATTTGCATTTCTCTGATGATTAAAGATGATGAGCATTTTTTCATATGTCTGAAGGCCGTGCGCCTGTCTTCTTCAGAGAAGTTTCTCTTCAAATCCCTTGCCCAGCCTGCGATGGGATCCCTTGTTTTTTTCTTGCTGATGCGTTTGAGTTCTCTGTGGATTCTGGTTATTAAACCTTTGTCAGAGATATACCCTGCAAATATCTTCTCCCATTCTGAGGGCTGTCTGCTTTCTCTGCTTACTGTGTTCTTAGCTGTGCAGAAGCTTTTTAGTTTGATCAAGTCCCAGTAGTGTATTTTTGAAGCTGCTTCAATTGCCCGGGGGGTTCTCCTCATGAAATACTCACACAGACCAATTTCTTCAAGGGTTTTCCCTGCATTCTCCTCTAGTATTTTTATAGTTTCATGTTTTAAGTTTAAATCTTTAATCCAATGAGAGTCTATCTTAGTTAATGGTGAAAGGTGTGGGTCCAATTTCAGTCTTCTGCAGGTTGCCAGCCAGTTCACCCAGCACCATTTGTTAAATAGGGAATCTTTTCCCCACTGAATGTTTTTTTTTTTTTTTTTTTTTTTAAGAGCCTGTGCGCTTGGCTTTACCTGCCTGGGAAAGAGTTTCTATCTTCCTGAGCACGTAGCAGCAGGGAATGCCACAGAATCTTACCATTCTTATTTTTTTTTTTTTTATTGTTGGGGATTCATTCAGGGTACAATAAACCACGTTACACTGATTGCAATTGTTAGGCAAAGTCCCTCTTGCAATCATGTCTTGCCCCCATAAAGTGTGAAACACACCAAGGCCCCACCCACCTCCCTCCTTCCCTCTTTCTGTTTCCCCCCATCACCATAATTGTCATTAATTGTCCTCATATCAGAATTGAGTACATAGGATTCATGCTTCTCCATTCTCGTGATGCTTTACTAAGAATGATGTCTTCCATGTCCATCCAGGTTAATACGAAGGATGTAAAGTCTCCATTTTTTTTTATGGCTGAATAGTATTCCATGGTATACATATACCACAGCTTGTTAATCCATTCCTGGGTTGGTGGGCATTTAGGCTGTTTCCACATTTTGGCGATTGTAAATTGAGCTGCAATAAACAGTCTAGTACAAGTGTCCTTATGATAAAAGGATTTTTTTCCTTCTGGGTAGATGCCTAGTAATGGGATTGCAGGATCAAATGGGAGGTCTAGCTTGAGGGCTTTGAGGTTTCTCCATACTTCCTTACAGAAAGGTTGTACTAGATTGCAGTCCCACCAGAAGTGTAAAAGTGTTCCCTTCTCTCCACATCCACGCCAGCATCTGCAGTTTTGAGATTTTGTGATGTGGGCCATTCTCACTGGGGTTATCTCAGGGTTGTTTTGATTTGCATTTCTCTAATATATAGAGATGATGAACATTTTTTCATGTGTTTGTTAGCCATTCGTCTGTGATCTTTAGAGAAAGTTCTATTCATGTCTCTTGCCCATTGATATAAGGGATTGTTGGCTTTTTTCACGTGGATTAATTTGAGTTCTCTATAGATCCTAGTTATCAAGCTTTTGTCTGATTGAAAATATGCAAATATCCTTTCCCATTGTGTAGGTTGTCTCTTTGCTTTGGTTATTGTCTCCTTAGCTGTACAGAAGCTTTTCAGTTTAATGAAGTCCCATTTGTTTATTTTTGTTGTTGTTGCAATTGCCATGGCAGTCTTCTTCATGAAGTCTTTCCCCAGGCCAATATCTTCCAGGGTTTTTCCTATGCTTTCTTGGAGGATTTTTATTGTTTCATGCCTTACGTTTAAGTCCTTTATCCATCTTGAATCAATTTTTGTGAGTGGGGAAAGGTGTGGGTCCAGTTTCAGTCTTTTACATGTAGACATCCAGTTCTCCCAACACCATTTATTGAATAGGGAGTCTTTCCCCCAAGGTATGTTCTTGTTTGGTTTATCAAAGATTAGGTGGTTGTAAAATGTTAGTTTCATTTCTTGGTTTTCAATTCGATTCCAAGTGTCTATGTCTCTGTTTTTGTGCCAGTACCATGCTGTCTTGAGCACTATGGCTTTGTAGTACAGACTAAAATTTGGTATGCTGATGCCCCCACCTTTATTTTTGTTACAGAGAACTGCCTTAGCTATACGGGATTTTTTCCGGTTCCATACAAAACGCAGAATCATTTTTTCCAAATCTTGAAAGTACGATGTTGGTATTTTGATAGGAATGGCATTGAATAGGTAGATTGCTTTGGGAAGTATAGACATTTTAACAATGTTGATTCTTCCCATCCATGAGCATGGTATGTTCTTCCATTTGTTAATATCCTCTGCTATTTCCTTTCTGAGGATTTCATAGTTTTCTTTATAGAGGTCCTTCACCTCCTTCGTTAGGTATATTCCTAGGTATTTCATTTTCTTTGAAACTGTGGTGAAGGGAGTTGTGTCCTTAATTAGCTTCTCATCTTGACTGTTATTGGTGTACACAAAGGCTACTGACTTGTGGACATTGATTTTATATCCTGAAACATTATTGTATTTTTTGATGACTTCTAGGAGTCTTGTGGTTGAGTCTTTGGGGTTCTCTAAGTGTAAGATCATGTCGTCAGCAAAGAGGGAGAGTTTGACCTCCTCTGCTCCCATTTGGATTCCCTTTATTTCCTTGTCTTGCCTAATTGTATTGGCTAGAACTTCCAGCACTATGTTGAATAGTAAAGGTGACAGAGGACAACCTTGTCTGGTTCCAGTTCTAAGAGGAAAAGCTTTCAGTTTTACTCCATTCAGTAAAATATTGGCTGTGGGTTTGTCATAGATAGCTTCAATCAGTTTTAGAAATGTGCCACCTATGCCTATACTCTTCAGTGTTCTAATTAGAACAGGATGCTGGATTTTATCAAATGCTTTTTCTGCATCTATTGAGAGGATCATGTGATCTTTATTTTTGCCACTGTTAATATGGTGGATTACGATTATAGACTTGTGTATGTTAAACCAGCCTTGCATCCCTCCCACTGAATGTTTTTAATTGGCTTGTCAAGAATCAAATAGCGGTAAGTAGCTGGATTCATCTCTTGGTTCTCTATTCTGTTCCAGACATCTACTTCTCTGTTTTTCTGCCAATACCATGCTGTTTTGATCACTATCGGTTTGTAGTAAAGTCTGAGGTCTGGTAGTGTGATTCCTCCTGTTTTGTTTTTATTTCTGAGTAATGTCTTGGCTATTCAAGGTTTTTTCTGATTCCATATAAAATGAAGTAATGTTTTTTCAAGATCTTTAAAATATGACAGTGGAGCTTTAATAGGGAGTGCGTTGAAATTATATATTGCTTTGGGTAGTATGGACATTTTGATAATGTTGATTCTTCCCAGCCATGAGCATGGTATGTTTTTCCATTTGTTAACATTTTCAGCTATTTCTTTTCTTCGAGTTTCATAGTTCTCTTTATAGAGATCTTTCACATCTTTTGTTAGGTAAATTCCCAAATATTTCATCTTCTTTGGCACTACTGTGAATGGGATAGAGTCCTTAACTGCTTTTTCAATTTGACTGTTGTTGGTGTATATAAAGGCTACCGATTTATGAATGTTGATTTTGTAACCTGAGACGCTGCTGTATTCCTTGATCACTTCTAGGAGTTTTGTAGTAGAGTCCCTAGTGTTTTCCAGATACACAATCAT
The DNA here is from genome assembly GCF_027406575.1 of Nycticebus coucang. Lineage (NCBI taxonomy): Eukaryota > Metazoa > Chordata > Mammalia > Primates > Lorisidae > Nycticebus > Nycticebus coucang. Next base: position 52,793,357 of record NC_069792.1, read on the forward strand.
ATCATCTGCGAAGAGCGAGAGTTTGATCTCTTCTGACCCTATATGGATACCCTTGATCGCCTTTTCTTCCCTAATTGCGGTGGCTAAAACTTCCATTACAATGTTGAAAAGCAATGGAGACAATGGGCAGCCTTGTCTGGTTCCTGATCTGAGTGGAAATGATTCCAATTTAACTCCATTCAATATGATATTGGCTGTGGGTTTGCTGTAGATGGCTTCTATCAGTTTAAGAAAAGTCCATTCTAGACCAATTTTCTTGAGTGTTCTGATCGTGAAGGGATGCTGGATATTATCAAAAGCTTTTTCTGCATCAATTGAGAGAATCATATGGTCTTTGTTTTTTAATTTGTTTATGTGCTGAATTACATTTATAGATTTACGTATATTGAACCAGCCTTGACACCCTGGGATAAAACCAACTTGCTCATGATGTATAATTTGTTTGATGTATAATTTGTTTGATGCTGGATTCTGTTTGTTAGGATCTTGTTGAATATTTTTGCATCTATATTCATTAGTGATATTGGTCTATAATTTTCTTTTCTTCTTGGGTCTTTTCCTGGTTTGGGGATCAGGGTGATGTTTGCTTCATAGAACGTGTTGGGTAGTCTTCCTTCTTTTTCTACATTTTGGAACAGGTTGAGTAATATAGGTACTAATTCCTCTTTAAAGGTTTGGTAGAATTCTGACGTGAAACCATCTGGTCCCGGGCTTTTCTTTTTAGGGAGGTTTTGTATAGTTGATGCTATTTCTCAACTTGATATGGGTCTGTTCAACATTTCCACTTGATTCTGGTTAAGTCTTGGAAGGTGGCGTGCTTCCAAGTATCGGTCTATTTCCTTCAGATTTTCATATTTCTGAGAATAAAGTTTCTTGTAATATTCATTAAGGATTTTTTGGATTTCTGATGAGTCTGTGGTTATTTCGTCTTTGTTGTTTCTGATTAATGATATTAGAGATTTTACTCTTTTTTTGCTGATTAGGTTGGCCAGAGGTTTATCTATTTTATTGACCTTTTAAAAAAACCAGCTTTTTGATTTATTGATCTGTTGTATTATTCTTTTGTTTTCAATTTCATTTAATTCTGCTCTAATTTTGGTTATTTCTTTCCTTCTACTGGGTTTGGGGTTGGAATGTTCTTCCTTTTCCAGTTGCGTGTGATGTCCCATTAAGTTGTTAACTTCCTCTCTTTCTGTTCTCTTGAGGAAGGCTTGCAGTGCTATAAATTTCCCTCTTAGAACTGCCTTTGCAGTGTCCCAGAGGTTCTGATAGTTTGTGTCTTCATTGTCGTTTTGTTCCAAAAAATTGGCGATTTCCTTCTTAATCTCATCTCTGACCCAGCTATCCTTCAGCATAAGGTTATTTAACTTCCATGTTTTTGTATGGGTATGCAGATTCCTGTTGTTACTCAATTCAAGTTTTATTCCATGATGGTCCGAGAAGATGCATGGAGTAATTTCTATTCCTTTAAATTTACTGAGGTTAGACTTGTGACCTAAAATTCGGTCAATTTTGGAGTAAGTTCCGTGGGCTGATGAGAAGTATGTGTATTCAGTTTTGTTGGGATGAAATGTTCTGTAGATGTCTGCTAAATCTAAATATTGGATGTTTAGGTTTAAATCTAAGATTTCTGTGCTCAGCTTCTTTCTGGAGGATCGATCCAACACTGCCAAGGGAGTGTTGAAATCTCCGACGATTATGGAGCTGGAGGAAATCAAGTTACTCATGTCTGTTAGAGTTTCTCTTATAAATTGAGGTGCATTCTGGTTGGGTGCATAGATATTAATAATTGAGATCTCATCATATTGAGTATTACCCTTAACAAATATGAAGTGACCATTCTTGTCCTTCCTTACTTTTGATGGTTTAAAGCCTACTGTATCTGCAAATAAAACTGCAACACCTGCTTTTTTCTGATTACCATTTGCCTGAAATATGGATGACCATCCTTTCACCCTGAGTCTGTATTTGTCTTTTAAGTTAAGATGTGACTCTTGTATGCAACAAATATCTGGCTTGAGTTTTTGTATCCAGTCAGCTAACCTATACCTCTTTAGAGGACATTTTAAGCCATTCACATTGATGGAGAGTATTGATAAGTCTGGTGGAATTTTGGGTATCAAGTTTTTCAAAGGTCCAGTGGACATTTTTAATGCTTTCACCAGTGTGGAAGTTGGAGTTTGATCTGAAGTTTCTGAGTGAGTTTACTTTTGTGGTATAGGATTGGATTGGTCATTGTGGAGTATAGGTCTGAGAACATCCTGAAGAGCTGGTTTATTTATGGCAAATTTTTTCAACATATGAATGTCATTGAAGTATTTAATTTCTCCATCATAGATGAAACTCAGTTTAGCTGGATACAAGATCCTGGGTTGAAAGTTTTTTTGCTTTAGGAGCTTAAAAGTTGATGACCAGCCTCTTCTGGCTTGAAAAGTTTCAGCAGAGATATCTGCAGTTATTCTAATATTCTTACCTTTGTACGTTATAGTTTTCTTTCGCCGGGCTGCTTTGAGAATCTTCTCTTTCATGTTAACTTTAGTGAAGCTAATTATGATATGTCTGGGGGATGACTTATTGGGGTTGAATCGTGCTGGGGTTCTGAAGCTGTCTGCTATCTGAATTTCAGATTCTCTAGGCATGTCTGGAAAATTTTCTTTCATAATTTCATGCAGAAGGGCCTCTGTGCCCTCGGAGGCCACTTCATCGTTCTCAGAAATTCCTATAATTCTTATGTTGCTTTTTTTCGAATTATCTGAGAGTTTTCTGAGTGAGTGATCCGTTTTTGCTCTCCATTTCTCTTCCTCTTTGAGAGATTGGGAGCGTTCGAAGACTTTATCTTCAATGTCAGAAATCCTTTCTTCTGCTTGCTCCATTCTGTTACTGAGGGATTCTACTGTATTTTTCATATCTTTGAGGGCTGTAAGTTCTTGCTTCAGTGTGTCTAAGTCTTTGGTGGTTTTGTCTTTAAATTCGTTAAATGCTTGAGACAATTTTTGAATTTCTCCTCGAATTCCTAATTCCATTTTATTAATCTTGTCTGCAATCCAAATTCTGAATTCGATTTCTGACATCTCAGCCAGTTGTTTATGAATGGGATCTTCAATCACATCTGCCGTATCTTTTCTTGGGGGGGTTGATCTATTCTGGTTATTCATGTTACCAGAGTTTTTCCGCTGATTCCGCCCCATGGTTATTTTACTCCCTTTGGTTTTTCCCCTGGGGTTTTATCGAGGGCCTGCACAGTGTTGTGGCCTGAGAAACTGGGGCCCTGTCTGGTGTGGTGGAGCAAAGTGGTTCTGTCTTACTTTCAGCTGGTTTCTGTTCGATCCTATTGCAACTTCTACTCTGGCTTGAAGTCTCAGCTGTGTGGAAAAATCAGCAATTAAGTCACCCTGCCTGCCCACCTCTGGCCCCAGTTGGAAAAGGAGAATCAAACCTTCCTACAATCGCACACCCAGGGCACCACCTGAAAAGTCCTCAGTCTATTAGCCCAGTTCAAAAGGTCCAAATCAACTGTCTCAATCGGCACTTGTCTTGGGTGGGAGAGTTCAAGAGGTCTCTGGGAACTGGATCACAGGGGCCTGGCGACTCCTCTGACACAGCTCACCCCAGTGCAGCATGGAGTCAGGAGGAGCCACCCAGCAAACAGAGCAGTCTAGGAAGGTTGACGTCTCCTGCCCCACTTTGTCCCTCTGTTGGACCCAGTCACTGGTATCTCTGCAGATGGCTAACCCAGTTGCCTGCAGTGAACAGACACTCCAGGGGTTTGCACCTGCCTGAATCTCAAGGAAGTCTGCCAGGCCCCCGCAGACTGCTGCTATCTAGCAGGAGGAGATGGGGCCTGACATCTTTGAGTGTTTGATGCAGGTGATGGGAAGGAGGTGTTCACTCAGGCTTAGCCCCGTCCCTGATGGATGCTGCTAACAGAACAGAACAGAACAGAACAGACAACTTTGCGGGGTTCTGTCTCTGTTCCTGCTGAAATCGCCTACAGAAGACGGGCTGTTTTGAGTTCAAACGTCTTTGCTGCTGGAGATTTGCGTCCGAACACCTCTCTGGGTCGGCCCCGCCCTGGAAGCTTCCCGTGTTTGTGAGCCGTGTCAAGAAATCCCCCGCTCACCCGTGGCCTCCTCTGTTGCCCAGGGAGACAGGGGGTGTGGCCTCAGAATATCCAGAAGTGAGCGTTCTGCCGTTAAAGAAAAAACGGCTGTTGATCTACCTCCAGGGAACTGCTGCTCTGGTGTGGGCACTCAGGCGACCCTTTTCTCCTCTGTCCCGCGCCCCAGAGTCAGCACTGAGCGGCCGCAGTTTTTGCTGGGTCCACACCCCTCAAGAGATACCCCAAGAATCAGAACTCTTGGGGGATAGGCCCCCAGACCCCGATTGGGAGTTGGGGGGGGGGGGAGCTAGAGTTTCATTCAGTTTTACACAACACTATGGCCCGGGGAGGGCTCCTGCACTGCACCGCAGGGAAGTGCCGCCGAGGCTTGATATCCCCTCAGCAGAGTGCCCTCTCCTCACTCACGTGTCCCAGAGTCAGCGCTGACCTGACACAGCTCAGGCACTGTGCACTCCCCTCGAGAAATCACCCAAGGATCCGAACTCCTGGGGGATAGGCCCTCAGACCCCGAGTGAGAGTAGGGGCTCTCAGCTCTCAGCGGGGAAGCTAGAGTCTTATTCAGTCTTGTGCCCCGTAATGTTGTCCGGGGAGGGTTGCTGCACTGCACCGCAGGGAAGTGCCACAAGGCATGACTCCCCCTCAGCCTGGTGCCCTCTCCTCACTCGCGCGCCTCAGAGTCAATGCTGACCAGTCGCAACTCGGGGACTGTCCACTCCCCTTGAGAAATCACCCAAGGATCCGAACTCCTGGGGGACAGGCCTCCAGACCTCAGTGGGCTTGAGGGGAGCGCCGGGAGGGTTGCCGGCGAAGGATTCCCAAAGTTTTATTCAGTTTTATGCCTGGTAGGAGAACGCCACGACACCCCAGTAGGGGAGGTAGGTCCAGTTTTTAGAAGGTCTCTACCGTGGAGTGTAGTGGGAGGGCCTTTAATTTCTGCCCGCTTGTTTAATTGTGGGGCTCTTGAGCCGGTCTCATGGGGGAGGGGGACTCCCGTCCACTTGGTGGTGGATTTTGTACCTTTTGTTTGCATCCTTGTGATCACAACTTGCCTCAGCGGTGTTGATGTGCGTTCTTCAACCTTCTCTCTTGGTGAGGCTCAAGTCCACCAGGATACTTACTAAATTCCTGTCCCTTAACTCTCCTTCTGGACGGGAGCCTCTGTTGAAAGCTGGCTTCAGTCCGCCATCTTGTCTCCCTCCTTCACCACTTTTCATTTAGAAACATATAATGGTAATTTAGGGAGTAAAATTGTTCTGCATAATTATTTAATGGTAGTATAGTGCCAATTCCAGTGTAGGAGGTACTATAATTTATTTCATCACTACCATACTGTTAGATAAATAAATTGTTCGCAGTGTTTTAGTATGACATACAGTTCTGTAATGAGGATACTTTTACATGCATCTTGGCTCACATATCTGACTATTTCCTTAAAAAATATTTCTGGAATTTATCTTAGAAGCAGGATTATTGGTCCGAAGATTGAAATTCCAAAGCCTTTTATATTCATCAGTAAATATCCCTTGATATTTAATTTCCTTCCTTAGAGGTATACCACATATGAAAGCTTGATTTTCCCCACACCTACATTGCCCTATGATTTAATAATAATAAAAAAAAGACTTTACCATCACATGTCCTACATGAGTCCCACATGTCCTACATAGTTATACATAAAAATGGAAAAATATTCTTTCTAAAGTTCATTAAAAACATTCACAACCAGGAGTGGTGGTTCATGCCTGTAACCCTAGCACTTTGGGAGGCCAAGGGCAGAAGGATCGTTTGAGGTCAGAAGTTAGAGATAAGCCTGGATAAAGTTTGAGACCAGCCTAGGTAACATAACAAGACCAGGCCTTTGCAAAAAAAGTAAATAAATCATCTGGTATGGTGGTGTGCACTTGTAATTCAGGTACTCAGGGAGCTGAAGCAGGAGGATCACTTGAGCCTAGGAGTTCAAGGCTGCAGTAAGTCATGATTGTGCCATTGCACTTTAACATAGACAACAGAATAAGACCCCATTTGTTAAAAAAGAAAGAAACTGCATTCACACATTGAATGTGGATTTCTGTTGTTTAATAAAAAGAACAAATGTATGCTGCAACCCTATGTATGTGAAGTTAAACATTTTCTGAATAAAAATAAATGAATAAAAGAAATAGCAGTAGTAGCAATGATAACACTGCCACCTGGTATTTTTCACAGTGTTTCTATGAATCAGGCATTGTTCTAAAAGCATTACAAAAGTTAGCTTCTTTAATTCTCATAATAAGACACTTATAGAGATTTTTCAAAGAAACCTACAAAACTATGCCTATTTGTATTTATCCACTTATCTATGTACATATGTATTTATCTTTCTAGACAGGAATTTTTTTACATACTCGGAGCTTGTTTCTATGCCATCAAGACCAGAATCCAAACTTGTAGGATCATATTTCATGCCTAAATGGGCAGTATCTAATGTTGGGGTGGAAAATTTAATGATTGAAAGGTTATAGTCCATGCATGGAATCTCACTTTCCAAGTGGGCAAGATCAGGTTCCTTGTGTGGGGAAGACAACTTCTATGACTGAAATGTAAAGTTGGGTGTCTGGAGTGTCAGATTCTACATTTGTAAGGCTATGTTCCATGCTTGGAATTTAGTATTGAATACAAATGCCAGTGCTTTTAGGGTCAGGTTTCATGCTTGGAGCTTGAAATTCCATACATTAAATGGCAGAGTCCAAAAGTAGCATTCCATGTTTGGACATTGAAATTTCACATACGAACTGCCATGTTCCATGCCTGGAAGTAAAATTCTATAAATGAAGAGCCAAACCCAATGCCTGGAGAATGATTTTGTCATATTCAAAAAGCCAGGTTTATCCACTGATGTACCAGACATTGAGAGTCAGAGTCCCTATCTAGAGATCAAGCATTAAGACTATTTCAATCCTTGAAGGCCAGAGTTCAGACCTAGAGGGTTATAATCTATATGTGGTGGTCCAGATGACATGTCTAGAGATTCAGGTTCTACCCTACAAAGCAAGGCTCCAAACTTGGAAAGAGAAATTTCACATGGTTAGTAACTCATGACATATCTGAAAGCACTATTCCATTTCTAGAAGGCCAGGATCCATAGACAGAAGCCCAGGTTCTGTATCTAGGTTAAGTGGGTCTGTCTGGAGAGGCAAAATATAGTTCTGTAGGAACCTTCCTGCCTGAAAAATCAGAGTTTACACTTGTCTGGTCAGGGTCCATGTTTGAAGGGCCACATTAAACACTTGATAGGCTAATGTACATGCTCAGAGGGCTAGGTGACAGGTGGATCAAAGTTTATGCCTTAAGGTCTAGGTTTCATGTGAAGAACCAGATTTTATGCCTGGAAAGGAAAGAAGTCACAATGAGAAATCTTAAATCAATGTCTTAAAATACAGATTTCATAAATGAGGGTTGGCTGCTTATATATAGCTAGCTTTCATGCTTGGAAATCGACATTCCGTACATGGAATTCCCATTTCCAGGTTAAGGAGACCTTATTTCATTCTTGGTGAGTAATATTTCATATATGGGATGGCAGATTCCATAGTGTAAGGCTGTGTTTCATGCTTGGAGATTGAGGTTTCATATATGGGATATCAGGTTTCATGTCTGGGAGGTCAGTTTCCAAAACTTAGAGCAGGGTGGCACCTGTGGCTCAAGGAGTAGGGTGCCAGCCCCATATACCCAGGGTGGCCGGTTCGAACCTGGCCCTGGCCAAACTGCAACAACAACAACAACAAAAAAAAAAGAAATAGTTTAAACCAAAACTTAGAGCAGTAGGATATAGGCCTTCAGTTTAGGGATTTCAGGCTAGTCAAGGAAAGAGATATGAGCACAAGAGGCAGTAACACATGAGCTTTATGGTGTGATGCTTGGACAAGGTTGCATAGAGGGGAAGTTCCTACTGCATGAGTTCAACCAGAGGCCATGGTGAGTGTGCCATCATCCAGAAAAGGAGGAAAGCACAGTAACCTGGGCTTGGGGGATTGAAGAGGGAGATTATGGAGCCCTAGCTAATGTTCATTCAGCAGCATGGAATTTTCTGGGTCAGAAGGCCCAAAAGGGAAGTCTCCCCTTGTAGGACCTTATAACCATAAGGTTCTAGCTTATCAATGGCTAGCAGACATGGTGTAGTTTCATGAGGTATGAAAAGCAGGTAGGTTCTAAATCACCAAAAATTTGCCTGCTTGGGGGTAGTTTTTAAATACAGCAGAACCTCTATAAGTTGATCTCCCAGGGGACTATAACAAACTAGTCAACATATGAATATGGTCAACATATGAAGATGGTCAGCATAAGGACCTAGGCCTACCCTACTCATACATACATATGGTGCATGTCCAGTCTATGAAAATTAGGTCAACTTAAGGAGGTAGTCAAGGTAGGAAGATGGTCAACTTTGTAGGTTCTATTGTAATTAAATGTGTAAAAATTTAAGTGTAACACTGGTGAGCTTTTGAGCTAATGGTTCTCAGGCTGTAGTAAATAAATAAAGGGGTCAATACACAAAGATCATCTTTAATTTACATAGCACAACATCTATAACTGAACTTCAGATACTATGCTTGGATTTCCACTTTGCATACTTATAATATATTATGTTCCATGTTTAAAGATGAGATTATATACATAAAGGTGAAGGTTCCTTGTTTCTAAGAGCAGAATCCATATCTTGGAAACTATGATTAAAATGTTTGACATTTTGTGAGGAGTCACAGGCTCCACACTTATAAAGCCACATTACAGGCTTAGAGATTGAACTTCCACATGTAGAGTAGCATGTGCTATATGTGTGGATTCATGTTCTATGCACAGAATTTGAGACTTCATATGGCGAGTGCCAAGTTTAGCACTTAAAGATTCCATACTTGGAGACTGAAATCCCACACTGGGAGCGGCATGTTCTATACCTTGAAGCACAGTTTTATAAATGGAAGCCTAAATCCTGTGCGTGGAGAATTGTATTTCCACACATAAAAATCTAGGTTTTAACCTAGATAGCTAGTTCCAAATGTGGAAAATCAGATTCCATGTCTACGGTCAAGTGTCAAGACTGAAAGACCTTGTTTCTTTTGAGAAGTCATAGATTGGGTATTTCATGGCTAGATGATCATGTTTCATAGTTGGTAGACTATGGTAGACTATGGTAGACTATGTTGGTAGACATCCCTTAAGTTCAGAATACACTACTAGAAGGCTATTTCCCAAGCCTGAAGAAAAGAATGTCAAACAAGTAGGAAGTCATGGTTCACCTAGAAGGCCTAATTCCATGGCTAGAAGCTCTGATTGAGATTCCATGTGGAATTCTAGAATGCATGATTCTAGGAGAATAATTTTATATGTGGAAAGGCAGGATTTACGTTTCAATGCACTTTCCATGACTGTAAAATAAGTTTCCATACTTGAAGAATCAGCATCCTTATTTAAATAATGATATTCAACACTTACAGCACCAATGTTCATCCTTAGAGTGTTAGGTTCCACCCTAGGAAATATAGATTTCAAGATGGTAGAGCTAATTCTCATATGGAGAACCAGCTTTTTATTCCTTGAAAGGCAGAATTCATACCTGGTACTAAATCAATGACTGATACTCCAGACTTCATACAAGAAGTGCCAGGTTCCAAGCCTGAGTGATCTAGGTCCTTATTTTGGATAGCCAATTTCTATGTGTCAAATGCCAAGCACAAAGTTTAGATTGCCATATTCCATGTTTATAAGACCAACTTTAATGCTTGGAGAATAAAATTCCACACATGCAGTGCCAGGTTTCCATTCATGTGAGGGCAGGCTGTGTGCTTGGAGATTGAGAGTTTATAGATGGAATGCCAGGTTCACTGCCTTTAAAATAAGTTTCTATACTCTGGAGAGCCAGGATTTCTGACTAAAGTGTCAGATTCTGTGTCTTTAATGCCAAATTTTTCACAGGAAGGCAATGGTCACTTTTAAGGATTAGAATTTCATGCATAGTATGTCAGGATTGATGCTTGTAAGGCCAGGTTCCATTTTAGAGATTGAGATTCCATGTATAGTGTACCATGTTCCACACTTACAGGATAAAGTCCATGATTGGACATAAGAGTTTTCTCCCATAGGATACTAAGTTACTTATTTGTAGGGCTGATTTCTATGCTTGGAGATTGAAATTGCATGTACGGAAGTTAGGTTTCATGCAGTAGTGTCAGGTTCCACATATGGTGGGATAGGTAGCATGCCTAGGAAATAAGGTTCCACGACTTGGACAGCTAAAGACTGTGATTGAAACACTAGTTTCCCTACTGGACTGCCAGGTCCTACAAACTGCAGGCTCTATTCCATATTCATAGTCTGAGATTCTACACATCGAGATCCAGAATCCCTGTTTGAAGAGTTATGTTCAATACAGGGAGCCTAGAGAGTCCACACTTGGAATACTAGGTTCTATAATTGGAGATTGACATTTTATACATTTTTCAAATTCCATGTCTTGGAGACTAGGCTCTGTGACTTAGATGGTGTATGCCTGTGAGTGACAACGAACTTTATAGATGCCTAAATGCCATAATCCACACGTCTGTGGTCAAGTATTGTATTTGGATACTGAAAATCTATACACAGAGTGCCAGATTCCAACATTGTTGGTCCATGTTGTCTAAATGCAATTTTATATTTCATACATGCTAAGAAAAGTTCTGTGCTTACAAATTTAGAATCCATTTGGTAGTAATAAATTCCATGATAGGAAACAAGTTTGCATGTTTCAGGGAGCCAAATTCTGAGAGTTAAACTTCACTTTCTTTTTCTGGAGTGGTAAGTTTAAAACACAAAGCCAAGTTACACATTTGAAGATTAAGATTCCAAACATGTACCGTGTTGCATATTATTGGGGACAAGGTCCAAATTGAAGATTAAAATTCCACATATAGAATGCCAGGTTCCATTCTCTTGAGGTCGTATTTCATGTCTAGAGATTGACAATTCACACATGACATGCCAATTTCCATGATTCTAAGGTTCCTTGTTTGGAGGTTAAAACTCTATACACTAAATGCTATTCTCTCCAAGCTTTTAGGAAGAAGTCCATACTCCCAGGTTGAGAATAAATATGTGTATTTAAAATTTCATGCCTGAAGTAAAATTTCTCTGCCTTGGAAAGCCAACAGCTATATCTCATATTCATGTTCAATGTCTGGAGTGCCAAGTTAAACCCAAATAAAACTATGCTCCATGCTTGCAGTTTGAGATTGTAAATATGGACGGCCTGGTTTTATGCTTATTGGAGCAGGTAAACTGGCTGTATAGATTCCACATATGAAATGTTAGTTCTCATTTTAATTGGACAATGTTCCCTTCATGGACTTTGAGATTTCAGACATGAAATTCCAGGTGCCATGCCTTTGGATCCTAGTTTTTGGTTGGAGATTGGAACTACACAGGTAGAGCATCAGTACCATACTTTTAGGGTCTGATGCCATTTTTAAGGACTGAGATTTTAGACATAGAGTGTCATGTTACATGATTTTATGGCTAGGTTATGTGCTTGGAGATTGATATTTCACACACAGAATGCCAGGTTAAATTCTTGTTGGGCCAGATTTCACATATAGAGATTGAGATTCCACATAGAGTGAAAAGTGTCAAGCTTGTAGAGCCAATTTAAATTCTTGGATACTGAGATATTATCCATGTGGCAAATAGTACTATGCATAGCCTCACTTATTGTAGAGCCAATTTGCATGATTCAAATACTGAATTCCACATCCTGAGTGTCTGGTTCAGTACACATAAGGCTGTGTCTGTCGCATGCATGGAGATTGAGATTCCACACTTGGAACACTAGATTCCATGCTCATGGGCCCATTTTCTACCTTGGATCTGTGATTTCACATCAGAGTGCCAAGTTTCATGGTTATAAGTTCAGGTTCCATGCTCAGAGGTTGAGAGTCCTCAAATGGCATGCCAGGTTCCTTGTTTTTCATGCCAGTGTAAGTGCCCAGAGATTAAAATTACCCAAGTAGACTACCAAGTTTCATGCTTATAGTGCATAGAGATTTATATTCCTTACATAATATGTTAGTGTGCTTGGGATGCCATAACAAAATACCACAGACTGGGTGATTTAAATAACAAAAATTTATTTCTTAAAGTTTATTTCTGTGAGCATCTAGAAGGGCCCACAAATTCAGCCTCTAGTGAGGGTTTTGTTCCTGGCTTTCAGAAAGCCACCGTCTTGCTCTGTTCTTAGATGATCTTTCCTCTGTGTCTTATCAGATTAGGGCCCCATCCTTATAGACTTATTAACATTAATTACTTCATTAAAGGCCCTAATCTCCAAATACGGTCACATTGGGGGTTAGGGCCTCAACATATGAATTTGGAAATGACAACATTTAGTCTATAAACACATGGTAGGTCAGATATGATTCCTTGGAGAGGAGTTGCCATGTTTTGAAGAGACAATGTATATGACTGAAATGCCAGTTTTCATGTCTGGAATGCCAGGTTTTGAAAATATGGCCAACCAGGTTTCATCCTTTTAAATCACACTTGAAGCATCCACTTCTGTGTTTGTAGGTCCAGGCTCCATGCTTAGACATTGTTGTTCCACATATAGAATGCCAGCTTATGTACTCATAAGGCCATATTTCACCCTTGGATGCTGAGTTTTCATGTATAAAATGCCAGGTTCATGTTTGTATGGCCAGTTTTCACGCTTAGAAATTGAGATTCCATATAAGGAATTCCAAATTCCTAGTCAGGGAGACCACAAACCATATGTGGAGAGCCAAAATCTATGAGACAAATACATGTTTCCATGTCTTGGGTGCCAAGGTCCACCTTATGAGATCATGGTTCATGTTTGGAGATTGAGAATCCACACACGTGGTACAATTCTTTATGCTTGTAAGGCAGGATTCCTACTTGCACACTGAGATTAAATACTGCGAATCCAGCACCCATGACTTGGAAACTAGTTTTCAAGTTTGGAAAGTACATTTGTATGACTGAAATAGAAGATTATACATCTGGAGTGTCATGTTTGATGCTTGTGGAGTCAACTTCCATGCTTTGAGATTGACAATCCATATGTTAGGTGCCACCTTCTGGACTTGCAAAGCTAAGTTTTATGCATGGGATTTGAGAGTCTACAAACTGCACCCTAGATTCTATGCTTGTTGGGCCAGTTTTAATGTTTAGATATTAAGCGTGAATGTGTGTAGTGCAAAGTTACCTGCCTGGGAAACATGAGATCATATTTTAGAGACAATAGCTGTAAGTCAAATATCATGTTCCAAGTTTGAGGAAGCACATTTACTACACGTAAGTCCATATTCCATACATGGAGATTATTCTGACTCTATGCATGGAATGCCAAGTTGCACATTTGTAGGGTCAGATTCCATGACTGGCAATTGTATTTCCATGTATATTGTGACAGGTCCACACTGTAGAGTCAGGATCTTACTCTGAGATTGAGATTCCACAAATGGAGTGTTATTTTTCATGCTTGTAGCACCAAATTTGATGTTTGGAGATTGAGAGTACATATGTGTAGTGCAAAGTGGCTAAGACTCCTTATGTTGTATAGTCAATATCTATTCCATATCCAGATGTGTAAGAGTCCAGGTTCCACACTTATAGAGCCAAATTTTACACTTGAAGGACCAAAATTCACATATCGAGCTACATTCTATGACTGGAAATTCAGATTCCATACTCAGAGGTCTGGGATCCATGATTGCAGGGCCACATTCTATACTGAGAGGGCCATATTTCATGCTTAGAGCACCAGTTTCCACTCCTGGAAACTAAACCCATGCCTGCAGGGCTGAGTCTTATGTGGAAAACCAGATTTTATAGGCTAAATTCACAAGTAAAAACCGTGAACTGATGTCTAAAAGAACAGGTTCTATAATTGATCAGATTCAATTTAGGCTCACATTCCACACCTGGAGTTTGACGTTACTTATTTGTAAAGTCAAATGCTATGTTTAGAGCCATGTCTCATGCTTTGAGTATAAGATTTGGTGTCCACTTTTCCCAACTGGATGTCACGCTTCATGCTGGGGAGGCTGCGTTAAGCACCCGAAAGCCCAACCTCCTCGCTTGTTGTTCCTGGTGTGCAAGTTCCATGTATGCTATGCATGTACCATAGTTCCATAGTATGAAGGCAGTGACTGCAGAGCCTCTTTCCATGTCTGGAAGGCCAGATTTCATACTTGGAAGGACAGAATTCATGCCTGGGGGGCCAAGTCCACATATCTATGGCATATTCTATGAATGCATACAAGTTTCCATATCCAGAGCGTCTCTTTCTACATAGGAGGGTAAAAATGCTTGGGTCCAGGTTTCGTGCCCGGGTGAGAACTTGAAGGGAGTCATTCCATACCTGCAAGCCAGATTCTCTGATTCAAGAATCAGGTTCTTATGAATGGAAAGCCATTCCCAGGCCTGAAGGACCAAGTCTGAAATTGGATTGCCTGGTTTCATGGCCAGAAGGCTAGAATTCATGCTCTAAACACAAGCAGTCCACCCACAGCTATGCTCTAGCTGAACAAGAACATTTACCTCCAAATTTATTACTACAGAAATGGCTATTGTAATTGCCAAATTGAGACTGCATTGTGACATAAGTGACCTAAGAATGAGCAGAAAAATTATAAGGCCTGCCAGGAGTTTTTATGCAATGGCACAGTAAAAAATGCCCCCAGTGAAAAAATTTCAAGGCGAAAAGGGAAGACAAATGTATTTTGGTTGAATACTTCCAATTGTGAGGGTCTCATTTAGTAGTCTGATGATTACTGAATGTGAATCATGAGTCAGGTACTTGGTTAAGTCTGTTTTACCATTTAGTTCCATGGGATATATCCTATTATTTGGCAGGTGTGAAGACTGAGACACCAAGAGTTTTACTGATTTTCCCAAAATCTCCTAGCTGATGTAACAATAGAGCAAGGAAATGAACTCTGCTACACTTAATGTACCTTAAATGATAATATGCTAAGTCTGCAGCATTGAATGAGCCCCCAAATGAGGAGTTAGTACTAATTCTCTGTCTGCACAGCCAGCCTCACTTCCTCTGTGGTAAGAGGCTCACAGCCTACATTATGAACTGCAAAATAATCTTAAATGGTATAAGAACGAAATGGTATACCAACTCCAATAAGTATTCCTTGTGGCAATTAAACACACAAGTTTCATTCTGCTTCAGAGGTACAAATTTATGGAATGCACACAGTGTAGTATTCATAATTAGTTCTTATAAGCAATTTTCATCCCTGAATTATTTTATAAAATTAACTAATTAATCTTTACCATATCCTTTAGAGAGATATAACATGCTGTCAGCAAAAAGCCTCTGTCATGGAACTCAAAATCTTTTATGAATATTCTACATAGTGATAAGTAGGCTCCAGGCACTGCAGACAACACACACACTGACACTGAGAATGGGAGGATTCATTCATTCCCTAAGCAAATGTTTATTCAGTGTCATTACTAGAAATCTATGACTGTGGGGGTGAAGTCCCTGGGAGGTGAGATGTTGTCTACTTGGCTGAATATAGTAGAGACCATGACTGGGGTGCTGTCTTTAGAAGGGACAACCAATCCCCCCAACCTCTTTGACCTAAATATAGAATTACTCTCATGAGGGCAGCTCACCCAAGTGCAGAGGGTTCTTCTTTCCTCACATTTTCTAACCTGCAGAGTTTATTTCTGACTTGGCTCAATAACACTGATTGCCTTGAATTTGTAGTGCAGGCCCCCAGGGTTTGCATTCCATGATGCTTCCCACTGCCACATGATGCTTCCCACTGCCACATCTCCCCATTCATTTTCGGTCCTCTATTTCACCCTCAACTACAGTTTGAAAAAAATCAACCACCCCAAGCCCAGAGATCTGAAGATTAGTATTCGATCATCTGTCATACTAGCCTAGCACCAAAGAGCTAATACTTTTTTTAAAACTCAGCTCATGGCTTGTCTTAGGTAAGGTTCCCTAGAGTACAGTCTGTAAAAAAGACATTTGTGTAATTTATAGTTGAATTGCTCTCAGGAAAAACCAGGCAGGGAGTGCGAAAATGAGAATAGCACAGGAATTGGAGCTATGAGTGGGGGAGAAGTCAAGTTTCAGTTTGATTTCCTGACCACAGGGGCACAATTCTCATCCCAGAGCTAAAGATAGGCTAATTATGTCCACATAAGTCAGTCATTGGCTATGAGCCACACTCAACAAGGGACCAAGTCCACAACTGGGATGCCTCTTGGTGAGGTGGCTTTCATCAACAAAAGGATTTGTTTGTTCAGCAGTCAACACCTGCAGTCCCCGGGGACAATGCACTGGTCTGGTAAAGGGACCTGGGCAGGGCACTGCCACCATTTGCTTCAGTCCATCTTACACAACTCAGATCCACTTGTTTCTTGTGTTTTCTCAATGGACGTATACTCAAAGCTTCTTCTGGATTCTGTTTAGTCATAATTTCTGGGTAAACTTACAAGAGGAGGATTAGTGAGAAAAGCTACAGCCCTGCTATTACAATTGGTCTGGAAGATGCAACTGAAGCTCACAATCACACTTCTTTACCACAATTCTGCATTTCTTTTTCCCCTGGCTCCTCCTTCTGATGGTCTAGGTGACTTGCCTTCTGGATGGCACATTCCGGAGGGTTCTGAGCCCTTATTGTGACAGGGTTGTATTTGCCAATTTTAATTAAAATTAAATTGGGCTCGGAAGTATCCTGAGGGATGCCCAGTGGGTAGCATGCTCACCAAGTGTGTTTCTCCTTGCCTATCTTATAAAATTCTAGTCCAGGCTCCTCACAGTGATCTGTACAGTATCTCATTTCTTTGTCTCCTGGTCTTGTGGAACAAAGATCCCAAAGTAAACAGGTAGCAGCCACAGCTTTGGGTTAAGGGAGACTTTTGCTAAGTCCTTTGGTGAAAGTTTTCCCAGAAAGGGTCTAGGATCTTTTTTCCTAAGGAGCCTCAACCTATAATGATAAGAAATACAAAATTTCCAAGCAGGTCCCTGAGGAACAATGGTAACAGGGGCTGTTTCTGCATCTTATTTTATAGATTCATGTGTTCTTTCTAATGCAGGGGTGTCCAACCTGTGGTCTGTGGGTCACATGTTGATTGCGTGAGGACTTTATTGTTTATTTGTAGTGTCCGATATAATAAATATGCACAGACCTTTTTTCCCCCTAATATCATGTAATGGATGATGAATTCAAGCATAGACAGCATCCTGAAGGGGAGAGTGCTGCGTCTGTAAGCTGGTGTGCTGCAGAAGGTGTGGATTCTGTTGTTGTGTGTCCTCTGCTGCACCTCTTTTGCTGTATTCTGGTGACAGTACTGGTTGAAACACTGTTGAAAGAAAAGACATCCCCCCCCGCCACTATTGCCTCAGGAAGAAGTGCTGCCCTTTGTAGCATAGATGGGTTCCATATAGTCACCATGCTACCAATTGTCAGATTCATCTCCTTGAAGGATGATCCCGTATCAAGGGCTTGCCCTTTCTTATCGGTCAGATATTAACACCGGTATTGGCTTGATTGGCACTGGTGAGAAGGCACCTATACTTTTTGGCCCATGCACAGCCTCTGTTTTTACTACCATGATTACCCCATTGATAAGCACATTGTACAAGCACAGGATGGGCAAGGACAGAGCCAGCAGGCCAGCAATTCTGTGCCTCATCTGCCCTGCACGCTTTCTGGTGGGCATCGGTGTGAAATACAAAGATATTCACACTGTGCACTCACTTCCTAGATACACCCAGGTGGGTCTTCCCTAGATCTGCTTGTCCCCAGTCTTCTCACCTTGTTTCTTCCAAGCCCCCAACCAGCCAGTGAAACCATTTGCCACTGCCCATAATTCTGTACATCCTCAACTTGGGACATTTTTCTTTCCACATAAATAGATAATGAGGTTCTCTGCCCCCAAAGCTCTGTTCCTTAGCAGGAGCTCATCTACCCAACCCTTTTTGGGGTCACTCTTAAGTTTTATCTTATCATCAATCTATTATTTTGTTAGCACAGGCCGGGTTTAAACCTGCCATCCTCGGTGTATATGGCTGGTGCCGTAACCACTGTGCTACAGGCGCCGAGCCCTAAGCCTGGACGACTTCTGTCATCCGAGTTTAGGGAGCCTCATGTGGACCATAGTGTCAGCTGAGGGAGGGGTGTTGGTTCAACAGTGCTGGATGTATGGGATATGGCTCACCTGTTCTTGTAGATTAGTTTCGCCTTCTGGACATGCTTAAGTTCAGTCCCAGATATCCCTATTCCTCTTTATGATGGATTTATGTTGATAATATGACACAATGAGTCGTATCCCATAATCAGAAGCTCAGTATCTATGAGGGCTCATAAGCTGGCCAAAGATACAACGTGGCCTTCTCTCAGAACTCTGGGTGCCTAGTAATCTGATCCTCCTGTTAGGCCTTGCTAGAAATCCCACACAGACAGCTCCCTTGCTGTGGCATCTGCTGTGTCACATGGCCCACTTGTCAGGGCTGCCTGTACTATAGTCTAGATGTGCTACAGAGTACTTATATATATTCTGAATAACATATATATTATGAATTTCACTCAAAACAATAGGCTTCCATTTAATCTGATGGATGGTTTGAACCAGTTTTTCCGCAAGAAATATTTACTTACCTTATGATCCAGCAATCCCCCTGTTGGGTATATATATATCCAAAGGAGGGGAATTCAGCATATTGAAAAGATATCTTCACTCCCATGTTTATTGCAGCACTATTCATAATAGCCAAATTTTGGAATCAACCTAAGTGTTCATCGATGGATAAATAGATAAAAATTTTTGATTCATATTGGCAATGGAATATTATACAGCCACAAAAAGAATGAAATCCTGCCATTTGTAGCAACATGGATGGGACTGGAGAACATTATGCTAAGTGAAATAAGGCAAACACAGAAAGACAAATCTCATATGTTCTCATTCATATGTGGGAACTAAATATTGAAAACAATTGATCTCATGGAGACAGAGAGTAGAATAATGGTTACCAGAGGCTGAGAAAAGTAGTGAGGAAAGGGGATAAAGTGGAAATGGTTAATGGGTTCAAAAATATAGTCATATAGAATAAAAATATTTGATAGAACAATAAAGTGATGATAATTAACCATAAGTTAGAGTATACTTTAATATAACTCAGAGAGTGAAATTGAAATATTACTAACACAAAAAATTTTAGCTATCTGAAGTTATGAATACCCCAATTACCCTGATTTATTAATTCCTATTTTATGCATGTATCAAAACATCACATGTATCCTATAAAGAGGTACAACCATTATATGAGAAATGTACTCTGCTTCCCAAACCCAAAGAGGTGTTTTTGGTGTTGTTCATTCTTAGTGGTCATAGGGACAAGGAATAATAATAACTGTTCTTTTACCATGAAGGCAATGATTGGCATACTCACCACCACTAGAAGTTTTTCTAATGTGACATGATTCTGAAATATTTTAAGATTTAGCTCTCATCCTCTGGAGCATGTGTCTTATAAGGAAGAGTACTTGCCAATTCCTTCTCATTAGTTCCAAATAAAATGATGACAGTGATATAATGGACCTGAGTTACAATCCATGGAATATTCAGAGGATCTGGAAGATTTTAAAGTTGTAATGGACATCAGAAGAGTTAACTAGCACTGGAACAAAACCATGAATATATGCTCCTGTACATCCACTCACACCACATGGGATTGTGAACAGTTTCTGCTCTTCCTTCTTGATCACTGGAGCAGGATGCATTTGCCAGATCAATAGCCATATATCATATACTAGAGGCTATATTGATCTCTTTTAGTAGTGACAGTATGTTTGGCACAGATGGCTATTTGGCTATATTTACTGTGTCTACTTTTATCTACCATGATCTATTCAGTTCTTTAAGAGGCCAGCTTGATGAGTTAAATAAGGATGTGATGGACTTCACCATACTTACATTTTTTTTTAAGTCTTTGAGAATGTCACTAATACCTGCCATGCCACTATCATGTGACACTATTTTTGATTTATTATTTTGGCTTGAAAAGTTTCAGGGGATTCTACTTGGCCCTTCCTACTCTCATAGCTCTTCTTCCATAGGGCAGGGAACAAATGGGACAATTCTGCTGACTGCTAAATGTGTCCCACTTATGAGTTGGGAAAACGATCACTGGGTGACTCTGTGGACCAAGGGCACCACTGAGTAATATACTCTACTTACTATCTAATCTCCATTTATTGCCTTAGTAATGTAGAGGGAGATGCTTGTTATGGCAGTTAGAGTCTCCAGGTGTGAGTGTCACCTCAGACTCCATATACAATAACCTTCGGAATATAAATACTTCGCTGGGTGCGGTGGCTTATGCTTGTAATCCCAGCACTGTGGGAGGCTGAGGAGGGAGAATTGCTTGATCTCAGAAGTTTGAGACTCACCTGAGCGAGAGGGAAACCCCAACTCATGGAAAAAATGGAAAAGCCCAGCCAGGCACTGCAGTGAGTGCCTGTAATCTGTAAGTGACTTCCAGAGTCTGAGGCAACAGGATGCCCACAGACCGAGTCTGAGGTTTGCAGTGAGTTACGATGCCTCTGCACTGTTCAGAGGCATAGGGTGGGACTCTGTCTCAAAAAAAATTAATTAAATAAAATAAAAAAGAAAATATTAACACTTTCAGTGAACAATTATACGGTAAATATTGGTAGGCCCCTTTGGAGGAATGATTCGGAATTAGCACCTGCTATACTATTGCAGTGTTCTTTATACACAGCAACCTAGACCCATTTTTTAATTGATGATTTCTGAGAACTGTCTTTAGTCTAAAACCTGGTAAGGAATGATGCCTTCCCTTTGGGGAGCTTGCATGTGCATGGGTGTGTATCCTGTAGGCTATCCATATGTCTTGCCTGTGAGAACACCATGTTTATAAGCCATGTCCATAGACTCTTGAAGGTCAGGTACCCTTGGCCACCATTCTGACCTTATTTCCTGTGACAATAATTATATTCATCTTGTCTCCAATAGTTACTGTTATTGCCTGACTTGTACTATTCTGAGATCCATTATTCCCACTGTTACTAAGGTGAATGGTTCTGTAACAATGTTTCCTACTGTTACAGAGGATGGCCACCACTGAGCTTGTCAATGATGATAGTATATCCCTTTCCAGAGCACTCCTTGCCTTAATAAATGGATGTTCTTTGGGCCTTCCCAAGAGAGTCAGCTAGTAAATATTTCAATCTAACATAATAAATCCACTCTAGCATATTCACTTCTCTAAATTTTTTGATCCCTGCCTAAATTGCCTCATAGTATTCTTTTTCTTTCCTTTTTCTTTTTTTTATTGTTAAATCATAGCTGTGTACATTAGTGCAATCGCCTGTACCCATTCTAAGATGCACCATACATGTGGCCCCACTCATTACCCTCCCTCCACTAAAACCTCCCCCCTCCCTTCCCCTTCCTTGGCCCTTTCCCCATAGTCTTGTGCTATAGTTGGGTTATAGTCTTCATGTGAAAGCTATAATTTAGCTTCATAGTAGGGCTGGGTACATTGGATACTTTTTCTTCCATTCTTGAGATACTTTGCTAAGAAGAATATGTTCCAGCTCCATCCATGTAAACATGAAAGAGGTAAAGTCTCCATCTTTCTTTAAGGCTGAATAGTATTCCATGGTATACATGTACCACAATATGCTAGTCCATTCGTGGGTCAATGGGCACTTGGGCTTCTTCCATGACTTAGCAATTATGAATTGGGCTACAATAAACATTCTGGTACAGATGTCTTTGTTATATTGTGACTTTTGGTCTTCTGGGTAAACCTAGTAAAGGAATTATAGGATCGAATGGCAGGTCTATTTTTAGGTCTCTAAGTATTCTCCAAACATCCTTCCAGAAGGAATGTATTAGTGGGCATTCCCACCAGCAGTACAGAAGTGTGCCCTTTCCTCCACATCCATGCCAACACTTCTGGTTTTGGGATTTTGTTATGTGGGCTACTCTTACTGGGGTTAGGTGATATCTCAGAGTAGTTTTGATTTGCATTTCTCTGATGATTAAGGATGATGAGCTTTTTTTCATGTGTTTGTAGATTTTGCGTCGGTCTTCTTTAGAGAAGTGTCTCTTCATGTCTCTTGCCCACCCTGAGATGGGATCACTTGTTCTTTTCTTGTTAATATGTTTGAGTTCTCTGTGGATTCTGGTCATTAGACCTTTATCGGAGGTATAACCTGCAAATATTTTCTCCCATTCTGAGGGCTGTCTGCTTGCTTTACTTACTATGTTCTTGGCTGTGCAGAAGCTTTTTAGTTTGATCACGTCCCAGTAGTGTATTTTTGATACTGCTTCAATTGCTGGGGAGTCCTCCTCATAAAATATTCACCCAGGATGATTCCTTCAAGAGTTTCCCCTGCACTTTCTTCAAGTATTTTTATAGTTTCATGTCTTAAGTTTAAATCTTTTATCCAGTGAGAGTCTATCTCAGTTAATGGTGAAAGGTGTGGGTCCAGTTTCAATCTTCTGCAGGTTGCCAGCCAGTTCACCCAGCACTATTTGTTAAATAGGGAATCTTTTCCCCACTGAATGTCTTTAATTGGCTTGTCAAAGATCAAATAATGGTAAGTAGCTGGATCCATCTCTTGGTTCTCTATTCTGTTCCAGACATCTACTTCTCTGCTTTTGTGCCAGTACCATGCTGTTTTGATCTCTATGGATTTATAGTACAGTCTCAGGTCTGGTAGCGTGATTCCTCCTGCTTTGTTTTTACTGCTCAGTAATGTTTTGGCTATTCAAGGTTTTTTCTGATGCCATATAAAATGAAGTATTATTTTTTCAAGATCTTTAAAGTATGACAATGGAGCTTTAATAGGAATTGCATTAAAATTATATATTGCTTTGGGCAGTATGGACATTTTAACAATGTTGATTCTTCCCAGCCATGAGCATGGTATGTTTTTACATCTGTTAACATCTTCAGCTATTTCTTTTCTTAGAGTTTCATAGTTCTCTTTGTAGAGATCTTTCACGTCCTTTATAAGGTATACTCCCAAATATTTCATCTTCTTTGGCACTACTGTGAAAGGAATAGAGTCCTTGACTGTTTGTTCAGCTTGGTTATTGTTGGTATATATAAAGGCTACAGATTTATGGGTGTTGATTTTGTAGCCTGAGACATTGCTATATTCCTTGATCACTTCTAAAAGTTTTGTAGTAGAATCCCTAGTGTTTTCCAGATATACGATCATATCATCTGCGAAGAGTGAAAGTTTGATCTCTTCTGACCCTATGTGGATACCCTTGATCGCCTTTTCTTCCCTAATTGCAATGGCTAAAACTTCCATTACGATGTTAAAGAGCAATGGAGACAATGGGCAACCTTCCCTGGTTCCTGATCTAAGTGGAAATGATTTCAATTTAACTCCATTCAATACAATATTGGCTGTGGGTTTGCTGTAGATAGCCTCTATTAGTTTAAGAAATGTCCCTTCTATACCAATTTTCTTAAGTGCTCTGATCATGAAGGAATGCTGGATATTATCAAAAGCTTTTTCTGCATCAATTGAAAGAATCATATGGTCTTTATTTTTAAGTTTATTTATGCATTGAATTACTTTTATAGATTTATGCATATTGAACCAGCCTTGAGACCCTGGGATAAATCCGACTTGGTCATGGTGAATAATTTTTTTGATGTGTTGTTGGATTCTGTTTGTTAGGATCTTATTGAGTATTTTAGCATCTATATTCATTAGTGATATTGGTCTATAATTTTCTTTTCTTGTTGGGTCTTTCCCTGGTTTGGGGATCAAGGTGATGTTTGCTTCGTAGAATGTGCTGGGTAATATTCTTTCTTTTTCTATATTTTGGAAGAGGTTTAGTAGTATAGGTACTAGTTCTTCTTTAAATTTTTGGTAGAATTCTGAGGTGAAGCCATCTGGTCCTGGGCTTTTCTTTTTAGGGAGATTTTGTATAGTTGATGCTATTTCAGAAGTTGATATAGGCCTGTTCAACATTTCCACTTCGTTCTGGCTAAGTTTTGGTAGGTGGCATGCTTCCAGGTATTGGTCGATTTCTTTCAGATTTTCATATTTGTGAGAGTAGAGTTTCTTGTAGTATTTGTTAAGGATTTTTTGAATTTCTGAGGGGTCTGTTGTTATTTCATCGTTACCATTTCTGATTGATGAAATTAGAGATTTTACTCTTTTATTCCTGGTTAGGTTGGCAAAAGGTTTATCTATTTTATTGATCTTTTCAAAAAACCAGCTTTTGGATTTATTGATCTGTTGTATAATTCTTTTGTTTTCAATTTCATTTCATTCTGCTCTGATTTGGGTTATTTCTTTTCTTCTGCTGCGTTTGGGGTTGAAGTGTTCCTCTTTCTCCAGTTGCTTGAGATGTTCCATTAAGTTATTGACTTCCTCTCTTTCCATTTTCTTGAGGAAGGCTTGCAGTGCTATAAATTTCCCTCTTAGGACTGCCTTTGCAGTACCCCAGAGGTTTTGGTAATTCGTGTCTTGATTGTTGTTTTGTTCCAAAAATATGGTGATTTCCTTCTTAATCTCGTCTATAACCCATGTATCCTTCAGCATAAGGTTGTTTAGCTTCCATGTTTTTCTATGGGTATGCAGGTTCCTGTTGTTATTGAGTTCAACTTTTATTCCATGATGGTCTGAGAAGATGCAAGGAATAATTTCTATTTTTTTAAATTTGCTGAGGTTAGATTTGTGGCCTAGGATGTGGTCAATTTTGGAGTATGTTCCGTGGGCTGATAAGAAGAATGTGTATTCAGTTTTTTTGGGATGAAATGTTCTGTAGATGTCTGTTAAGTCCAGATGTTGAATGGTTGAGTTTAAATCTAAAATTTCTTTGCTTAGCTTCCTTTTGGAGGATCTATCCAGGACTGCTAAAGGGGTGTTAAAATCTCCAACTACTATGGAAGTGGAGGAAATTGAGTTGCTCATGTCTGTTAGAGTTTCTCTTATAAATTGAGGTGCGTTGTGGTTGGGTGCATAAATATTAAAATTGAGATCTCATCATATTGAGTATTACCTTTAACAAATATGAAGTGTCCATCCTTATCCTTAATTATTTTGGTTGATTTAAAGCCTATTGTGTCTGCGAACTGGATTGCAATGCCTGCTGCTTTCCATTTGCCTGGAATATAGATGACCATCCCTTCACCTTGAGTCTATATCTGTCTTTTAATGTAAGATGCGATTCTTGCATGCAGCAGATATCTGGCTTGAGTTTTTGTATCCAGTCCACCAACCTATGCCTCTTTAGAGGACAATTTAAACCATTCACATTAATTGAGAGTATTGATAAGCCTTTCGAGAGACCAGTGGATATTTTTAATCCTTTTGCGACTGTGGAAGTTGGAATTTGATCAAAAATTTTTTGTGTGGGTTTACTTTTGTGGTGGAGAATTACGCTGGTCTTTATGGAGGATAGGTCTAAGAATGTCCTGGAGAGCTGGTTTAGTTGTGGCAAATTTCTTCCACTTGTGAATGTCGTTGAAGTATTTAATTTCTCCATCATAAATGAAGCTCAGTTTAGCTGGGTACAGGATCCTGTGTTGAAAGTTATTTCGTTTTAGGAGATTAAAAGTCGATGACCATCCTCTTCTAGTTTGAAAGGTTTCAGCAGAGAGATCTGCAGTTATTCTGATATTCTTCCCCTTGTAGGTAATGGTTTTCTTTCATCTGGCAGCTTTCAGAATTTTCTCCTTCATATTAACTTTAGTGAAATTGATTATGATGTGTCGGGGGATGTCTTATTTGGGTTGAGTCATGCTGGAGTTCTGGAACTGTCTGCTATCTGAATTTCGGAATCTCTTGGCATATCTGGAAAGTTCTCCTTCATAATCTCCTGGAGAAGAGACTCTGTGCCTTGTGAGGCCACTTTGTCACTTTCGGGGATCCCTTAGACGAATATTGGTTTTCTTCAAATTATCCGAGAGCTCTCTGAGAGAGTGGTCTGTTTTTGCTCTCCATTTCTCTTCTTTGAGGGTTTGGGAGCATTCGAAAGCTTTGTCTTCAATGTCAGAAATCCTTTCTTCTGCTTGCTCCATTCTGTTACTGAGGGATTCTACTATGTTTCTCAGATCTTTGAGGGATGCAACTTCTTGTCTCAATATGTCGAAATCTTTGGTCATTTGGTCTTTGAATCTGTTGAATTCTTGAGATAACTTTTGGAATTCTAATTCGATCTTATTTGCTATCCAGATCCTGAATTCAATTTCTGACGTCTTAGCTATTTGTTTGGGCATGGGGTCTTGTGCTGTTTCTGCCCCATTGATCCATGGGGGAGTTGATCTACTCTGATTATTCATATTGCCAGAGATTTCCTGTTGATTTCACCTCATGATGGTTTT